>NC_140180.1:52415847-52662557 GCF_963971535.1 Notolepis coatsorum | reverse complement strand
AGAGAGAGAGAGAGAGAGAGAGAGAGAGAGAGAGAGAGAGAGAGAATTAAAGATAGAAAGGCCCTCTGGGAGATAAGAGTGGCGAGCGGCTTCCCACCCGCAATCCCTACCTCCCCCACCCAGGACTTGGCTTGTGCACTTCCCCCAACCTCCCCCCCCCCCCCCCCTTCCTCTGCATTGGCGCTGCACTGTCGGCTGCCTCGTGTGAGGATCACTCCCCCCCCCCCCCCCCTACAGCCCTGTAACAACCCCAACCCACCCCCCCTCCTTCCGTAAATGGCGCTGCCTACGGCTGCCAGTCTGTCTGCGTGGTGAATATGCATTATGTTTGTCTCAAAGCTCTGTACCATTATTACTATCTAAAATGTAATAATTGTGGAATATTACTGTAATGAGCTGTATGTGTATGATCCAAGCGTCCTATGATCCTCTGTATTGTATATTGTATACGTATATTGACTGAACACTTTATTTTACGAACTTTTGACTTTTTCTATTTTATACTTTTTATCTATTTTTATTTAGCACACTCACACGGGCTCATACAGAAAAAAGCATTCCATGTGAAGGTATTCTGTATCTTTGCATGTCAACTAATAAAGGAACTTGAACTTGAACTTGAGTAAACATGTGAGAAGAACATAATGGATGGGTGGTTCTCAATCATTCTTTGTGAATGTGTTTATGGAATATTTTCTCAAGAGGGCTTTTATCTTTTACATCTCTTGTTCATTGTTCAAGAAATTGATTTGTTTGAAATCTGTTAATTTAAAGTGCCTATACTGCTGGAGTGGAATTTGTTGTTGTTGTTGTTGTTGTTGTTGTTGTTGTTGTTGTTGTTGTTGTTGTTGTTGTTGTTGTTGTTGTTCAAGTTCAAGTTCAAGTTCAAGTTCAAGTTTGTTTATTAATTGTCATAGTAAAATACAGAATACTTTATCATGAAATGCTTTTTTCTGTATGAGCCCATGTGAGTGTGCTAAATAAAAATAGATAAAAAGTATAAAATAGAAAAAGTCAAAAGTTCGTAAAATAAAGTGTTCAGTCAATATACGTATACAATATACAATACAGAGTAAAAAGAGTAACAGTGAGGTACAATGCAGATATGGGTACAAACTTAGGGTAAGGTGCAATGAGGTATGAATTGTAGTGCAAATCTCTTTACTAATAAATATTTTGTGGACAGCATTCGTCTGTAGCCGACAGTGTACACTCACACTCCCCGACGCCTTAATGTATCTGCAGCGTGACAAATCATCCACCGCATAAAGGGCCTGTCCATATTGAGAAGATGTATCTCCAATGCTTTTCAAGGTGCAAGGTGGGTAACTTGGGAGAAGTGCGACAGAGCAGAGTTAGTCTACCCGACACGAGTCCCAGAGAGCCGCCGAGACATGCTGTACAGGGCGTGTGGGTGTATCTTCTACATTACTCATGTTGTTTTCAATCTGCTGCACTTGATAATGATAATGTGTGTGCGTGTGCGTGTGCGTGTGTGTGTGCGTGTGCGTGTGCGTGTGTGTGTGTGTGTGTGCGTGCCCCACAAATAATGACAATTACTTGATCACCCTTTTATAGACAGCACACACACGCACGCACGCACGCACGCACGCGCACGCACGCACACACACACACACACACACACACACACACACACACACACACACACACACACACACACACACACACACACACACACACACACACACACACACACACACACACACACACACACACACACACACACACTCACACACACACAAAGCATTTAACAAGGACTCGTCTGCCAGACATCTCTTGGCATGGTACCAAGGCAGCCTATTCACACAGACAGTAACTCAAAAAGTCCATTAAAAAGCTATTATGGTACATCCCACTATATTGCTCCCTGAACGATATGAACAAGGGTGAGGGTTATCTATGGCACAGCTACTGGGAACATAATAGAAATGTAAACATAAATCCCTTTAGACATGTGTAATAACATCTTCTATGAAATCTCTATGCTGTATATCAAACTCACATTCAGTTAAGACAATTTTTAATCTCGAAATAAACAAGCATCCTCCAGTGTGTAAATGAAAAAAATACAACTTCCTAGAAGGCTGCGGCTTCTCTAGTTATAGATAACGTACTCCTCTGTTAGGTTATTGTCCTGGGAAGTATTTTTGTGTATTATTGTTATTATTGTATTGTGATATGTTTTGTTCATGTTGGAAAAAATAAAATAAAAAAGATTTGATAAAAAAAAAGATAACGTACTCCTCTCATTTTCAAATTCTTCAACAGCATACACTCTCTCTCTCTCTCTCTCTCTTCCATGACATTGTTCTTCTTCGCAAGCTTTTGTTTGTTAGGGATTCGCTCTCCCCCTTTAACTTCCTTCCCTTTGCTTTCTCTCCTCTAATCCCTGTCTTGTTTACGTCCATTGCCCTGCCACCTGCAACCGACAAAAAAAAAAGGAACATTATGTACAGTAACTCTGTCAGAAATCTGCGGCGGGAAACCCTTGTTCTTTCAAGCCTGACATCAAATCACACCGTTTGTTTTCACTGGAAAAAGATAAAAGAATGTCCCCGTCATAAAAGAAAACCCATTGTAATTGGTGTGCGGATGGATCGTATTGTTGAAATGTGTTTTGGACTTGCGTGAGCCTTCGATGCCTTGATAACACGTGGGAGTTAAAGGGAGAGAGAGGGGCGAACATCTCACGGAAATGGACGACCTCATAATGTTGAGCATTTACTGTATCGAACTTTTGAGTTTTTTTTTTGTTGTTGCCGCATTTCAGAGTGATTTCACACCTAAGTCCATTTGAAATGGTCCAAATCATTGGCTACTTTAAGCACAAAACCAAAAATTACGATGGCAATAATGATGATAATAATAATAATAATATAATAATAATAATAAAATTTTATTTGTATAGCACCTTACATACAAGAATTTCAGCCCAAAGTCCTTCACAGCAGTAAAAAAGACATAGGCATAAAGTGCAGACATATAAGGCATAAAATAAGCATAGCACATTAAATACAATTACATTAAATCACATAATATTTCATATTAGGATCTAACATTTCAATAGGCCTCTTTGTTTACGGTTTGATTGTCACTGATAAAATAGACATACAGTAATACAATTATAAAATAGTGCAATAGTGCAGTGCAATAGTTAAAAGATTAATAAAATGCAATAGTTAAAAGATGATGATGATGATGATGAGAAATATGGAAAAATTTCACTTTCATTAGATTGTTTTGTTATTTTCGTGCCTTGGGTCCAATTTAGTTCTCAGACAAAATGGTTGACTTGGAGGCAGACTGATATCTTCTCATAGCCTACAGGTAAACGAGGGTGCGGCCGTTTGGATTCGATTCAACCATAGTAAATAATTAAATAAGGCAGGTGTGTACAGAATGTGTTCATGTGTGTGAATCAAAAAGGAATGTACAGCTATAGCTTTGAATGAGAATGTTGATTTTATTTTCCTTCAAATGTAACAGTGACGTTTCATGATCCCACCCCTTGTCTGAGAAATGTGATGAATATTGGCCCCGTAGTCGACAACGCCCCTAGAGAGACATGCAGGGAGACGAGGGAGTGTTCTGTGCACACGGTGTGAGGTCACTGTGTAGGCGGTGCAGCTTTGTAATCAGTGTCATCTATGCAAACGGTCATTGAGTGAGTAGCAGGGAGTGACAGGAGAGCGTTCTTCCTATGCTATCGTGTTTGATGAACATGTAAATCAACTGACTGACTGCATTCTCTGGAGCCCTGGAGAGACTGCACAGTGGTATTGGGAAATGTGCAATGCGATCCAAATGAAGGTCACAGAGTGCAACCCTCTGAGTTCAAACGAGTTCGTTCAGCGTTTTAATGGACCATTTCCACTGCTCGGTCTGACGTCTCCAGTGAGTTTTTTTTTGTATCCAATTTTTCTCCTTATTTTTCTATTTTTCTCCCATCCCAATTTCGCCAATTCTCCCTTCAATTCTCCCCTCCCCTGTCTCGAACGTTGCTAGACTATGCCTCCCACTGGTCGGCTGCAGTGAGGACCAAGCCTTGCATCACGTGTCCCCTCCGGTACACGAGGAGGCAGCTGTCGCATCTTTTCACCTGTACAGCGCGATTTCTCAGTGGCGAGGAGTAACGCGTGGGAGGCTCACACTGCCCCCGTTACTTCCTGATTCTGCTGTACAGGCGCACCAACCGACCTGTAGGAGTCGCCGTTCCACAATGTCCGATCCCCACCCACCGGCTTTCCCACCGTCTAATACTGCCAATTGTGTTAGTATGAACGACCAGCCAAGCTGGTAGCAACGCCGAGAGCTGGGCTCGAACCCAGCATCTCCTGCGTTAGTGGCGAGCGCCTTGCCCACTGCGCCACTTAGCCGCCCTTACGTCTCCAGTGAGGTTTTAAAGAATGCAATCCAGATAATTTTTTGGATGATATTAACTACAGTTGAGTGTGTTTTTTAGTCTGGGCACCTCAAGTTGAAAAAGTCTGAAGCTTTTTTTTGTCAGCCAGGCCAATCAGCAATCAGCAGGGCTATTCTTTTGTTGATATTTGGATTACAGATTGGGCTTTAAACCTCAGTGGGAATACAGCTGGATCCTGTGTCCAATCTGCTATGCAACAGCTACCGTAGGCCATGTTCAGTAGTCAACTGGACCAGAGAGCAGGGAGCGGGACAAAGCCAACAGGCATTCATCGTCAGACGTCATGAAATTGAGTGGCTCTGTAGATGCCGGGCCATAAATAAACAACAAACAAGCCAGAAGATCAGCACAGCTTAGCAACTGTTTCGCCTGTTTTATGGCAAGCATCTACAAATGTGTTACTTACTACACATTAAACAACATTATTTAATGATGAACAAATCAAGTACAAACAATGTTGATAATGAGTTATAAATAATGTATAACTAATTTGTAAATGTTATACAAATATAGTTATAGATTATTTAATAATAATTTACGAATGTATATAAATGGTTTGTTCATGATTAGTTCATTATCTACAAATACCTTATAAATGTCTTATAACTGAGTGTTATTATAAAGTGTTACCAGACCGCTTTCAAATGTCCAATCTAACGCATTTTGTTTGCTAATAAAATGCTTAAAATGTTAAATGTGATTATAATAGCAACTGTTTCGCCTGTTTTATTGCAACACTACTATCACCGACATCTAAGAAGGGATATCCCCCCTTGAATGTCCCTTCTAAGGTTTCTCTCCTCCACATTGCCTGTGGTGCATTTTTTCCTATTGCTAGGTTTTAGTGAGTTTTCCTTACCTTCGTGTGGGGTGTGGGGATGTCTGGGAGTGTTGCATTTATTTATTTAAAAAATGTTGGACTTCATGGTGTTTTTGTTTTGTTCTTGATTTATTGTGATGTTTCTTCTTGACTTGTTAAAGAAGACGTGTCCGGCCCATGGGGACATTAACGTGTGTTGTCGTGCCTTACAAATACATTTGATTTGATTTGATCTGTGTACTTTGTGCCTCTAAGCAGAGGACAACCATGGTGTTGGGGTACACACTTTGGACACTTCAGCTCTGCCCCACTTTCTCCCCTAATCCTTTGCTAACCTATGACTCCTCCTTCACTAACCCTGTCCTCTGGTTGTTTAATGTCTACCGACTGCTTGACAAACATCGTTCTCTAATGTTGTCAACAAGCAGTGTTCTAGTGCATGAGGCTCAGCTGACCCTCTCCTCCTGATGAGAACAGTTCCTCATTCCTGTCAACACTTACTGTACGCTCACTTTATAGATTTGAATGACCGAAATCTATTACAATATTTTTTTCATAGATTTTAATGACAGAAATCTATTGCAATATATTTTCATAGATCTTTTTGACAGAAATCTATAAAAGAAATTCCGTGAGGTTTTAATATAAATTATCTGCTCATTTTATAAGTATGCCAATTTTATGCTAATTCTATGCCTATGTCTATTTTGTGTCGACATCACTGCTGTGTAACACTTTGGGCTCAATTTATTGTATGATAGGTGCCATACAAATAAAGTGTATTATTATTGTTGTTATTATTATTATAGTTGTCCTGAAGCAACTCTGAGGCTAAACCTTACAGTACTTTAGTGACCACTAAAGAAAACTCCTTGTTTGATGAGAACTCAAGCGATACCCTTTCCATCTCAACCAAGTCTGAAGGCTGTTAGGTGTTTTCGGCTGCTTGCAGAGTGCTCAATGACTTTTCACCCTGGTTTGTGATGGTGTTTAGTAGCTTCTGGGTACTAACTGAATGCCTGCCTGCCTGCCTGCCTGCCTGCCTGCCTGCCTGCCTGCCTGCCTGCCTGCCTGCCTGCCTGCCTGCCTGCCTGCCTGCCTGCCTGCCTGCCTGCCTGCCTGCCTGCCTGCCTGCCTGCCTGCCTGCCTGCCTGCCTGCCTGCCTGCCTGCCTGCCTGCCTGCCTGCCTGCCTGCCTGCCTGCCTGCCTGCCTTGGGTGAAGCCAGAGGAGTGTCTCTCTCATTCCCAGCCAAATGTCACTATCTATCTCTGAGCCTCAAAGCGAACTCAGTCCATTTCATCTGGTTTTATCCCGAGGAAATCACAGATCCGTTTCCCCTTCAGGCCACTCTGGCTCTGCCTCAAACACAAAACAAAAAAAAACAAAAAACTAAGAGCTGAAATTCTCCACTCAGATCCTGTGACCCTTGAAGCCTTTATGTAACATGTTCGCTCACTATCTCCTGATACCTTAGAACTTAGAACTTGATAGAGATTAAATTGCTAGGTAACTCGTGCCATTGCCCTTGATCACAGCCCTGCGAAGTTGATCCCCGGGCACTGGACCGTGGCTGCCCACAGCTACTAAATAGTAAGGATTGGTTAAATGCAAAGGATACATTCCTGGTATGTTATTATGTAAAATGTACTTGACAAATAATGACTTTTCTTCCTTTCTTGAATAGACCATTCCCATTCAGGATTGGCTGGTACATCCATAGAACTGAATTACACCCATATAACTTACAGATTATAAATCTAGGCCTACTGTATGATGGCAAAAAAAACGAATTCAAATACCTGCCAGTTTCTTTTTTCACATTAAATAATAATTCACATTTCACATTTAATATCACATTAAATATTGTAAACAGCAATCAGACTCTTAAAACTTTCTCTGACACTAGCCTGGTTCTAGCCTGACACTAGCCTATCAACTGGTTCTAGCCTGACACTAGCCTATCAACTGGTTCTAGCCTGACACTAGCCTATCAACTGTGTGTACAAAGCACAGAGCGCATACATAGGCAACACTATAAGGGCACACACCGGTGAAATCTGACCACTATAATTGGTGTTTTAATCCTGGCAAGAAAACATTTTCCACAACAAGTCACATGATCCCTGTCCACGATTCCCACTTCAGAAGGGGAACAAACTGTTCTGGCTTCAGCTCTCTGTTTGCAAGGCAAACAGTAGAGCTGGTACAGATAGACAGAGTCACACTGAGCAAGACCAGGCTGAACTCAGCAGCCCCTCTTTGTCAGAAGTGATTGTCTTCGTTTCTCAGGAGACGTCCGTGATCTGCATGTCATTTCATTATTTAGATCAAGTAGTTTCTGGAAGGACCACTAAGGGCTCCTTCCGGGGGGTTCCATCATGGGTCCCCATGCAAAATGGCAAATTAGTTTCACTGTCATTTCGCTCTCTTGAGAATGAAACAATGGATTTTGACAATAGATTTCCCTCTCTTGGCTGTATCTCCTCACTTAAACTAGAGAGCTATGTCATTCCGTTACTCTGATATATCTTAGGGGGAAAAAGCTATTCTGGGGGTTCCTCGGGCGAGGGTCCAGGGCCTGCTGAGGGCTCTTGACGTGAGGTCTTTATACATGGGAACTGATTTACACATGATTTAAGCCACACATACTGTAGATTACAGTAGGTTAGTCTCATATTTCATTGTAATATATTGTTGGGTCACCGACGATATCCTGCCGTGGCCAATTGATTCCGGTGTTAAGCCTGAGGAAATATACAAGAGTAGCAAACCTAATGCCAGCGCATTAGCACAGAGTGAGCAAGTCTGAATTGCAGACCAACAAACCATGTATGCACATACATTATGCACAAACGATCACACACACACATTGTAAATAAGAAACCTGTTCTTAATGTTTTATCTGGCTAAATAAAGGTAAAATAAAAAATAAAATGCATTAGCTGTTCACGTTTGCATTATTTAAATGTATTAATAAAACCTGAACGTGATGATTAAAATCATCAGAATTATTTCCCAAGTAACTCCAAGTCAATATATTGCATTTGAATGAGATATTGTCGGCTGATGCAAAAGAGTGTTTGTTCACCAAGGCCAGACCCAGAGCTGCAGGCCGCAGAGCATGGCCCACAGTTTCTTGACCCTCTGTTCTACATCCTATCAGAGAGCCACACCCACCCTATCAGAAATACATCAAGTACAGAACGTTCCTTTTGCAAATAGCGCAGCTCCACAGTGAGAACAATATTGCCTGTTAAAATACTGTGAAATGAACGAGACATTAATTAATAAAGGGAATAGATGGAAAAATACAATGACTCTATGGAAACTTAAGGAACGTCTTATGCCTCAAGTTCATGCTACGATGGAAGAATGTGCCTCTGGGAGATATTGCATGTTGCATAATTATTGACCAAAAAACACATATAGTAAAATTCCATGGCATTTGCTAAAGTCTTAATCACAACTGCCCTCAGCTCCTGCAGTCGTTATATGGACTGTCTTATCGTTCCACTATACATCTGTCCTCAAACAGCATCCAGTTATCATCTCTGTAAATGATAAAGATGGCTAAACAGCAATAGCCTGATGACGTCCAGATGATTAGACTGTTAAAATGTAACCAGGTTACTTATATATTCTCAGGCTCGGCTGGCAGAAACACTTTGTTAAAACAAAACAAAATGTTAATCTCTGATATAACTTCCTGGCAACAGAATGTTAGCTAAAGGTTATCATTTACATTGAACTGTAAATAACTGATCAAATTGATCTCCAATTTAGGTTAATGTCAGCGAGATAGAGTGTTTGGAATCATTTCACCTGAGCAAAGAGGAGAAAGAAAGGAGGCTGTTCCTTTGCTAACCTGTAACTGTAGATTCCTGACCTAAAAATAAAACATCCTCTTGCTTTTTTTTTCCCTGAAAAAAGAGAAGTAGCTCCTTTGAAGTGGTTCATGTGTCATGTGTATCATGTGGTTCATGTGTCAAGCTCACTTTAATGAAATGATGTTGAACCAAGAATACAGTATGGTAGTTAAAGTGTGTGTATGATGGGGGGGGGGGTCACAGGATCATTGAGAGTCAATGAGCTGCAAACACAGGTGTCTGAGATGGGGGTCAGCTTCAAGGTTAGTTCACATTGAGAGGCTGAGGATTACATGCAAAAGGATTTGAGCGAAGGTGAATGATGATGTCATCAGGGGCGACAGTGGCTCGGGAGGTAGAGCAGTCGTCCGGAGGTTCCCGGTTCGATTCCTGCTCCGTGTCCTTGAGCAAGACACTTCACCCCTAATTGCTCCCGATGAACAGGTTGGCACCTTTTAGTTGCATGGTTGCCTCCGCCGTCGGTGTGTGAATGTGTGAGTGAATGGGTAATATATGAGGAACAAATTGTAAAGCGCTTTGGATAAAAGCGCTATATACAGTAAATGCAGCCATTTACCATTTATTTACCATCATTCCATAGGGCAATATGAAGAGTAACAAAAACAAAAGTGAAATATCCCCTTTTATTACCAAATTATCAGTTTCACGTAGCCATAACATTTGTGTCTGACATGTACACTATGGCATGGTTTTCTAACCAATATGTGCTTTACTGGCACTAACATTGGTGGTTTTTAGGTATAGACATTAAAAGGCCTTTCCCGTCAGTTTATGTAACAACTGATATTTCACACTCAGACACCATATTTTACTGCCCAGAAAACCAAACAACGATATGCAATTCTTGCGTCTCAAAGTGGGCATTGTACAGTTACTCCTGGCTACATTGCAAGAGCTTAGAGATGGTCAAAGCAGTAGTGAAATAGTTTACTGGAAATGTGGAAACTGTTCACTTGAAGTTGAAGTCATTGTAAAGTGGCTGCCAAAGCAATCTTGCCAACTGGCTGTACTAAATAGCATGACATCCTAATCCAACAAAACAAACCTGGTGTTCATAAACACCATCTGGCCTCACGGTGGTGACATCCAACCCCTGTGTCTCTGTCTTTCACACTGCCCATTCAAGGTGGGAATCTTGCCCCATTATTCTGCCTCACCTTTTTGTGTAAAAGGTATGAACACGGATTGGAGGAGTCAAAGTTGATGCAGCAGTCATATTGCTGGGGTGGGTTCGCCCCAGCGTCTAATGTGTACTAATGTGTGTGAACCACTACCGGGAGATATAAATCTGTAAAGATGCAGTTAGCAGCTAGCAGTTAGCACTTAGCAATTAGCAGCTAACCTGAAGACAAAGTGATACTTTGAGAATGTCAGCCCCGGGCTGAAAACTTGAGAATTTGATTACTAGATATATTGTCTAAAATGACGGCGAATTGGGGAGATAGTGAGATCTGGGAACGTCAACATGCTGCACAACAACTTTCCTTGCGTTTGAACAGTGGTTAAAATGCACACAGCCGCGTCTGCGGGGGCTAGCCCTAGCGGTGGCAAGTGGACGTCAGGGGGAAGACACAACTGGTGTCCAGCCCTCCATTTGGCCCCAGCCTCTACTCTTCCACTCATTTCCCAGAATGCAGCTACTTTCGCCGCAATAGGCAAGGCCGATACGTCCCGACTGGAGCCGAGAGCCCAGGTTCTTGCCGGCGGAGCCGATGCAGTGGAACGAGGCTGTGTCCTGCCGAGCGGCAGCGGAGGATTTCCCAGAGGTTTACAAAATAGGCCCCTTCCCTGCCTCCCTGCTCCGCGACCTTTATTGCTGTGTCCATGTATGTTCCTATGAGCCCCTCACCTACTGTGCTGAGTGCAGGCCCCGGAGGTCCCTCTGAGCCCCTCACCTACTGTGCTGAGTGCCCCGGGGGTGGCTGTTGGCCGCCACAAGCTATAGCTGCAGGACATGGTGGCAGAGCTCCAGCGTCTCTCCTCGTTCGTACGGCGGCCACCCAGTTCCCCTCCAATCCCTACAGCTGTTTCACCTCTGGCCGTGCCACTGGCCCCCAGCTCACCTGCTCCTGTTTCTCTGTCTCTCCCATGTTTCTACCCTGGCCCAGCAGATGTCCCCGGTGTGTTCATGTCTCCTGTCTGCCCAGCGGTTTGTCATCGGTCATCATCACCCCCAGCTGTTTTCCATTAGCCTCCCCTGTGTATTTCAGTCGGGTTCCCCTAGTCAGTCTTTGTCCAGTCGTCTGCACTTGGGTCCTATACCACACCCATAACAATTAAAGTTATTTTGAATCAGTCCAATTTAGAGAGTGCCTAGGCCAAGCATTTAGAGGAGAGTGAACAGCATGTCCTTGTGATTCAAGAATTCTTTTCAACCACTTTTTCCTCTGGTAATTAATGCAATTACGAAAAGAAAAGAAACAAAAAATGTATGTATCACAACTGACCCCCAGACCCCCCTCGGATCTGTGTCTCCATCACTTTCCAAAACAAACGTATGTCCCTGGTCCGAAACAATAACATAATCTGGGTATGTTTGGCTATTCAGGCATGTTCTACATAAAAAGCGTTGTTTATCTTTTGCTCTGGGCAAGCTTTTGTTGTTTTAATTGTCCTTTTAACTCAAAACATTATCGGTATTAGTATAAGTCCGTTTTCTTATTGATGGAAGTGTTTCAAATGAAATATAACAATCCTTGGCTAGAGGAGAATTGGAGGACGGATCCAGGACACCTGTACGGATCCTGCTGCCCTTCACACATATAGTATCACACGTTGGAGCTGCCAGTATGACCACAGTCTTCCACTGCTGGCCTGCTGAGCAGCTCCACCTGAGCAGGGGTTAAGTGCCTTGCTCAAGAACATTGCAATGGTCAGTGTTGTTGAGAGAGGGAGAGAGGATTATTCATTCCTGTCAGCCTGGGGAATCGAACTGGCCTCCATCAGGTCACCAGCTCACTTCTCTAACGGTTGCAAAGGCCCTTCAATCACACAGAAGAACACAATACTCTTTTTTCTGTTTCCTTTCAAACCCACTTCTCTCTCCCGTTAGACCACCTTTGCCCTGTATATACTGTATAAAGACCCCAGTATTTCATGAAAGAAGAACAACTCTTAACACCTGTACCTAGGTTTTAGTGAGTTTTTCCTTACCTTTGCGTGGGATATGTCTGGGAGTGTTGCATTCATTTATTTAAAAAATGTTTGGACTTCATGGTGTTTTTGTTTTGTTCTTGATTTATTGTGATGTTTCTTCTTGACTTGTTTAAAGAAGACGTGTCCGGCCCATGGGGACATTAACGTGTGTTGTCGGGCCTTACAAATAAATTTTATTTGATTTACAGTACCTGTGAAAGTAGAGCAGAATGGACAGCATGGTCTGGTCGATATTGCTGTTGCAGATGCCCTCGTTGAGGAGGAAGCAGGGGTCTCGGACCACCGACTCCAGGGAGTCCTGCCTCATGATGTGGTTCAGCTTGTCCGTGTTGAGGTTCTCGTACACTAGCTGGTCCCGGAGCTGTCGGAATTGGCTGGCGCTGGTGGGGCTGCCGGGCGGGTGGACACCGGGGGACATGGCGTCATTGGCCAGGTCCAGGCAGCAGCTGCAGCAGTCCAGGCCGATGGGGGAGCGACACTCCTCCTCTGACATCTCGGGGACAGGTGGATGATGTAGACGGGAGGATGAGGGTGGATGATGTAGACGGGAGGATGAGGAGAGGAGAGAACCGGTGTAGGAAGGTCAGGTGCGACAGCCAGGAAAGAAGGGAAGGGGTGTTGATGAAAGATTCGAGAGAAAGGTGTCCTCAGTGTCTTTGGCTCCTCACGTCTTCTCTGTGAAGGTGTACGAGAGAGTGAAAGAAGATGTGTCAGGAAGAGGGTGGGCCTGGCAGATAACCAGACAGGCAGGCACGCAGGCTTGCCGTTGGCTAGTGTCCAGGTGTTTTCTGGTTGGTCTAGAGTCCCGTCTGAGTGCACGGACCGGTAGCTAAGAAGTGCTGTCACGCTGGGCCACTCAGTCTGCTCCTCGCCTTGAGTTTCCCCTCCTGTGGCTCAGCCTTGTTTAGCCTTTTGTTTGAGCTGAAAGCTGCTGCAAGGTTTTGCTACTGTGGCAGGAGAGAGGGAGAACGCCCCGGACACACACACACACCACACACACCACACACACACAAGTGCACACACATACACACACTCACAGATTCAGCAGGAGTGCGCTTGAAAGCAAAACCCAGAAGCTGCTTATCACTTTTTTTCCCCCTGCACTCTTTTTTTCGAGTATGCTTAGAGACAGGGCGAGAGGGGAGGGAGGGAGGGAAAGAGAGAGAGGAGGGCGAAGGGGAGGGTGGGGAAACCCCTGTGATTGGTAAAAAGCGCTGCTAGTTTGTGCATCAGGTCCACCTCTTCCTCCTTTCTCTCAGTCTGTCCCAGTGCACATCATCAGAACGAAGGGGAGGGAGAGACAGAGAGAGAGAGAGAGAGAGAGAGAGAGAGAGAGAGAGAGAGAGAGAGAGAGAGAGAGAGAGAGAGAGGCAGGGAGAGAGACACAGAGAGAGAGGCAGGGAGAGGAGCCTAAAGCATGCTGGAAACATGTGCCACTCCGCTCCGCCCCACATCACGCCGACAAAAACAAGGAGCGGCCCAGGGAGGAGGAGCACACACAACAGCACAAATCTCTCTCTGGATGATTTGTGAAAAATGTTGGCAGCTGACATGGATTTGACGGCTGCACTGAACTGCATATGTTATCAGTGGTAAATCATATCTTAATGAGTAAATTGCTGTAGGCCCATTCATTATCCCATAATTATATACCATGTTAAAACATGGCCGATCTCCTTAAATTGGATTCTAAACACGCCTAAACACGCCTAAATTAGAAGTTAATATTTTACTCCTTACCCTTGGCCATAAAGATTGTTGATAATGATAAAGAATAATAAATAATGATCAACTGTACACAGTTATTAGGGATGTCCCGACCGCATTTCTTTGCTCCTGATCTGATCCCAATCATGTGATTTTGCGTATCTGCCGATGTAACAGAGGTACCGCGTGTCTATCCACAGTCACGATGGACAGTGTAGTGAAGTGGCTGTGGACGTTAAGCGGTACTGCAAGTAAACTCACTCCACAGAGGCATCCAGACCCATTACCAAGAGGTGAGTTCACCGGGGTTCAACTCCCACTCAGGGCATGTCAAATAAGACCAGTTACACCGATACCGATTTTTCCCGATCCGATCTTTCGGCAATGCATTAAGAAAAAAGAAAAGAAAAAAATGCAATCAAGTTGACCCTATCCATTATATCCAACATGGATATGGATTTTTTTAACAGTATATCCATTATATCCAACATGGATATATAGCTTATTTTTTTTTCACTTATTGCAGCATTGGATCAAAATTCAAAACAAAATAGAAATAAAGCTTATTGGTGGTGCACCACAAAATAACCATGTAAACTAAAACAAATTAATATGCAGAATAGTGCGATAACAAAGGTAGTGCAGTAACAGAGGTAGCTTGACTAGCTTCACAAGTTCAGTTACATTCAGTCATAAATAATCAAATACAATATAAAATTGGCTTAGTGCAGAATAATTCAAGACTATGAACTAGTCTACAGTAGTTAAAAAAAGAATATCCAGATTCAGCCACATTCTTATGTTGTGGCAGCAGCAGGGAGGACGACGACAACTTCGTAACCTAGTTACTTTGATAATCAAGTAATCAGTAAAGTAACTAGATTACTTTTTAAAGGAGTAATCAGTAATCAGATTATTTTTACAAGTAATCTGTGGCATCACTGCTCCCTTCTACTGTACATTGGTGGCTTCAGTTGCATCCTCAAACTCCGTCCTCCACGGCAGGCGCAGAGGTCTACTCATCAGGGGGCTCCTCAACGCACCATTTCCCCCCAGTTAAGTGCCTTTTGTTAAGTCACTGTGTGTTTGGACGTTAAACCGGAAACAGCAAGGCACTGACAGAAGTTTCCACTCCATTAGATGCTCTTGACGGAACCAGCCAGACACTTTTTCTATACAGATTTTTCACAAATGCACCACAACTGTCACCTCTGCCCGGTGTGTCTTGTTGGACCAACAATCTAGTGTTGGTTGGGCTCTATACCCTAGGGCAGTAGCATTCAGTCACCTTTAGTAGTATATTTGAGTTCTTAGTGTGTTTCCCTTTGTCCCCCCCCCTCACCTTTCATGGTCGTAGCAGCAGTGCCGTGCTCCACTCTTAATACATTTACATTTTACATTTACATTTAGTAATTTAGTTGACGCTTTTATCCAAAGTGAGTCAAGCGACTTACAAGTTCTGTACGACAACTCCGAAGGAAGGGTACAACTCTTAGTAGCTGAGTAACAATGTTCATGCAACAGTAACAGTGCATAGTAGTAGAACCATATTAGTATATTAGGAAGAGTGCATGATAGTAGAAGACAGTAAGTTAGTGTTTTTATTTATTTTTCATTAATTAATTTAATTTCAGATATTGATTGAAGAAGTGTGTCTTTAGTCGACGTCAAAAGATTGGTTGGAGTTTTGGCTGTCCTAACTGGGGTGGGAAGTTCATTCCACCATTGTGGAGCAAGGGCTGAGAATAGGCGGCTTCTCATTGATGACCCTCCCGGAGCTCGGATAGGAGTGGATCTGAGGCGGCCAGAACATGTAGAGCGGAGGGGTCTTGAGGCTGTGTAGTTAGAGACCATTGACCGGAGGCAGGCGGGAGCCATTCCCTTCGCTGCACGATATGTCAGGTCGAAGACCTTGCAGCGGATTCGTGAATCGTGAGGCGATGGGAAGTCAGTGCAGGTCCCTAAAAAGTGGGATAACATGGGCTGACTTTGGTTGGTTGGAGATCAGGTGGGCGGCTGCGTTCTGAATGAGTTGAAGTGGCTTGGTGGCGGTGGTCGGTAGACCAGCAAGCAGTGCATTGCAGTAGTCAGGCAAGCTTTATGTTGCGTGCCAGGGTAACCACTGGCATTTGATTGCATGTTTAGCCCTGTGACTGTCTGTAACCACAGTGTCAAACCTGAGTGGCTTGTAATTAAGAGCGTGAGTAAGTATCAATGTAGTATACAATCTGTGGATGGTGTTTTACACCCGGGCGTTATTGTGTGCGGACAGTTCTTTCTTTTTGTGGCAATTTTCTATTGACATTTTGGCGTCCCATTAATCTTGCTCAGTGCTGGTAGGCCAGGGTCCCACACAAACCATTCTACTGTCTGCTATGGCCACATGGGGTTCCTCGTAAACAGGCTGTTCTGCATTCAGGCCACCAGGAAGCAGTCCGAAAATTACAAGTTTTCCTGCCCCCATTATCAAATCAAATCAAATCAAATTTATTTATAGGGCCCGACAACACACGTTAATGTCCCCATGGGCCGTACAGATCTTCTTTAAACAAGTCAAGAAGAAAACATAACAATAAGTCAAGAACAGAACAAGAACACCATAAGGTCCAAACATTTTTAGATGAATACAAATAAATGAAAGAATGCAAGCACTCCCAGACATACCCCACGCGAAGGTAAGGAAAAACTCACTAAAACCTAACAATAGGGAAAAAAAGCTCCACAGGCAGTGTGGAGGAGAGAAACTTTAGAAGGGCCATTCAAGGGGAGATCTCCCTTCTTAGATGTTGGTGATAGTAGTGTTGCAGACGGACAGTTGGTAAGCATGCACTCATGTGTGTAGTGGAACACAGATGAGTGCATGCAATAGCAACTGTACATTTTGAAAAATTAAAGATAGAGCTAATAGCGATAGCAACTGAACATTTTGAAAGATTAAAGATAGAGCTGATAGCGAATCTATTTGAGGCACAGGGGCGGCGCAAAGAGGGTCACGTCCTCCCCGTCTTAGTCAAGGGACATTTAACACTCCGGTCGTTGCTCAGGGACAGCCGGAGACAGGGAGATAGGGGGCGGCGCAGAGAGGGTCGCGAACTCCCCGACATCATCGCGGGACATCCGGCACTCCGGTCACCACTACGAGACCTCCGGAGACAGGGGGGCACGCAGAGGGGGTCGCAACCTCCCGGCCTTCGTCACGGGACGTCCAACACTCCGGTCAACACTCCAGGACAGCAAGTCATAGGGAGACAGGGAGACGGGACAGGCGTTAGACAGCTCATGAGATTGTAGTAGGCGGACATAGCAATAGATACAAGTGGTAGGCATATATGTGAATGGAGTAGATATATGAAGTAGGCGTATTATGTGAATAGAATAGAAGTACTTAACCCAGCAATGAAACCGCGTTGACTGTTAATCTGTTAACAGTCTGTTAATACTGTTAATCAGTTGACAGGACCACGGACAGACGGCGGTGAATAACTGATCCAAGGCCTCGGAGGTGCATGTAGAGCAGTCACTACAATCTTGGCCAAGACCCCGAGGCATCCATCACCTTAGTCAGCGCCAGGAGACGGGCACTCAGAGAGAAGGGGGGGGGGGGGGGGGGGGGAGAGGGGGGGGGGGGAGAGTTAGAGAGTTCCCATGTTTGTGGTGCTGCAAAGGAGCAGACATGTAGTACCCTGTAGTGCCATGTAGTACCCCGTAGTGCCATGTAGTACCCTATAGTACCCTGTAGTGCCATGTAGTACCCTGTAGTACCCTGTAGTACCCTGTAGTGTCATGTAGTACCCTGTAGTGCCCTGTGGTACCCTGTAGTGCCATGTAGTGCCACGTAGAGCCACGTAGAGCCATGTAGTACCCTGTAGTGCCATGTAGTACCATGTAGTACCATGTAGTACCATGTAGTACCCTGTACCCTAACTAAACTACCCTGTAGTAAACTACCCAGTGGTACCATGTAGTACCCTGTACCATAACTAAACTACACAGATTAATCTAAAGGTCTGTCCCCGACCAGGTGAGATCAGGGTAGGTTGTTTCACATTTTGTATTTGTAATACATTTCCAAATAAAGATTTACCGCTGTTACACCTTCATCTGTTGTCCTATGTTACTGTGTTGGGAATCTAAGAACCTAGTCCAGGTCGATTTTCTCGACCTGTGACACCATTGAAAAACATCACTTTAAGCATACTTGAGGGTTCTTTCTCTGCTATGGTGGGAGAATAAAAAAGACTGCACCACAGCGGATCCCGTCTGACCTGATCAAGACTGCGGCAGTAATAAAATAATCAGACCGAACCAGACCGAACCAGACCAAACTCCCAGTCTTGGGCCAGTCCCTTTTCGGGTTTGGGCAGAGAATACAAACTCTATAGTTTGTGTTTGTGTGTGTGTGTGTGTGTGTGTGTGTGTGTGTGTGTGTGTGTGTGTGTGTGTGTGTGTGTGTGTGTGTGTGTGTGTGTGTGTGTGTGTGTGTGTGTGTGTGTGTGTGTGTGTGTGTGTGTGTGTGTGTGTGTGTGTGTGTGTGTGTGTGTGTGTGTGTGTGTGTGTGTGTGTGTGTGTGTGTGTGTGTGTGTGTGTGTGTGTGTCTGTGTTTGCACGCATGCATGGTAAACATAAATATCTCATCACTATCTTATCAGGCCTCCTCTTTTGTTTGTTTACGGTGTTCGTCCATTTCTCGAACTGCTCCGAACATTTTGAATTGGGCAAGAAAAACATGTCCCTGTCTCTCCCAGACGAGGTGTTTCACAAGCCCTGTACAGGCAGACTGAGAATGTGATTACATTTGTACAGCATTGCTAAGGCCCTGACCTCTGACCTCGACCGTTGACCAACAAATGCGCTCCATGCTGACCACAGATGGTCGCTCCGACCACAACACGACGACAATACATTGAAAAAGATTGTGCCTTCTGTGAGCAATACTGCTGCAGATTCACCGCTGTTACACCTTCATCTGTTGTCCTGCTATGTTACTGTGTTGGGAATCTAAGAATCTAGTCCAGGTCGATTTCCTCGACCTGTGACACCATTGAAAAACATCACTTTAAGCATACTTGAGGGTTCTTTCTCTGCTATGGTGGGAGAATAAAAAAAGACTGCACCACAGCAGAGCCCGTCTGACCTGATCAAGACTGCGGCAGTAATAAATAATCAGACCGAACCAGACCGAACCAGACCAAACTCCCAGTCTTGGGCCAGTTCCTTTTCGGGTTTGGGCAGAGAATACAAACTCTATAGTTTGTGTTTGTGTGTGTGTGTGTGTGTGTGTGTGTGTGTGTGTGTGTGTGTGTGTGTGTGTGTGTGTGTGTGTGTGTGTGTGTGTGTGTGTGTGTGTGTGTGTGTGTGTGTGTGTGTGTGTGTGTGTGTGTGTGTGTGTGTGTGTGTGTGTGTGTGTGTGTGTTTTCCTGTGTGTGTGTGTGTGTGTGTGTGTGTGTGTGTGTGTGTGTGTGTGTGTGTGTGTGTGTGTGTGTGTGTGTGTGTGTGTGTGTGTGTGTGTGTGTGTGTGTGTGTGTGTGTGTGTGTGTGTGTGTGTGTGTGTGTGTGTCTGTGTGTGCGTGTGTGCGTGTGTATGTGTGTGTGTGTGTGTGTGTGTGTGTGTGTGTGTGTGTGTGTGTGTGTGTGTGTGTGTGTGTGTGTGTGTGTGTGTGTGTGTGTGTGTGTGTGTGTGTGTGTGTGTGTGTGTCTGTGTTTGCACGCATGCATGGTAAACATAAATATCTCATCACTATCTTATCAGGCCTCCTCTTTTGTTTGTTTACGGTGTTCGTCCATTTCTCTAACTGCTCCGAACATTTTGAATTGGGCAAGAGAAACATGTCCCTGTCTCTCCCAGACGAGGTGTTTCACAAGCCCTGTACAGGCAGACTGAGGATGTGATTACATTTGTACAGCATTGCTAAGGCCCTGACCTCTGACCTCGACTGTTGACCAACAAATGCGCTCCATGCTGACCACAGATGGTCGCTCCGACCACAACACGACGACAATACATTGAAAAAGATTGTGCCTTCTGTGAGCAATACTGCTGCAGCAATACAAGTGGGATGCCACACGTTTTGCAGCAGTAGTGGGATCAATTAGGCAAAGAAAATTACTTGACTATTGCTTTATTGCGTGTGTAATGATGTCCTGAGGCAGTGGGGTAGCTGTCTGGCTAGTTTCAGGAGGCAGGTGGACGGTACTGCTGGGGAATTATTTGGTTAAAGGCTGCCCTCTAGAGGTCAAATGGTGCTAAAACACTTTCCAATGACAGGGGCGATGCTGCACAGAGACAGAAATAAAAGTAACAATTAGAAACAAATCAAACAATTGGGGGTTTTGAAGGATTTACTCAAACGTTATCATTTAGTACTAACAAGGGATCAGCCACCCAACTGTTTTCCCTGACCTTAACCATTAGGCTACTGGGGAAACCGTTTACCCAGTGGCAGCTTTGCAGAACTCGATAAACGCTGTCTTTTATTTCATTTAGAATTTCTGCCATGTCAACATAACTTTGTTACTTAAATTAATTACTTGTGTCACTTGTGTCATTTTGCTCTTTTCTCTGGATTTTCAGTTCATTTTGTTTTGTTCATTCCATGGAAAGCGCACTTAGCATAATGTTGTTCTCTGAATGGAAGAAATTGTGGGTTTTTGCAGGCTTACATAAAGCCAGCTCCTCAAACGTGTCTCCTCCAGCTGTCTGAACTAGGTCACGGAAGAAGCTCACCATTATCTGCAGCACATTCCTGAAATCAACCAGTACCGCTGTGTATTTAGACCAGGAGTGACCAGACCATTTTGTAGGCCTACTGGTGCAGTTTATAGCACTGACACTCCAGAGAATTGGAAGGTTTGATCAACACCCTCTTACATATTGATTAATTGACGTATACCTTGGATACATGTATTAGAGCTATTTGCATGGAGGCGAGCACTGGGCAGAGCAGGCGTTAAGTATCCTCTGTCTTTAGGTTGAATGATGTGCAACAGCACAACCTCTTCCCTATAGCCGCAGCAGACACACTATAGTCTCCATATGCAGACATTCCATTATTTCGTCATAATGACAGGGCAACGAACCACTGACAATGTTTGTGGAACACACCTACAGGGCTGTCCCTGTGTGGCCTGTAATGTGGGATGCATAATAAATAACACATGATGGTGGTTATCTAACATTTGCCTGGCATGAAACCAGACATGTTCAAAACTTCCAAGGTTGGCCTGAGCTGGTTGGCCTGAGCTGGTTGGAGCTGGACCTTCGTGTTCTTGGTCTCACTGCCACCTTTGGTAGAAGTGCTGGAACTGTGCCAAACAAAGTGCAGCGAGTGAACAGGAAGGACATGGGCCAGCGAGGGTTAAACGAGTGCATGAAAATAATATATACAGGACGAAGGATGATTTAGCATTTAACATTTTTAGATTATATATTAGATTAGATTTAGACTATTGGATTATTAGATTATATATTGCATATATTTAGCATTTTAGCATTTCATTTTTTTAAATTATATATTAGATTAGATTTAGATTATTAGATTATATACTGTAACTATATTTATTGTAGGGCAAATATAACAGAGGGCATACATACCCTCATCTTGCACCTTGTAGCCCATATGCGCATGTCCAAAGTTAATTATATTTAACTTTTTATTCTATTTTTACTTCTCCACTGTACTATAATTCTGTGACCTGTACCTGTATGTCTTCTCTACTACCTGTACCTCCCCTCCCCCTCCCCCATGCTGCTATGATGCCTGAATTTCCCCAAGGGGATCAATAAAGGAATATCATACGGTTATCCTATAACCATAGTTATATGAGTATAGCGAGCGCTCTGCGCTCAAGTGTAACACATCCCATAGCAGTTTAAATACTGAATACATTTCTCCACATGTACACACCCATCCGCCTGGCCACACCCCCATCCGCTCCTCTACATAAGCAGGGGTGTGGCCATACTAACAGCTCCTTCCCAAGTCTTTCACCACCGAAGGCGAAGACCACAGGGTCCTAAGTGAGTCCAGCGCAGATTGATTGATTGATTGATTGATTGAAAACTTTATTAACAGATTGCAGAATGGGTACAGTACAGTACAGCTCAATACATACAATTGTTAAGGGGATGCAGACCAGAGAAAGACTTTCGTCTTGTTTACATCAGGGTCCCCCATTTTTAATTCATCGTAACATATATGACATACATGACATACAGATAGACAGTACTGCTACATATATACATTTATGACATACCAGATTTGCAAATACAGTACTGTTTGTGATACGAAAAGAGTCCAGAAAAAAGAGTATATACATTTGACGTAGAAACTGTACATTGGAGGAGGTTGGGTAGGTGGGGGGGGGGGGGGGGGGGTACTGTACATTGGAGGTGGTTGGGTGGGTGGGGGGGGGGGGAGGTTGGGTAGGAGTGGGGGGGGGGGGGGGGGTTGGGTAGGAGGGGTGGGTGGGGTACACTGTACAACTGTACAAGCAAAACTGTACATTGGAATATTGACAAGACCATACTTGGTCATTTTTACTGTACATTGGAGGGGGTTGTGTTAGGACATTTACAGGGGCCAGTTTCGAATTGCCGTCTCCCGTAGGTGTTTTTTGAGAGTGTTTTTGAAAGTGGGTAGTGATTCACATTCCTTTACAGCTTTGGGTAGGGCGTTCCACATTGATGTGGCATAATTGCGAAACGTGTTTAGTCCCTTGTTTGAGCCGAATCTGGGGTTAACATGATTTGTTGAGCTCCCTCTGGTGTTGTGATCGTGGTATTCACTGACCTTTGGGAAGTATTTGGACATGTACATGGGTACCTTGGTCGTGTAGTGTATCTTGTAGACCAGGCCCATTGCAAGTTGCTGTACTCTGTCGTCTACTCTAAGCCATCCTAGGTTGTCAAAGTGGGCAGGGGTGAGGTGGGTTCTAGGAGTAAGGTCAAGCAGTAGTCTGACCAGTTTGTTTTGAGATGTTTGTAATTTTGTTTTTAGCGCCTTTGAGGTGCTTTGGTACCATGAGGTGCAAGCATAGTCGTAGTACCCTTGAATGAGTGCTCCTGCCAGAGTTTTCAGGGTATTCTTGTTTACCAATGAGGAGATCCGGTACAAGAATCGAGTTCGTTGGTTGACTTTTTTTATTACATTGGATGCCATTTTGTCACAGGAAAGATTTGCCTCTAGGATGGAACCCAGGTAGGTAATATCTTCTTTCCTTGTGACAATATTGTCACCCACTGTAACTGAGAAGCCGTCGGTCTTGCTGAGTTTGTTATTTGAACCGAAGAGAATGGACTCTGTTTTGCCCATGTGTAATGATAGTTTGTTATCAGCGAGCCATATGCAGATTTTGCCTAGTTCTGAGCTGAGGGTTTTTTCAACCTGTAACTTGTTCTTGTCAGAGACCAGCAGGGCTGAGTCGTCCGCAAACAGGAACAAGTTGCAGTCACAAGCTGACGACATGTCATTTGCATAAATTAGGAACTGTAGCGGACCTAGTATGCTTCCTTGTGGAACACCACAGCTTACTGTGAGGGTGGGGGGGATAGGGTACCGTTTACCTCCACCATCTGCTCTCTCAGCTCCTGTGTTCCACTTGAGTGCAGAGCGCTCGCTATACTCATATAACTATGGTTATAGGATAACCGTATGTTATATTTTGTATTAGCTTACGCTCTGCACTCAAGTGGAACACAGGAGCTGAGCAGAGCGGAAGCTCGACAAATGTACCCGCTGAGGCACCCCACAACCATCAGAACCGGGAGGACCCGAGCCCCCGGACCCCCCTAGTGGAGGACGGGAGGGAATCGGATCCGACAGTGCGAAGAGGGTTTAGCAACTCAACGCACAGGGTGAGCAGACCGTGGGACTTACCTTCCCACAGAAGACCCCACGACTACACAGGCGCGCAACCCACATGCCAATAGGGAATGAACGGGAAGACAAAAAAAACGTTACAACCCCTAATATCACTGGGTCAAGGTCAAGAACCCAACCCTGTGGCAAGGCCGTAGCAGCGGACCGCGAAGGAGGACCCAGCCCCAGGAAGGGACAGGACCCCCGGAAAAGGGGGCCTGGTGAGGCCAACGATGCTGCAGCATCGAGACCCCACCAGGCGGTCACTAGTGACACCACCCCCCACATCGCCAGCGTATCGGACAGGGCCCATCCAAGAGCAGGCCCTTCCCCCCTACAGCACGCCGCCCTGAAGCCCTCAAGAGGCTAGACCCCCCAGGGGGACCAGGCAGCGCACCGGGGAGACAACCCCCAAAGAGGTTGATCCCTCAATCCAGGCAATAGGTCAAAAAACTCGACCTGTGCCTGGAGCACTGCGGACTAGACAGGTGCCTAAGGGGTCTGCTGAAAACAGCACCCCGGTGGAAGGGGCGTATGGTATGCTGTGCACCATGTCGCAGCCTCCACAAAAAAAACCGACCCTCTAGAGGGGCCGAGGCAGAGAAGGCTGACACGATTGGCAGACGTCATGAAAGGTGCAGGGGCACACTCGCAGGCAGACGGGGTCAAGCCCGGCCTAACCCGAGAGTCGACTCCGCTACCAACACACCTGGAAACCAACCACCACCTAACAGGAGGCGGTTGTTCCTATAACCCCCCCAAGAAAAAACTCCAAAACACAACTGCGGGTATACACCGGCTATACAGCAGTACGAGTGTCTCAGTTCTCAAGAAGGGGTTAACCCAGGCCAAGAGGTAGACGAGAACGAGTCCGGACCTGGGCCCGGCGGACCGGGACGTATACAGGGATGCCAGAGGGGCAGGAAAACCACCTCGACAGCCCCCTCCCAGCCCCGCCAAGCAGGAGAAGAGAGGGGCGAAAAAAATAATGGAGAAGGACCAGGCTCCTTTAGCACAACGCAAGGTACAACACAAAACGGACCAAGCAATAGTGAAGGATAACACGCAGTGATATAACCACGAACACCCCCATAACATCAACCCCTGCAACGCCCGGGCCTACCCGGCATTTTCCCCCCGAAAAAGCACAAGTCCTACAGGGTACCAGAACAGCAGATCTGCGCCCCGGCGGACAACGGGTTAACTGACCTGGTCCGGCGCGACCAGAACCAGTCCTGTGTCCTAATCACGCCACCATCCCCAGTCCTAAGAGGGGGGTAGGTACGCGTGTCGATCTAAAACATCACAGAGGGCGCCACCAAGACGGTCAGAACATAAAAGCACCGCGCCCGGTGGCCCACCCCAAAAGCGTGAAACCCCTCCGTCAATGCTCTGATCTATTCCGTTATCTCCCCCCAGAGATGAACGAGAATTCATAGAGACTAACCCAGTACACAAACTCCATCCCAGTTGCCCCATGAAAACGCCGCTACAATGAATGAGCAACCAAGGCGCACAAGCCCACGCGTGATTCCACACAGAAGCACCCAGGGCCAGCAATATGTACACGTCGAGACCCAAAACATATCAATGGTAATTCTAACAAGAACCCAGATAACGTTCCCTCCAAGCCGCCTGGGAGGGCGGCAGGAAGCCGGCGAAAAGACACGGATATGGGTCCCATATGACGCGTCTGAGGGAAAAACACCCCTGTCAAACCCGCTCTGTATAAAAGAGAGGAGACAGGGAACCCCCAGAGAGACTTCCCACGTGAGTAACAATTTGAAAAGATATATGTAACATTGAGCTACGTGACCAAAAGCTCAAGACTTATGCAACCGAGCGCAGAGCAGAAAACTTTTGTTTAAGTTCACATGCACCGCAAAACCCATCTTGACAACAACAGAGGTCCACAACATGGAGCCTGAAAAGAACTCACGGAAGTCTCACAACCAATAGAAACGCGCCCACTGATGTACTCTATGGCGGGGGGAATTCCGTGACCCACCCCCCCCCCCCCTCCCTACCCTGTGACGCGCTGACCAAACAGTGCGACAGGAAGCCCGAAGGACAGAAGGCCCAACCCCCTGACCAATCAGAAAAGAGGGGAGGAGGGGTTTATCAGTTCACCCCCTCATGACCCCACACCCCGGATACGATGAAAAACAACCAGCAGCGATGATACCCGCGTAGCCAGCATGCTATATGAAAAGTGTATATCCACAAGGATAAGCTAAACCAATGCACGCCAGCCACAGACGATAACTAGTCTGCGAACGGGTTTTATATACAAGGCTGTAGGCTCATGTGCGAACACAACACCCGTGTTTCATGTTTTATGAAAAAACACATACGTTTAAGAGAGGGTCAAGACCACGGTACAAGCTACATATACGAGCACTTCTGTAGGCTAACACTCCAACCAAGTTGTGGACTCGATGCCATGTTTCCAATGTAACAGAATACACACAACCCCCTCAGACAACAATAAAATGTACCACTATAAGAAGAACACAGACTTCTTCATGATGAGGGAAGAAAAGTCTTAGTGCTTGGCCACAGGCCACAGGCCTTGCCAAGCACACATATAGCGACCAGAACGATTTACAAGAAAACTGTCCTACTCACTTAAACAACACACAACCCCACATCTAGGTGAGGGTTTATACATCGTATCCCCAATATATAACAGTGAATAAAAACACAGTTTGTAACAAAAAACAGTCCCTCACCAGGAGAGACCTTTTATTTAGTTAACAAAAATCATATGTTGGGGCGGGGAAGGGAACAGGGGTAAACAGGGGAAAATCACTAGCGCGCCTGCCGCGTGCAGCACGGTGCTTGCCCCCACGGGGAGGCGGCCCGGAGGGACGGTTCTGGGGCGCCTGGTCACATCGATCCCTACCGTCACCTCCGGGCGTGGTGCGGCTGGCTGCGGTGTACGAGGCACTCCCTCCACTCCTGGCCTTCTTTGACGAAGGCCCAGCAGAGGCGGCGGTGGTGGCGGAGGCAACGGTCGCGATCCTCTGCCGGCGTTGTTTTCGTCGGCCATCACCGGTGGCATCGGGTCGGGGGAAATGGGGTTGGAGCACAGCGCACTCCTCCTCCATCTCTCTGCAGGCAGCCGGCATCTGCTGCATGGCCGACCCGAAGATCCCAGCATCGGAGAGGGGGGCCGTGAGCAGGGGAATCCTCTTCTGTTCCGGCACCCGCTCTTGCTCCAGCCAAAGGTGGCCCTGGGACAGAGTGGCCAGGGCGCGCCCCTTCCCAGCGGCTATCGCCTGCAGCTGGGTAAGGTGCAGGATGGCTCCAGCCGCCTGGGTGTGAAGGTATTGTTGATGGTCGTCCAATACCGACCCGCCCACCATCATCCCCGACATGTAGCGCGCTAGCTGCGCGATGTTGGACGTTGCAGCTAGGCTCTGAGTCGCGGCGATGTACGCCTGGTCACTCCAGTTAGCTGTCGCCGACCGTCCACTGGCGGGGGAACCAGGGCCAGAACTAGGCCATCTCACGGGAGACGGCGGTTCAATGGCCCCTCGGAGAGGCAGACTCACCACCGGGCGCTGCTCGGGCGTATCTGACTGCCATGACCGTGGATTCAGAGCAGCCCCACGACGCTGGTGAAGGGTGACGTTGTGAGCGTTCGAACCCCCCGAAGGTGCAGACATTATGACTTAGCTTTTCTCGAAAAATGGTGAGAGAGAGAAAAAATAAGATACAATGTCCACGTAGCTCCTTTCCAACAACTATTTCGGCACTAAACTCAAGTGATGTATACAGACACTTGTCGGTGGTGAAAATAGGGAAGGAGCTGTTAGTATGGCCCCTGCTTATGTAGAGGAGCGGATGGGGGTGTGGCCAGGCGGATGGATGTGTACATGTGGAGAAATGTATTCAGTATTTAGACTGCTATGGGATGTGTTCCACTTAAGCGCAGAGCGTAAGCTAATACGAAATATAACTTATCTTATCTTATTTTCTAACGCTGGTCTGGCAGAGACGTGGCCCGGGAAACCAGTTATATTTTTTTTCTTTTTTGATTTTTTTTTTCTTTTTTTCTTTTTTTTTTTACATAAAACCACAATACATAAACAATGGAAATCCACAATAAATCACAGGACTATGATTGACGCAATAATGAAATTAATGACAGTCCAGTACTTAAATCAAAAACCAGTTATATTTCTGTCATCAAGCTGAGCTTTCAGCCTGCTGGTCACACATGGACCTTAGCAGCTACTGTACTTCAACTGTTCTGGCAATGGGACCATGTGAAAAAAGGCTTACATTATGGGCAAGTTGTAGCCTTATTTTTTGGGTTTGCATAATAATGTGAAAATCTATTTTTAATTAGATTTCTTTATCTACATTTTAAAGGTTATGTAACTTGTTTTTACCCAGCAGGACTGTTACCTGTTATCTGGGTTAAAGAGGAAGATACATATTTAACAGTTAGGTGTGAGGTGTACCTTCCGTATTACTGTGTGAACTATTCACAGTGTGAGTGAGTGAGCGAGAGAGAGAGAGAGGGGGGAGAGAGAGAGAGAGAGAGAGAGAGAGAGAGAGAGAGAGAGAGAGAGAGAGAGAGAGAGAGAGAGAGAGGAGAGAGAGACTAAACATTGAAGGAAAAAGTCAGATGAATAACAGGGTAAAAAATAAAAGGAAGGTCTGGTGAAGCCGGTTTTAACTGGGTCATCGGACTACTAATAAGACCCCCTGTGTTTATCTGAAAGCCCAAGCTGCCCCCCTGGGAAACCTGGGTCATTTGTTGTCTTTACAACAAGAGGGAGGAGAGCGCTAAGATTTATGAGGGTTCATCCTCTATTCAGACATTCAGCCTATTTTGAGAAGCCTCTCAATTGGTCGATACTTATAGTTTCAAGAAATTTCACCTGAGGCTTTCTCAAGGACGATGGGGGGGGGGGGGGTATCACTGTGTAAACATCTTAGTTATCTTTAAGAAAAAGAGAGACATTTCTTGAAACAAGTAAAAATTATTTGCCAATTGCCAAATATTATTATTATTATTATTATTTTTGTCTTAATATTCAGTCAATTTACCATGTTAATTGTACTTCAGTGTTAGTCAGGCGGTCAGGCAAGCGATACCGGAGTCTCAAGGCGAGCACAGAAAGACTCAGAAGAAGCTTCTATCCCCAGGCCATCAGGCTGCTAAACGAACAATGAACACTACACAACAACAACCACCAAACGCACATAGCACACACATCCACACGCACACACTCACTTTAAACAAACACACTGTAGCACCCACTCCACACACTTTATAGCACACACCCACTGTAAACAAACACACTGTAGCACCCACTCCCCACACTTTATATTTATTGATGAAGGATTGCACTACAACTCGTACACCTTACTGTAAATTGTACCTAAATTGTACCTCATCCCATTTCTGCTTTGCACTATATAGTACTGTACATTAGTACACTGCATAGTATTGTATATTATATGGTAACTCAGAACACTGTACATATGTCTATACCGAACACTGTGACCTCATTTTCTTCTTCTAAATTACATGCTATACTATGTTATTTGATACTATCTTGTCTAGCACAGTCTCTGGAGCGTAACAGTAAGAAGCATTTTGTATGAAAGTATTCTGTACTTCTGTATGACAACTATTAAAGAAACTTGAAACTTGAAACTTGACAATGTAATATATGACTTGACAAACGATAGGAATACCACAATACCATGTGATGAAGGAGGGGGCATAACAATAATGGACCAGAAATAATGGGTAGGTTCCCCATAATCATAGTATTATTATTACCCATGATTGACGGAGCTAGAGCCCCCGGAGGTCGGGGGTGGTAATGTGTACTTTGGCGCACGCCTCACATATCGGCATGTAACTCGATAACCGCTGAACGGATTTTGTGACCTGAAAGGGCAATTGACAGGCAACAAATGGGGCTTTAATTCTATCTATATATGTATTAAAAGGAATGCACACCCTAGCCACTAGAGGTCGGCAAATTGGCGCGTCGCAAATCGTCCTCATGAGGCCCCACATGTGGGCCCTTGGATGTTAAGAGGTTCTGTTTTTTTTATAATTTTTTTTGTAGCCAAGAGTAAATACCATAACCCTATCAAAACAGTAGTCAAAGTGTATATTTTCATTTTTACCGATGTTTTATATGATTGACCGAAAATACGAATTTATCAAAAAAATGCTAATTATATATCTTTTATCGTAAAACCGCAAGGAAATGACTAAATCCAGATTCAACCCTGCCATTGGAAAGAGGAGCCTTTTCCCTATCCATAGATGTATGATTTGGCCATAATAAGGTCAAGGTCAAGTTCAAGGTCACATATGAATTTATAATTAAAATCGATTATCATTTATTACTGTATTTACATTTACATTTACATTTAGTCATTTAGCTGACGCTTTTATCCAAAGCGACTTACAAGTTCTGTACGACAAGCCATCAGGAAGGGCACAACTCTATCAGCTGAGCAACAATGTTCATCAAAGTGTTGAGTGCTACAGTGTAGGTTAGTTTATTAGGACAAGTGCATGACAGTACGGTTAGTTAGGGTTAGATTTTTTTTTCTTTTTTATAGTTTTTTTTTTTTTAATTCAGATAATGGTTGAAGAAGTGCGTCTTTAGTCGACGGCGAAAGATTGGACGTGATTCGGCTGTCCTAACTGGGGTGGGTAGTTCATTCCACCATTGTGGGGCAAGGACTGAGAATAGGCGACTTCTCTTTGATGACCCTCCCGGAGCTTGGATAGGAGTAGGTCTGAGGCGGCCAGAAGATGCAGAGCGTAGGGGTCTTGAGGGTGTGTAGTTAGAGACCATTGACCGGAGGTAGGCGGGAGCGGTTCCCTTTGCCGCACGGTATGCTAGGTCGAGGGCCTTGAAGCGGATTCGTGCAGCAATGGGGAGCCAGTGCAGGTCCCTAAGAAGTGGGGTGACATGGGCCGACTTCGGTAGGTTTGAGATCAGGCGGGCCGCTGCGTTCTGAATGAGTTGAAGAGGCTTAGTGGCAGTGGCCGGGAGGCCAGCGAGCAGTGCATTGCAGTAGTCGAGGCGGGAGATGACTGTTGATTGGACGAGGAGTTGGGTGGCTTCTTTTGTCAGGAAGGGGCGGATCCTTCTGACGTTGCTCAGGAGGAATCGGCAGGTTCTGGTCGTCGCTGCGATGTGAGCAGAGAAGTTCAACTGGTCGTCGAGGACAACACCAAGGTTCTTGGCGGTCGGGGACGCAGTCACAGCTGCATTCTCGACTGTGATTGAAAGGTCGGTTAGGGGGGAGGATTTGGCCGGCAGGTGGAGCAATTCTGTTTTGCTTAGGTTCAGTTTGAGGTGGTTGGACGTCATCCAGGCTGAGATGTCGGACAGACAGGCCGAGATCCGCTCAGAGACGTGGATATCTGAGGGAGGGAAGGAGAGGAAGAGTTGAGTATCGTCGGCATAACAATGGTAGGAGAAGCCATGAGACGTGATAATGTTACCCAGTGATTTAGTGTAGAGGGAGAAGAGAAGGGGTCCTAAAACCGAGCCCTGGGGGACACCCGTCCGCAGGGGGCGGGTGGCCGACAGGGTCCCTCTCCATGACACTTGGTAGGAGCGGTCATTGAGGTATGATGACAGCCATGTCAGCGCAGAGCCAGCCACTCCCATTCCTGCGAGGGCCGCAAGGAGGATCTGGTGGTTGACTGTGTCGAAGGCTGCAGATAGATCTAGGAGAATCAGGACAGAGGAGAGGCCTTTCGCTTTTGCTAAGTGAAGTGCCTCTGTGACCGCAATGAGGGCTGTCTCTGTGGAGTGACCAGTCCTGAAGCCTGACTGATTAGGGTCTAGGAGGTCATTCTGTAAGAGATAAGCAGTAAGTTGGTTGGATACAGCACGTTCAAGTGTTTTAGAAAGGAAGGAGAGAAGAGAGACAGGACGGTAGTTGCCTATGACGGTAGGGTTCAGGGTTGGTTTTGTTATGAGCGGCGTGACTCTGGCTTGTTTTAGGGAGGTAGGGACCACCCCTGAGTTGAGTGAGGAGTTGATGGTTGCAGTTAGGAATGGGAGGATGTCTGGTGCTATGGTCTGGAGGAGTGGGGAGGGTAGCTGGTCCAGCTGGCAAGTAGTCGGACGGTTCGACGTTACCAGTGTCAGGGTCTCTGCTTCTGTAATGGGAGAGAAAGATGACAGAGTGAAGGATGAGGTTCTCGATTCAGCATTTGGAATGGGTGGGGGTTGGGAGAAGGAGCTGCGGATGTTCTCCACTTTTTCCTCAAAGAAGATCGCAAAGTCTTCGGCAGAGAAAGATGAGGGAGGGGGGGGTGGGGGGGGAGTGAGGAGGGAGGACATGGTAGCATGCAGTTTGCGAAGATTCTTGGCAGAGGCCTCGATCCTATGGTGGAAGAAAGAAGCTTTGGCATTAGTGATGGTTTTGGAGAATGTTAACAAGAGGTTGTGATATGTGTCGATGTCAGCAGTGAGGCGTGACTTTCTATACTTCCTTTCAGCTGCTCTCAGGACCTGTCTTTGTTCTCTCACTGGATCTGTCAGCCATGGACTGGGTGGGGAACGGCGGGCAGGTTTCTCAATGAGGGGACAGAGCTTGTTGAAGGAGGTTGCAAGGGCTGAAAGGAGGGTGGAGGTTGCCATCTCTGTGGAGAAAGCAGAGAAGGTGTCACTCAAAGGTAGAGCAGATAGTATGTCAGAGGAGAGGGTGGAGGGGGATAGGGAGGGCAGGTTGCGTCTGAGTGAGACTGTTTGAGTTGGGGTGAAGACCTTTCGGTTAAGCATGAGAGTTAGTGAGAAGGATATGAAGGAATGGTCAGATACATGTAGGGGAGTTACCGTGGTGTTAATGATGCTGGAGTTACGGGAAAATATGAGGTCCAAGGAGTTGCCTGCTTTGTGGGTGGGAGGCATGGCAGTGGGAGTCAGGTCAAACGATTGTAGGAGGGAGACTACTATGACTGACTGAGATGAGTCAGGCAGGTTGAAGTCGCCCAATAGAAGGAGAGGGGTACCATCTTCCGGTAAGGAGCTAAGAAGCATGTCCAGCTCATCTGTGAAGTGATCGAGTGTACCTGGATGGCGGTAGAGTGTAACAATGGTGAGATTGAAAGGATTAGAGACAGATACTGCATGATATTCGAGAGAGGAGAGTGACAGTTCTGGGAGTGGTGTTACGTTTGTAGCCCATGAAGGAGATGTCATGAGGCCAGTGCCTCCACCCCGTCTGGAAGGTCGAGGTGTGTGAGTGAAGTTATAGTTTGTAGATAATGCTGCAGGTGTTGATGAGTTATTGGGGGTTATCCAGGTCTCAGTTAGAGCCAGGAGCTGCAGATTTAGACTATGGGCGTAGGCAGTAATGAAGTCAGCTTTCTTGACTGCTGATTGACAATTCCATAAGCCTCCCCGTACTGTGACAGGTGTATTAGTGGCTGTAGGAGGGTAGGAGAGATTAGCCGGGTTGCTAGCAAACTGCCGTGGGTGGGTTAAATCTGTTCTAGAGGAGCAGATTGTGGATATAGGTATGAGACACATTGTCTTGTCAAGAGTGGCAGGGAGGAAGTAGAGAAATAGCAGAGTGGGAGGGAAAGGGAGATTTTTCAGAGTGGAGTGTAAGATAGGACTAGGGTGTACTTAGCACTAGGTGGATCGGTGGATCCCTCGGCGGAAAACTCCAGGAAAACTCCTCCTCTTTGTCCCTCTTCGTTTCTCGACGCTTCGTTGACGCTACACCAGCAAGCCTGTATCTACAAATCCTTCTGTTTAATCATCTTCCCTTTATTCATTCGCTTAGATTTTTTTTACACTTGATCTCAAGAAGGTGCTGAATGAGCTCAGTGTAACATGGTGTTATTCACCGGCACAGATGCAAAAATAAATCATAATTTATATTCTCCCTTTTTTCATTACAATTTACTCAAGCCTAGTAATAGACACAATATTTCTGACACTGGAAATACATACCCACAGGTCCCTAGATGTTCCTAGATACCAAGAACATGCTAATTGGCCTTGTAGAAGTGGAGCAATCTTCCATTTACTTAGGCATGTACCTTTAGGCGAGATTTCTGAAAATAGGGTTACAGCTTAGCAGGTTTTAAGGGGTTAAACTTTAGAAATTATACTCATCCCTTTTTTATGTTTGGACTCATCATATGTTTTTTGCCAACATTTGCCCTTGAGGAACCTTATTGTCCACAGTGATTGTCCAATTGTTTTGGAATGTATTTGTTAATATTACTATTATTATATTACTACTAAGTGTCTAGTTGTTGTATAACTAACATGAACATCTATGTGTTTCCATGCTATGTAACTCTACAGTGGCTGGTAATTATGTCCACCTGGTAATGTACCTGTCTACTGTTTTAATGAGAGAATGGATCCATTAATTTGTACACACGTATGAAAACGTTTTTGTGTATGAGACGGTTGAACAATTAAATCACCATGAATGAATGAATGAATGAATGAATGAATGAATTATTTTATTTAGAATGTTTACAAATACAAATAAATAAACAAACAAATAATTTTTCGAAATGTTTTACAAATAAACAAACGAAAAGGATAGGTTTGAAGCAGAAGGCTTATAGAGCAACCTGCCCCTTAACCATAACATAACCGTAACATAACATAACCATGGGGGACCCTGATGTAAACAAGATGAAAGTCTTTCTCTGGTCTGCATCCCCTTAACAATTGTATGTATTGAGCTGTACTGTACCCATTCTGAAATCTGTTAATAAAGTTTTCAATCAATCAATCAATCAGTCAGTCAGGCATCCCACTTTCAAATAGATACATGTATCGATGGATAACGCACTAGGAGGCCAAAGCATTGCGACGTTCCTGCAAACAGAATCCAGTGTTAACAAAAATATAAACCTTGTTCATAAAATGTTAATGAAAACAGTTGCTAAGCTTCACATTTTTCACAGTCTGGAGAGTTAAGCCAAAATACAGAGGCAGCAAGTCAGCTTACAACTGTGACCCATGTATCACTTTGCCCAAAGCAAAGTCCCTCCCGCTGTGCAGAACTGTGTGGCTCTACATTGTGATCATACATGAACTTTGATTTGTTTGTATTAGTGTTATCTTATCATGCACACACATAACTGATTGAGACTTGTGTGATGTCATTTTCTTTGTTCTGATCTGATAATATCCAAGTCATCTCTTTGAATGATTGTAACTATAAAATAAATAAATAAATAAAACTAAATAAATAAAACTCTTGACTTGACTTGACTTGACTAACTCTATATTTATTATTTTACAATATTGTCAAACAGTTGCATGCATGACCATCTGCTGGCCTAAATATACAACCAATATAGGTAATGTTAGGACAGAATACCTATGAAATCCTTTAAATCAGTTGACTGCAATATTTTAAATACAGTTACCTGTATTTCACTGCCCCCCTCTGGCAATGTGCAGAAACCTCTCTATGGTTTGATGAGTTTGTTATGCTGGTCCAGTTTGTCTCTAAAAGGAATGGAATGTTTTTTTTACAATATGATTTTTAGTTGTATGAGTTGTTTTGAATCTTTCACCTGTTTCTAAATTTTTTTTTAATAAAGTGCTATATAGATTGTCATGCCATTGTTTTTGGATGTGTGGGGGCACTATGAGTGTAGACAGTGCCTACATTTTTATTCCTCATTTGAAAATACATCACATAGAATGCACCCCTGTATATCGATATATAAAACAAGTTATTATTATTACCTGGGTGCTACAGTCATCTACTGTTGGCCACTGCACAGATACAATGCCATATGTTTCAACCAAATCATAGCTGCTTCAAAGTGGCTTTTAGTTAAGTGTTATTAATTAAGAACGTCTCAGAGAAGATTTTAGAAGTCAACATCTGGGATCCTGCATAACAGACTCAAGGGCACCTTGACAGTAGGGCACCTTCCTTGACACACTGTGACAGGAAGGTCACTGGTTCAATTCCCCAGACCAGCTGGGAGAATGTGGTTGGGTGAGAAGGTGTGTGTGTGTGTGTGTGTGTGTGTGTGTGTGTGTGTGTGTGTGTGTGTGTGTGTGTGTGTGTGTGTGTGTGTGTGTGTGTGTGTGTGTGTGTGTGTGTGTGTGTGTGTGTGTGTGTGTGTGTGTGTGTGTGTGTGTGTGTGTGTGTGTGTGTGTGTGTGTGTGTGTGTGTGTGTGTGTGTGTGTGTGTGTGTGTGTGTGTGTGTGTGCGTGCGCGTTCGCACATGTGTGTGTGCGGCTATTGGTGATGCCGTAGAGAGTGGCAATAAATATTAATCATAATGCTGGAAATTAAATGTAATCATTGGAAAAGTGGAGATATTTGAGTCTTACAGCTCTGTTCACATACTGTTACACAACTGTTATGGATTCAATGGGGCAATAATAAAGTGATATAATAATAATTATTATAATAATTATTATAATTATTATAATAATAATAATAATGTATGTATACACCCAATATCCACCCTAGTTACGGTATGATAATAATGTTTTCAGCAACACCTCACATTCACCTGATTATGATCATAATGTATGAAGCCTCAAGCCTGATATAGTGTAAATCCCAAGGCCAGACACATCTGCTGAATGTGTGATGTGATTGGTTATTACTGACGGACACTAGAGGGCGCTCAGAGCTAACAGACACTGTATCATTGGTGAACCTCACTATGCAGAGCAGGGTTGTACTCTTCAAGATTCAAGAGGTTTATTTGTCACATACATACCAGGGCATGCGGGTGGTCATGCCCGCATCGATTGTGCAATAATACTAATAATAAAATAGACATAAAAAAACAGGTAATAAGAAGACATAAGATGTACATGATAAAAATAGACATGCTAAATTCCTGAGAAGGCACTGGGTCCTATGTACACTACTATAATATATACAGTTTTAACTCTGTCATTATGCTATACTTACTATATCTAAACTATACTATACAATAACCACATCGCGACATCGGTTCTTTCCTTAAAGTGACCTTTATATTTTGTTTAAAGTGACATTTTGTTTAAAGTGATTGTTTAAAGCGATTGCAGCATGTGTGTTGTGTGTGTGTACGTGTGTGTTCATGTGTGCTTGTGTGTGGAGAGTTCAGTGTTCAGTGTTCTGATGGCCTGGGGGAAGAAGCTGAGCCGTAGTCTCTCTGTTCTCGTTGCGTGTGTACATAGGCGCTTCACTTACACATCCATTAAAAATAACAAATAACTGCAATTAATTTGCTAATGGTGTAGCATTCATTCTCAGTTATGTAGTACATTTAAAAACTAAACACATAACAAATTACTTAACACATGTCTTCTTAACGTGTTCATCATGAACACAATGTAATTACAGTATGTAGCCTATAAATGCATACGTTAACTCTAGGGATGCACCGATATGAACATTTTCCACCGATACCGATACCAATTGTTCAACTAACACAATCGGCAGATACCGATACCGATATTTGTGACAAAAAAATATATATAATAATTTTTCTTTTTTATATATATATATATTTTATTTATATATATATATTAGGGATGCTCGATATTGTTTTTTTTACCGATACCGATATTCCGATATTGTCCAACTCTTAATTTTCGATACCGATATCAACCAATACCGATATATGCAGGGTTTCCCCCCAAAAAAATGGAATAATTTCAGGTAACTAATAATTTCACTGGATGCATTCAAAAGGCTTTCTAAATGTAAGCATTATCTGTGCAAAATATGATCATTAAAAAAATAAAAATTAACATTACATATCTCTTGTTGTTGAATTAAACCAACATGCATACTTTTGACAATAAATAAAATAAGAATTGGTTCTTACCTGCTTGCCTGGGTAAATAAAGGTTAAATAAATGAAAAAAAATATATATATATATTGTTATTGTTTTTTAGTTTTTTTTTACCGATACCGATATTTTCCGATATCACATTTTACTACCGATATCGGCCGATAATATCGGTCGGCCGATAATATCGGACATCCCTAATATATATATATATTTATATATATATATATATATATATATATATATTTTTTTTTAATGAAACTACTGTATGTCTCTAAATGTTTTGATGAATTAAAAATGGAGGACCCTTATGTAAAAAAGCCGAAAGTCTTTTTCTGGTCTTCATCCTCCAGTCCACTGAGCTGTACTGTATTGTACCCATTCTGCAATCTGTTAATACAGTTTTCAATCAATCAGACAAATGTATAGAAAAAGCTTTTATTATAACCATATAACAAAAATTTATATTATTGTTTATGAAAAGGTTTTAGCCTTATGCTTGACTATTATTTTAGGCATGGCAACAAATAAAATAATAATAATAAAATGAATAAATAAAATATTAAATAAATAAATAGGCTACACGTCTCTCTTTTTGTGTTACAAATTGTGCTCACCGATATGAACATAGGCCTCTTTACTTACTTAAAAAAAGGAAACATCAATAAATATGTTTATGGTATTAATTCCACCATGCCATGTGTGTTTTTATTTTATAATGCTCATGAGTCATGATTATTGCTGAAGTCTGAGTCATACAATACTCACTGACTTCATAACCTAACAGACTAACTTGTCTTGCTCAAGACTTGTTTATGAGTTTTAATGAGAGCACTATCTCTCTCAACCAAAGCAATGCAGGTAGATGGCAAAAGAACAATTTTGATTGACAGTCGATTCTGCCAATTACGTCACACCGCTTGCACCCGCCTCTGCTGTTCTTACCACCAATCGGCAAGCGCTTATTTGTTTTTTTACTTCCGGGAAGTCCGCCATTGATCTGCTTGCGAGATCAACAACAAACCTACCGGCGCTAATAAAGTTAGCTCCCCGCCGGCCACGAGTAGACTACCAGCGCTCCGCAGCAGTACTAAACGAGGCATAATGATTTTACTGTAACGAATGTTATAATAAAAGCTTTTCTATACATTTGTCTGATTTAAAACTTTATTAACAGATTGCAGAATGGGTACAATTCAGTATGGGCTCTCTGAGCAAAGAAAGGAAGTGAGAGATATGAATGAGTAATGCTTGCTATGTTCGGGTAAATATGCTGATGTTATTGAACGTGTAACTATATAACGTTAATGCCACAAAACGAATGCCTTTGTTAATCATAAGTAACTTTGATGCAGTAGCTTGTGTGGGCAGGTCGCTTGACTGAAACTTTTTTCAAAGTTTGAACGTGTCTGTGGACCAGATTGACGCGACACAAATTTATGGATATTTATCGGCTACTGCCATCGGCATATTTGAGCTTATCGGCCGATAGGCCGATGGCAGTCAACAAGGCACTTATCGGCCGATACCGATACCCGACCGATATATATCGGTGCACCCCTAGTTAACTCAATCAGCGCCAGACCCGAGGATAGTCGGGTTAACTCGCCAACCGTTCAGCGCCAGACCCAAGTATAGTCTGGTTTTCATCGTTATTTCTTTTATTCGATATTTTTATTCATTTCTCTCACACGGACCTCGGGGTTACCATAGAGAACCACTCTGAGATCGCTAGAGTGCAATACCGGTTGCATCCTGATAGGTGGGAGTATCACCCACCCTTTGAAACCTTTTCTTCACACCCGGTGTTACGTTTAATTCACTCCGGGCGCAGTTTTCTTGGTCAGGCGAGTCTAGTGGTTCACTCGATGGCATTGAAATGTGTCCAATGCCCCCGGTCCATGTGTTGTGGTGGATTATGTTGGCGACACGATGGACAACAATACTGGAAATCGTGATCAGACAATTGGAATATTGTTTTTGGGGTACCTCCTAGTGAAGGTAAGGACTATATGACATCAATCCTGCTTTGATCCAAGCATGATTTCACACCGATCATGTGTAACATACTCCAGAACGTATGCCGTTGGTGACGATCAAAGCATCAAAAAACAACCCCCCCCCCCCCCCTTGCATGCATTCATGATGAAACATAATACCTATTATATACATTTGATTTGGAAATAGTAGCGTGTCCAGGCGAGCAACGCAAACGTTTTTAGTAAAATTCACGTATTCCTCCATAGCGCCGTTTTATGGAATTAGCCAGGATAACTCTGAAACTATACTTATATTCACCACGGTATAACACGCAAACGTATACATTATTGAACGATGGATAGTTGATGTAAAATGTGCCATAGTATTGTATCCATAGCTATACTATAGAATATAGATATAGCCCTGCAAACACCGCCACACATTCATATCTCTTGGTGGCACAGTAGAAACAAATATGCTCTAGGCCCGCGGCGCTGAATGAGTATATATATAAGTATATATTAAGTATATAACAGAGATGTATTCATGCCTTAGTGAAGTGTTTGTATTGTATACCTCAATAATTTATTCCTAGGAAGAGACTAAAATCTAGCTGCTGGCAGTATGTATTGTGTATGTATTTTTCTTTTTTAAATGACAAGCATATTAGACTCTAATAGCCTAAGCTTGTTTGATTACATATGTAATACCTTATTTTCATACAAAAACCTCAAGGATGCAGAAAGATTGTTGAGCATTAAAGGCAATTGCTTTTATCAAAAAGATGTAGGCTACTCCAAACAGAATCTGTTGGCTAACATCAAAGAGTAGAAAGATTGGTCAGAACCAGATTACCAAATGATGAACTATGAACTAACCCAGCTTTACAACGTGTGTTTGACTTGTTCACTTGCTTGCATGCAGCTTCCTTGCACCACCAACACCATTCCAGTCACCTGTCAGACAACAACCAGACCAGGCTGCAGAAACAAATTAGTGGGGGGGCATAAAATGTTCTCGGGGGGGCACAAGGTTTTTCAACACAGGTTCCCTTTTATACGTTTCAGCTGGGACAGCGGCACTGTGGCTTGCTTGGCCCTGCCCACAGTGCTGAACTAAACAGCAGAGAGGCAATTGAAAAATCTAATTTCTCTCTTATACAAAAACAGACTGAACGGATATATTTATAACAGACCTGCTGGGGCAGCGGACCGAGAGCAGGGGACACAAACAGGCTGGATAAGATGGTCAGGAAGGCCAGTAGCGTGGTTGGGGTGGAGCTGGACTCTAGCGAGGGTGGCGGAGAGGAGGAACCTTGCTAAGCTCCAGGCCATCAGGGAAAACCCCTCCCACCCACTATACACAGACTTGGCTGACAGGAGGAGCATGTTCAGTGCCAGGCTCACACTACCTAAATGCAGCACTGAACGGCACAGGAAGTCCTTCATTCCGACAGCCATCAGACTTTACAATGCATCACTGTGCCTCACTGCATCACTGAGCACAGAGTGACAGTTACAGTACCATCTTCCTGGACTCTTACCTTTTAAACAGCACTGTGCAATATTACACCTACTGTAGACTTCAGTATAGTTTTACTGTATTTATTTACTGTATATTTTATTCTATTTTTATTCTATTTCATTTTATTCTATTCTTAGGCCATTTGTTTTGTTATTCTTATTCGTGACTTGTTCTGTCTAAATGTTTAATGTTGAGTGATTTGCAGTGTCAAATTTCCCTCAGGATAATACATTTCTATTCTATTCTATATCTTTGAAAAGTCTCCATTTATTCAACACTTCTGAATTCACTGACAAACTGAACTGAACTGACAAAAATAAGGTGCATAAAAAAGCAAACAAAATTCCTCCACAGGCTACTCACCATCATTAGTAGAGCGGCAAGCAGCGTTTGGGGACAGAGTGAAATCTTCTTAAAACACTGTCCCTCCACTCATTCCTGAACTTTTTTGTTAAGTCCTTCTAAAATGCCAACTGAATTAAATTGGCCTTGCGTCGATGAAGCATACTAAGGCGATGTTCTGTAAAGACGTTCTTGAGGGTAGAAAACGAATTCTCACAGAGTGCCGTGCTAGCTTCAGTAGTGTTGTTGTTGACATCAGTGCCCACTAGGGCTGTCCCCGACTAAGGATTTGAATAGTCGACTTGGATTGGGCAAAAAAAAATTAAAATATTATTATTATTTATTTTTTTACCAGGCGGGCACAGCTGACTCAGTGGGCGGGCCCGGCCCCCAAATGCCCGCCCATGCCGCCGGGTCTGACAACAACGAACAGCGAACCAAGACTGCTCACCAACCAGAGAACCATTTGACTATCACGCAAAATATATAAATAAATAAATTGACTGATATGGCTTTTTGGTCAGTTTTTGGTCTATTTCAAACAGTGCCCTTCTTTCATGTGACCGTTTCTCCCCAGTTGCACTGGCTCCCCTGGATGAACTTGATCCTCTCTGGTGTGATTGGCTAAGACATCACCAGGGCCACACAGGCTCAAATCCTCCCATTGGTAAGCTTCTCTCACCCTTTCAAGGATTCATTTGGACTTCCTCTCTCATCTTAAGACATGTGCCCCCCCTGGCAGGCCCGCAAGTGAAAATAAAATTAAGCGCAAAACTCTTTTACAGGGCAATATGCCATTACGTGAACATGGCAGCATGGTACCCGGGTGGTGGGTATTAGTTGGCTGTGGATGAGATTCAGGCCATGCGGTAAGCCAAGGAAGTAATTACCGCTGACGGGTAAAACTGAATTCTGAACTCGTTGCTCTTTCTCTCTCCTCAAGGTGACTGCTCTGTCTCTTGCACTCTGCTGCTCTCCCTCTCTCTCCCTCTCTCTCCCTCTCTTGCAATTCTTCAGTCCCACATGTTCCAAATTCCTTCCTTCCTCTCCTTTCTTTTTCTTTGTGGTTGTTCCCATGCCGCGCAGGATTTTGGCCGTGGCCTGTACAGTACGTGGCAAATTACGCTCCCTCGCTCCCTCATACACGGACATTCTGTGAGAGACACTTAGTGGGATGTTTTCATAGGACGCATACGCAGGTCATGTAGTAGCTCTATTGATGAGCTTTGTATGCATTAGATATATACAAAGCTCTATAACAATCTGCTGCATATTCGGAGGGCAACACTCGTCCTAACTGATTAACAAAGTTTGCATTGTGTTTTCAAAGGGATCAACAGAAAGAGTCTCGACAAAGGCCGGTGGGGTGAAGCCGCTGTTGAAATACTGTATAAAATTACCCCTTTTGCCTCCGAAGTCTCCTTTCAAATCCTCTAGTTGACGGATGCTCAGTGCTGCCACCACTGGTCACCAATTAGATCAGCACATCTAATGACTTGACAGGTTAACAGTGATGCATTTTATTGGAAACCAGTGATGGCAGCACAGAGCGTTTCACAGAAGAAGGCACCATTACTGGAAATTAACATCTCGACAATATACGTTATATATTCGTACTGGCATCGCGTCCCGCTCTTAAGCCATACCGAGATATACCTCATCTCATGTACCTAGTGTACTCCATCAACGAATAAAACTAATACACCCATCACCTGCCAGGCCCCGCCCTAGTGGCGTACTATATAGTACTAGGCGTGGTCACCACTCACTCTTCCTCTTTTTTCGTTTCCATCATAGCGGATGCATGAGACACCCTATGCAACTAGTTGATATAAAAAGTTTAGAGAAATTGCATAATATTGAACGCTTACTGGAGATTTACTTACCCCTGGAATCTTCGGGGCATGTTCCAATGACACGTCGGGTCTATTCTGATGTTTCCTCATCTTGTGGCAGCAGATCGAGGGACAGCGTGCGAGGTTTGGCTATCGAGCCGGCTCGCACACAGGTAGGCCCTGTGTCATCAGGCATTGATGTTAGTGTTAGTAATGCTGGTTGTTTTGTTACACAACCGAGTTGTGTGTCGGCGCCAGGGGCGGGATGGCTTGGTGAACGTTCCCCTGAAGTGGACGGTTTCCAGGCGATCCTAGAGTGTGCTGCTAACACTAATGCTAACGCTAATGCTGAAATGGGTCACTGTTCTAATGTTCCCCGCCGTGGGATGTTGCCGCTTTTCCCTCCTCTTAACCGGTTCATTGATGAAGGTCAGTCGGTAGCTAATGTGGGGGGTTTTGCTGAGTCCTATTTACCCTTTTTACGGGTAAATGGGTTGACAACAGGGTGCAGGGCGGGTGTGCCGTGGCTAAGTAGCCAGGTAGCATCGATCCTGTGCCCCGGCGGGGTTGGACGGTGTCCCACCCGGAAGCCGATGCTTGAGAGCGAATCGGCCCGGCGGGTGGCAGTATGGACGGATGAGAGCTATACTGCTGCAGGATGGAATTTAGCGGCAGCCAGTGTTGTGGCTCAGCTGACTGTTTTCCTGTCCACATTAGCATCGGGTAGTGGGGCTACGGGACCAGCCGACGCTGAAAACATTTAGCATGTTTGTGGTGTTATAGAGATCTTGACTCAGTCGCAAGCTATAACTGCGGGGAGGATTAGGATGCTATCAACGCTTGTTAATAGGCATTTCTGGTTGGAGCAATCTCCCCTTGGGGAAGAAGAAAGGTTTTCTTTCCTCACGGCTCCTTTTTCCACAGAGGGACTCTTTGGTCGTTCTGTGGAGGCGCAGGCGGTTGTTGATCTGGGTCCCACACCGCCTCACGCTATGCAGCCAGAGGTTGGAGCACGGCCTCGTCAGCGACTGTGGCGAGGCCCTCGACAGGCGGCCATGTTTCCCCCACCAGTGGTACCCTGGGCGGAGAGTCAACAGGTGTCCACAAGGCCGACAGCCTTGGCGGCCAAGGGATCGGCCATATTGGGTGTACTCGGCTTGGGAAATACAAGCCGTCGTCATTCTGCCGTGAACAGCCCGATCCCCGATCACTCCTCTCTCTGTTACCAACGGAAGCGGGGCTCTGATCGTTTTCCTTTGGCTGCGGGCCGCGAACCTTCTTTGAAGCGCATGCGGCCCCACTTTTCGCTTCTCATGGGGACAGGGGCTGACACCCAGTTGATGGCTGAGCCTGGGTCTGTCCGTGAGAATGTTGTGCTGTCGCGTGGCTCCCGCACCACACGTTGTGTGATGGGTGAGCCTGGTGTTACGGCTGCCACTATTTACAGTGGTCAGCAGGGGGACTCGAGGCCTCATCGGTTGAATGCTCAGCACGAGTTACCCTGGCCTCGCCTTCGCCAGGCGGGGTAACACGCTGATGCCTCCCACTCCCGTGAGAGCGGCAGTGGTCTGCAAAGAAGAGGCGCGCGTGATTTGGGTGGTAGCAATATCACTGCAGGGCTACGGCGTGTAGGAGCCCATGGGGTCCTCACGCCTTGCATGTCTAGCTGTAGAACAACTCCTCAGCATGCTCTAGAGGGGTGTTCAGGGGGGGAGCGTGTGTCAACCGGTTTGATGGCAGCTTCTCCCGTATCAAACCGGCCCTTTCTGTCGGTGTCCCCCCTTGGGTGTGACCGCCCTGTCTGCTTTGGCGGGTTCAGAGGCTACGCACAGTGGGAGGGACCGGGCCACCTATCTACTGTTCCTTGCGGCCCAGCGTCAGTTGACGGCGGGTGCGCTCTGGGATTATTATCACATATGGCGACAAGAATGCCGTTTGGAGGGGTGGATGGAGAGAACGTTGAGGCGGGGGCTTGTCTTGCAGTTCGCACAACCCCACCCTCCGTTCTCAGGTTTGGTGCAGACCCTATTATCAGGGTCAGCAGCAGTGACAGCTCTGGCCAACGAGATCCAATCTCTGTTGGCGAAGCAGGCCGTAGTCGTGGTCCCGAGAGAGGACGCGATGTCAGGCATCTACTCCCGTTATTTTCTGGTGCCCAAAAAAACGGGAGGGGTCAGACCTATACTGGATCTGTCCGCGTTCAATCGTCTGATTGTGGCGAGACCATTCAGGATGTTGACCGTCAAACTCCTGCTACTTGCTGTCAGAGTGGGAGACTGGTTCACCTCCATAGACCTGAAGGATGCGTATTTTCACATCCCGATTTTCCCTCCTCACAGGAAGTTCCTACGGTTCCTTTTTCAGGGCGTAGCGTACGAATACCAGAGGTTGCCGTTCGGCTATTCTCTGGCTCCCCGCACATTCACCAGGTGCGTAGAGACTGCGCTGGAGCCTCTACGTCGTCAGGCAATACGGATTCTATTCTATCTCGACAACATTCTGCTCCTCAGCCGGAGGAGGAGGTTGCCAGGTCTCATACCAGGCTGGTGGTGGAATTCCTCACCAAGCTGGGTTTTGCTGTGAACTGGAAGAAGAGTACGCCTCTTCCCAGTCAACAGGTGGAGTACTTGGGCTTGACGTTGAGGTCAAGGCCCATGATTGTAACCCTCTCGGAGCGACGGAGGGTGTCTATCCTCCACGCGCTCGAGGGTTTCCGTCTTGGAAAGACGGTCATGGCAAGTGATGCGCCTGCTCGGTATGATGGCATCTGCTCACGCGGTGGTTCCTCTTGGTCTCCTCTTCATGAGGAGGATACAGAGGTGGTTCTCCAGTATGAGAATAGACTCGGTGAGGGACAAATGGAAACGGTTGATGGTTCCTTTGTCGATATGGGGGGATCTCGCCCATTGGAGGAGGCCTTGTATCCTCACCAATAGGGTCCCCATGGGCAGCAGGCGCTCACACGTCACAGTCTTCACCGACGCTTCCCTCACGGGTTGGGGAGGGACGTGTCGGACCAACGCAGTGGGGGGCAGCTGGGCGATCCATGCTGCCCGGTCTACCCTGCACATCAATGTGTTGGAATTGAGGGCGGTCCTCCTGGTCCTCAGACGGTTCGTCCACCTGGTGGTAGGCGAGCACGTTCTGATCAGAATGGACAGTATGACGGCAGCGGCGTATATCAACAGGCAGGGTGGAACTAGATCCATCCGCCTGCACCGGGCGGCGGTCTAACTCTGGCTATGGGCATCTCGCAGTCTGCGCAGTCTGAGGGCACTCCACGTCCCTGGCAAGGAGAATGTGGGTGCGGATATGATGTCTCGGGGCGGTCCTCGTGTCAGCGAGTGGGAACTGCGCCACGACATAGTCAGGCAGATCTGGGATCGCTTCGGGGAGGCCTCAGTGGATCTGTTTGCGAGCAGACAATCTCACAAGTGCCCCTTGTGGTTCTCGGTCAGTCGGACAGATTATCCCCCCTTGGGGGTGGATGCCTTCTCGATGTTTCCATGGCCACCCGGCCTTCTGTACGCCTTTCCCCCTATACATCTGTTGAGTCAGCTGTTGGAGCGGATACGGAGGGAGCGCAGGACACTGATCCTGGTCGCGCCGGACCGGGGCACAGCGGTGTGGTTCCCGGTCCTGATCCAGCTACTAGTAGCTCCGCCGTGGCCTATTCCTTGGTCAGCAAAGGCCCTCACTCAAGCACGCGGGTCGCTGTTTCAGCCCCCGGTGTTATGCCAACTTCTGATGGTTTGGCTGGTGAGAGGGTAAGTCTGGAGAGGATGGACCCTTCTGTGGTTGATACCATCCGGAATGCGCATGCTCCCTCCACTGTCGCGCTTTACGCGGGCAGATGGCGTATGTTCCAAGAGTGGTGTAAGGCGGGGGGCAGGGACCCGGTGTCCTGCCCCCTGGATGCTGTCCTTATTTACCTTCAGTCTCTCCAGGAAAGACTGTCGGCTTCGACGGTGAGGGTATATGCAGCAGCTATATCCTCTTATCATGAGGGATTTGAGGGGGATGTCTTGTTCAGCCACCCTCTTGTGAAGCGTTTCCTGCTTGGCGCTCGACGCGTTAAGCCAGTAAAACGCTCTTTGGCTCCGAGCTGGGATCTTCAATTGGTCCTCGTCGGTTGTCCTTGGCCCCGTTTGAGCCTCTTGAGCAAGCGCCGTTGGAACAGCTGTCGTTCAAGACCGCGTTCTTGCTGGCCGTCACCTCCGCTAAACGCGTGGGTGAGCTTTGTGCTCTCTCGGTACGGCCAGAGTGCCTGTCTTTTCGTTCCGATTGCGGTGCCACTCTGCGGCCTAATCCTGCCTTCGTGCCTAAAAATATCCGGAGTTCTTTCCACTCCAGGGATATTGTGGTTCAAGCGTTTCATCCGCCTCCTCACGCTGGTGAGTTGGAGGCGGGCCTTCACCTGTCATGTCCGGTCCGGGCTTTGGGGGTTTACCTCAGCCGTACTCAGGGCCTAAGGGCTACCGATCAGCTCTTTGTCTGTTACGGTGGCTCTCGTGCTGGTAAAGCACTGTCGAAACAGCGCCTGTCCCATTGGTTGTGCGAGGGCATTGCCCTTTGCTACACGTTGGCCGGGCTGGCTCCCCCTGGGGGCGTCAGGGTGCACTCCACTCGTGGGGTGGCAGCCTCTGCCGCTCTGCTGGGTGGGGCCTCGGTGGAGGACATCTGTGCTGCAGCTTCATGGTCCTCCCCGGGTCCCTTCGTAAGGTTTTACCTCATGGACATGACCGGGGGTTCTGTCTCCCAGGCGGTTCTGAGGTCTGTGGCCTCTCCTGCTTCCCGTCCTTTGGTGGGGTAGCAGGGGTGTGTGGGTGTGGGCCACAATGTGTTGTGTCACACGTGGTTCCGCCTGTGCTGTGTGTTCAAGAGGTTCTAGTTCCCTCTTGCTCGCACTCGGGTGGAGTTGACTGCGCCCCCTCTTCATTAGGAAGGATGGGGTGACGGGACTCCCCTCCCCCCTGATGTGGGCTTACAGGTCCTCAGGGGGTGCATTTGTCGGGCCTCGCGTCCGCTCTACCCCATATCTCGGTATTTCTTAAGAGCGGGACGCGATGCCAGTACGAATATATAACGACAGTTTTTTTTTTATTCACTTTTTCTCCCATTTTCTATATTTTCTCCCATCCCAATTTCGTATCATCCAATTCAACCCTCCCCTGTCACGAACACTGTTTCTTGCCTCCCACAAGCCGGCTGCAATGTGGACTAAGTCATACATAGCACAAGTCCCCTCTGGTACTTGAGGTAACAGCAGTCGCATCTTTTCACCTGCGCAGCTCGATCTCTCAGTGGCGAGGAGTAACGCGTGGGAGGCTCACGCTGCCCCCGACACTTCCTGATTCTACTGCGCAGGCGCACCAACCGACCTGTAGGAGTCGCTGTCCACAACGCCTGATCCCCACCCATAAGTTTCCCACCCCCTAATACGGCCAATGTGTATCAGTACGGACGACCAGCTAAACTGAAAGCAAATGTGGAGCGCTGGGCTCGAACAGGCAAGCCCAGCGTCTCCAGATTTCATGGCGAGCGCCTTGCCCACTACGCCACGTAGCCGCCCTATATAACGACAGGTTATGTATATAACCTAGTTATATGAGTACTGGCTTAGCGTGTCCTGAGTTCCCTTGGGGAAACCTTTCTTTGGAAACGATTTTCCGAGGAAGAGTGAGTGGTGACCACGCCTAGTACTATATAGTATGCCACTAGGGCGGGCCTGGCATACTGTGTGATGGGTGTATTAGTTTTATTCGTTGATGGAGTACACTAGGTACATGAGATGAGGTATATCTCGGTATGGCTTAAGAGCGGGACGCTTAGCCAGTACTCATATAACTAGGTTATATACATAACCTGTCGTTATGATGGATGACATTTTCAAAGAATCTGTTCAATTGTTAGCTGAGAGGATTTTTAAGGAAATAAAATGTCAACCACATGAAACACGGTTTAATTACCTCGATAACGAACAGCCACAGCCAGGGCCTTTCTCTCCCCTGTCTGTCAGCAGGTCTCCACGGCCTTATATGGGTCTCTTCCTGTTTCCGCCTCACCATCACTCTGCCTACCTGGGCCGGCCTACACACCTGAGAACCCTCACGTCATCACGGAGCCAGGATAAGAGGCCTGCACCCCTGCCACTCCTGGTCCGAGTGTTGTTTTTGCCTCTCGTGGTATTAGGACTCTTCTCTGGACCTCTATACTATATATATATATATATAGTGTAATTTGTGAGCTCTGTAGCCTGCGTCATCCTAACCCATGTTATCTGATGTGCAGGACCTCACCCCTCCGGCCTGGACTCACCCACGGACCTCACCAGCCTGCACCCCCCTGGAACTCACCTACCCCTGTTTCCCATCTGTCTCTCCCCCACTCCCTGCTCTTCACCAGCCCCCTGCCACTTGTCCTTCCCTGGTTTCATTAAACCTTCTAAACCGCCTCATTCTCCTGTGCCTGTGTTCTGCTCTTGGGTTCTCTAGACACCCCCATAACAGAACACTCGGACCAGCATGGACCCAGCACCACAGGACTCAGAAGAACTAGGCTGGCTCCAGCGTGCCCTCACCAGCCAAGGAAGTCTGGTAAACCAGCACACACACATGCTCCAAGAGATATCTGTCGCACTCCAAGCCCTCACTCCCAACTCCGCTCAACAGGACAATCAGCTAACTCAGATTGCCGCTCACCTCACTGCCTCTCCAGCCCAGCCCCGCACACTGGCACCTGCCCCCGACCCGCCAGCCCCATAAGCCCCAATTTAGCCTCAGTACAGGGAGCCTTTTGTTGCAGCACCCGGATGCTATGATGGTGACGTCACCAAATGTTGATCATTTATTTTTCAATGTGCACTAGTTTTTGAACAACAGCCCCTCACCTACCACACCGATAAATCAAGGATTGCTTACCTGATGGGGTTGCTCAAGGGAGATGCGTTAGCGTGGGCATCAGCGCTCTGGCACCGTGGGTCACCACTCACCTGTTCGTCTTTTGTCAATTTCACTGCTGAGCTGCAAAAGGTTTTTGACCATCCCGTCGGCAGGACCGCCATGGACTCAGTGACGTTCTTAAGGATGAATTAGCTGCTAGAGATTCGTTGGATTCTTTGGCTGAGCTAATTAATCTAGCCAGGAATCTGGACACCCGTCTCTGTGCGCGCCATCGAGAGAGGGCTAGTGTTAGCTGTCCCATGCTGGCGGAATCACCTTGTTCTCCCCCGGTTCACGACACCAGAGTGGGCCCCGAAAATTATTTCCCCCGTTTCGCGCCTTGCTCCCCTCCATCCTCATCGGCTGCCGAGCCCATGCACCTGGGTCGGGCTAGTCTCTCTACCAACGAGTGTCACCGCAGATTCCAGTCAGGTGAATGTTTGTATTGTGGTCAGGGGGATCACTTCCTGGTTGCCTGTCCCGTATGCCCAAACGTGCAGGCTCGTCTGTGAATGTGGGAACATTGGCGCACCGAAGCACCCCCTCCATTCCCCGACCACGCATGCAGTTCGACGTCACTCTTAGTTGAGTAATCAGTCGATTCCATTATCAGCCCTTGTTGACTCCGGTGCAGACGAGAACTTTTAGATGCTGGCTTCTTTCTACTTCAAATAAGCCAAAGTAGATGCTGTGTCCAATGTGAATCTATTAGGCAACTTGGGTTGCATGTTCTCCCCGTGCTCGCAAGGGTCCCCCCCCCCCCCCGATAAGAGAAACCCAATGGAAAAACATGCAAAACAACAGATCGCTAACGCTGTCGCGTCCGTGACGAAGATGGGCAGGAGCACTTGGATGGTCCCCGGGCGTGGCTCACGCCACAGCCCGCGTCTGCTCCCGGCTGCCGTTGGGGGGAAGGACGACGGGATGGGTTAAGTGCAGAGGAGTATCACATCGGCAATCCTACAAAAACAATGATTGCTCTATTGGTACCTGGTGCGTATAGTTTAGTTGGCTTTATATGTCCTTCCTGGTTACTAGTCAGATTGTCAGTCGTTCACTGAACATTACAGTGAGTAGTCCTGTGTATTCTTGTGAAAGCGTTATCGCTCCTTGCCATGGAGAATAACCTTGTCCTGCTATTTTGTCTGAGTCGCCATGTCATTATGATTGCCGTTTATTGCATTCATTTTTTAAAGTGTTTCCTACTGCGAGTATATGCAGCACCGCTGTGTGGTGTGTTTATTGTTTAGTGCATTTTTGGAGACTTGTTTTCTCCCGTTCTTTTCCCCTTTATTGTATAGTTTACCGTGTTCATTATTATATGCATTTAGTGTGTTTTGGAGACTTGCTCTCTCCCTTTGATTTTCGGTCTACAAGTACTCGAATTAAAGGAGCAGTGCTCAAATTCAAGAACCAACAACTGTCTCTCGTCGTGTCTGTTCTACACTGCAACACACCTATCCAAATCTGGTCTCCCATGCCAACATTAGCACAGAGTCATTGGCCCTACCCCTCAACACCTATGCTCTTAATGGGAACCTACTTGCCTGAGTGACTCATCACACCAAACCCCTCTGCCTAGACTTCACAATCCCCTCATTAACTGGTCAACCTGTTCCGTCACTAGCTAGAGCTCTCATTGTCACTCCACCTGTCTGCAGTCTGCCTGTCCCCCAGTAGAAGCCGCCACTTCTCATGTTTTAATGAATCCCTTGACCTGTCTAAAATCCCCACTGTCTATCATGACTTGGAAGCTGTTTTTAACAAGCAACACCATCTCTCTCCCCATCTTCTGTATGACTGTGCCACTAACTTGCTCCCTGGAGCCCCTCTTCCCTCCAGCCGACTGTTCAACCTGTCTTGTCCTGAAAGAGAGTCAATGGAAAAATACATCCATGAGTTCCTAGCCACGGACATAATCACTCCTTCCTCCTCCTCTGTCGGTGCTGGCTTATTTTTTGTGCCGAAAAAGGATGGTTCTCTTCGTCCCTGTATAGACTACCGTGGCCTCAATACCATAACTGTCAAAAACAAATACCCCCTTCCATTGATCAATTCAGCCTTTAAACCCCTCCAGGGAGCCTTCAACTAGACTTCAGAAATGCCTATCATCTGGTCCGAGTCCGAAAGGGTGATGAATGGAAGACAGCCTTCAACACCCCACTCGGTCACTTCGAGTACAAAGTAATGCCTTTCGGGTTAACCAACGCGCCTGCTGTTTTCCAAAACCTTGTCAATGATCTTCTCCCTGACGTCCTCACCTGCTTAGTTATTGTTTATTTGGATGATATTTCAATTTTTTCCTGCACTGTTGACGAACACATCCAGCATGTCTTCCAGGTCCTCAAAATACTGCTGGAGAGCTAACTGTTCATCAAGGCTGAGAAATGTGAGTTCCACATCCACTCCGTTGGGTTCCTGGGGTACATCATTGAGAGTGGGCAGATAAGGATGGACCTGGAGAAAATCAAAGCGGTAGCAGAATGGCCCAAACCGTCCAACCTCAAACAGCTCCAGCGGTTCCTCGGATTCCCCAGTTTCTACCGGAGATGTATCAGGGACTATAGCCGGGTTGCCGCACCCCTCACCCAACTCACATCACCCTCCTTCCCCTACTCCTGGACAGCTGAGGCTGAGGCAGCCTTCTCGGAGCTACGAAGGCACTTCACATCAGCCCCCATCCTCATTCAGCCTGACACGTCTTGCCAGTTCATGGTGGAGGTTGATGCCTCTAATACAGGGGTGGGAGCAGTCCTCTCCCAGCGCTCTACATCTGACCAGAAGCTCCACCCCTATGCCTTCTTCTCTCACCGCTTGTCCCCTGCGGAGGAGAACTACAACATCAGGAACCGGGAGCTATTGGCGGTCAAACTGGCCTTGGAGGAATGGAGACACTGGCTGGAGGGGTGCAAACTCCCATTCATCGTGTGGATGGACCCCCGGCTTTTTGTACCGGACTCTATCCGCTCTCAGGTCCTCCAGTGGATCCACACCTCTCAGTTCGCCTGCCACCCTGGGGTCAGCCATACCCTGTCCCTGCTGAGGCATCACTTCTTGTGGCCCACCATGAAGGAGGACACCCATGCATTCATCCTGTCTGTGCTTGTGGGAAGTCCTCCCACCTTTCCCCTGCTGGGCTACTCTGCCTGTTGCCTGCCCGGGTCTACCATAGTCCCACATCACCCTGGACTTTGTCACTGGTCTTCCCCCATCACACGGTAACACCATCATTCTCACAATAGTAGACAGATTCTCCAAGGCTGTCCATTTTGTTGCTCTCACCTCTGCTCAAGAGACTGCGGACCTGCTGGTGATCCATGTCTTCCGCCTTCGTGTGATACCGGTGGACATTGTCTCCGACAGAGGCCCCCAGTTCATCTCCCATGTCTGGAAGGCATTCTGCCAAGCCCCGGGGGCCTCCATCAGTCTACCACCTGCAGACCAATGGGCAGTCCGAGCGGGCCAACCAGGACCTAGGGGCGGCTCTCCGATGTGTCACAGCCTGGAACCCCTCTGCCTGGATTGTCCACCTTCCATGGATTGAGTACGCCCACAACTCCCTCTCCACCGCGGCCACAGGTCAGTCCCCATTTGAGTCCTCTCTGGGCTATCAACCCCCTCTGTTCCCAGCCCAGGAAGAGGAGATGGCAGTACCTCGGTCCAGGCTCACCTTCGCCGCTGCAGGAGGATCTGGAAGGACACCAGGGCCGCTCTGCTGACCGGAATCGCCACTTTGCAGACAGTCACAGGACCCCAGCTCCCAACTATACAATAACTAAATGAAATGCCTATTGCTGCTTATGTTATGCCTTGTGCTACAAAAACATCATGCCTTTTATGTATATGCTTCCCAGTGAGCAAAAGACATCTTTTCAACCAAGCGTTTTTGCATAGCTCTCGTATAACCGAGCCAAATCGTGTTTTTTTGTAGACGTAATTTTTTTTTTTTTTTTTTTGTCTTTTTCCCCCTCCATTTTCCTCCGATTTTCTCCCATCCCAATGTTATTCGTATGCCAATTCCCAGTCCCTTCCTGATCGCTGCGCACTTACCCCCCACAGTCAGATCATCTGGGAGAGTGGAGGCTACCACGTGCTTCCTCCGACACACGTCCAGCCAATCACCGCTTCTTTTCACCTGGCAGCGCGGATTCTCATTGAGAGGGCGTAGCGTGTGGGAGGACCACACTATGCCCCTCACGTCCAATCCGCGCTTAGCAGGCGCCCCGACCGAACTGTAGGAGTCGCTGTTTACAACGACCCGGACCCACCCCGCCAGCTTCTCCCACCCTCTGATACAGCCAATTGTATCAGTGCAGACGGCCAGCCAAGCTGGTGACAACCCCGGAGCTGTGAGCTGGATTCGAACAGGCGAATCGAGCTCACAGCTCCGGGGCTGGTGACGAACGCAATCTCCGCTCGGCCACCTAACCGCCTTTGTAGACGTATTTTAAACTATGCACTAAGTATATTATTTCAATGCATTAACATCTCCAAATATGAAAAATATGAACCACAGACATCCTGTAAACGCACCTACAAATATATGAGCATGATATTTTCGAAGATTTTATGTGACGTCTATCCATCGCTCGCATTTAGCCCAGGATAATCTTGTCTAAGCTTAGACGTATTTTAAACTATGCACTAAGTATATTATTTCAATGCATTAACATCTCCAAATATGAAAAATATGAACCACAGACGTCCTGTAAACGCACCTACAAATATATGAGCATGATATTTTCGAAGATTTTATGTGACGTCTATCCATCGCTCGCATTTAGCCCAGGATAATCTTGTCTAAGCTTAGACGTATTTTAAACTATGCACTAAGTATATTATTTCAATGCATTAACATCTCCAAATATGAAAAATATGAACCACAGACGTCCTGTAAACGCACCTACAAATATATGAGCATGATATTTTTGAAGATTTTATGTGACGTCTATCCATCGCTCGCATTTAGCCCAGGATAAACTTGTCTAAGCTTAGACGTATTTTAAACTATGCACTAAGTATATTATTTCAATACATTAACATCTCCAAATATGAAAAATATGAACCACAGACGTCCTGTAAACGCACCTACAAATATATGAGCATGATATTTTCGAAGATTTTATGTGACGTCTATCCATCGCTCGCATTTAGCCCAGGATAATCTTGTCTAAGCTTAGACGTATTTTAAACTATGCACTAAGTATATTATTTCAATGCATTAACATCTCCAAATATGAAAAATATGCACATGCAGATGTGACCCAGATGTCCTGAGGGGCGTGAGTTTAGGAAGGCGAGTGTAATGGGGAAGCTGCCCTCTGAGCAATTTTACGTTGAATAGACGTTTAAAAGACCATGGTGAGTCTGCTGTGCAGATGGTTTGCCATTTGATCAGCAGGTGGCGCTGATAGTGCTGGGAAACCTGACTGATCACAATCCTGCATGATTAAATAACATGTCTGAACGTTCTTCTGACTGTGTGTGTGTGTGTGTGTGTGTGTGTGTGTGTGTGTGTGTGTGTGTGTGTGTGTGTGTGTGTGTGTGTGTGTGTGTGTGTGTGTGTGTGTGTGTGTGTGTGTGTGTGTGTGTGTGTGTGTGTGTGTGTGTCTATCCATAGCTCTCATTTAGCCCAGGAGAATCTTGTCTAAGCTTAGACGTCTACCAAACTTTCACTTTTCACCCCATTTTAGACATTGTTTAAACGTCTAAGCTTAGACGTTCAAAACATGTCTAAGCTTAGACGTTCAAAACACGTCTAAGCTTAGACGTCTACCAAACTTTCACTTTTCACCCCACTTTAGACTGATTTTAGACGTCTATGTCATGACGTTGAAACAACGTCTAAGCTTAGACGTTCAAAACACGTCTAAGCTTAGACGTTCGAAACACGTCTAGAATAGACGTCTACCAAACTTTCACTTTTCACCCCATTCTAGACTGATTTTAGACGTCTATGTCATGACCTTGAAACAACATCTAAACATAGACGTTCAAAAAACGTCTAAGCTTAGACGTCTACCAAACTTTCACTTTTCACCCCACTTTAGACTGATTTTAGACGTCTATGTCATGACGTTGAAACAACGTCTAAGCTTAGACGTTCAAAACACGTCTAAGCTTAGACGTTCAAAACACATCTAGAATAGACGTCTACCAAACTTTCACTTTTCACCCCATTCTAGACTGATTTTAGCCTAGCCTTGATTGACATTTTTTATTAACAGATTGCATAATGGATACAGTACAGTACAGCTCAATACACACAATTGTTAACCCTTTCACTGCCACACTACCAAACGGTTAACCCTTTCACTGCGACAATACACAGTATGTTAACCCTTTCACTGCATATATGTAGTATCCTCAAGAATATGTGCATAATCTTGTGCAATTTTTGCAATTGTACATATCTAATTTAAATTATTAGAAGCATTATGGTAAACTTTATATTACCAGCTATACGTTAATATAATTAACCAAGTTCAGATTGTGAGATGGAGAATTCAGTGTTCTGATGGCCTGGGGGATACAGTAATACACAAGACCCTCTTCTTGGACCTAGTAAGGTTTCGTCGATAATCCAATGTACAGTTACCCCCCCCCCCGCCTACCCATCCCCCGCCCCACCCAACCACCTCCAATGTACAGTCCGCCTCCCCCACCCCACCCCACCTACCCAACCCCCCCCCCCCACCCCCCCCACCCCACCAACTACAATGTACAGTCTCTTCGTCAAATGGATATATTCTCTTCTTTTTCTTTTTTTTTTTTATTCTTTTTGTACCACAAACAGTACTGTATTTGTAAATCTGGTATGTCATAAATCCAATCTCCATCTCCCCCCAATCCCATTCAATCTATTTTGCTGCAGCTCAAATGTATCCCCTTGCCCCACTTTGCCTTTTATGTCTCTGTCTGTGTTTTGTATGGGGTTGAATGCAGTGCTCCCTCTGTCCTGTGGAGGGCGGCAATACGCCTAGACGCGTAGTCCGCCGGAAACTTACAAGAAGAAGAAGAAGAAGAAGAAGAAGAAGAAGAAGAAGAAGAAGAAGAAGAAGAAGAAGAAGAAGAAGAAGAAGAAGAAGAAGAAGAAGAAGAAGAAGAAGAAGAAGAAGAAGAAGAAGAAGAAGAAGAAGAAGAAGAGGCAATAGGGTCCAGCTGCAGACTCGGAGCCTCGGTCCAGATTTGGCAACTTCCGCCCAGCCACAAGATTATTACTCCTGTGACAGGGCAATGCGCTGATTGGCGGAAAGTACGGAAGTATCTCGAAGTACGTCTGAAGTACGTCTGACGTTTCTCTACGTCCGTTAGCGAACGTGTTAATTGAACGTCAAAATCAAAAGCAAGTACGTCTGCGCTGACGAGAGGGGGGGGGGGGGGGGGGGGGGGGCTTGTATTGATCAGGTTAGTAGATATTGTACCGATCAGGTATTACATTCCTGTACTGTTGTTTATACTTTGCTCCTGTGTTGTAACCCAACCCCCTCCAATGTACAGAAAATGACCAAGTATGGTTTTGTCAATATTCCAATGTACAGTTTTGCTTGTACAGTTGTACAGTGTCCCCCACCCACCCACCCCTCCTACCCGACCCCCCCCCCAACCACCTCCAATGTACAGTCCCCCCCCCACCTACCCAACCTCCTCCAATGTACAGTTTCTACGTCAAATGTATATACTCTCTTTTCTGGACTCTTTTTGTATCACAAACAATACTGTATTTGCAAATCTGGTATGTCATAAATGTATAGATGTAGCAGTACTGTCTATCTGTATGTCGAATATGTTATGATGAATTGAAAATGGGGGACCCTGATGTAAACAAGACGAAAGTCTTTCTCTGGTCTGCATACCCTTAACAATTGTGTGTATTGAGCTGTACTGTATTGTACCCATTCTGCAATCTGTTAATACAATTTTCAATCAATCAATCAATCAATCAAGAACCGCGTCGTGGGCACTGCATTCCGTTCTCAGAATGGATTTGACTCGAGAGAGATCATCAGCAGGCTATATATGATATTCAGACTCTAGATCTATTTGCAGAGCCAGATGAGATGAGGCAACCTGTGCGATTGGCTCTTGACAACTAATTTTGCACGTACTGTATAGGCTACAGCAGTGGTTCTCAAACTGTGGTACGCGTACCACTAGTGGTACTTGGTGGTACTGCTGGTGGTACTTGAAAACATTTCCAAAAAAGCTAAAAAAAAAAAAAAAAAAATTGCAGTCAGGCCACTGAACTTAGAAGCAGGCCAGGCCAGTGTTTCTGGTTGCGGTAGCGCGATAGTTAGATAATCTAAGTGGGGAACAACCAGGAGATCACTGTGACAGAGAGTAATGCAGTCTAAACAGTCATAAATCTTTAATTCAACTTCAGCCTTGATCATAACCATTTATTTTTAGATTTCTTGTAATGTCAGATAAAAAATGAAATACTCCCACTTTTCTGAAAAGAGTTGGTGTTAAATCTGACATTACAAAAAATCCATCAAAATATGTGTTGCTGCTAATCATTGACACATGCCTAGCCTGTAATAATCCCCCCCAGAAAAATGTACTTTGCATTTGATATATTGTAAATATTTTACTTTTTGTGTGTTTTTTTTAACAATAATTTGTGATGCCATCACACAAACTGGCATTTAAAGGGTAAACATTCAAAAATTTATTGAATATGTGTTTTCTTTTCTTTTTTACAATAATTTGTGATGCCCATCACAAACACTGGCATTTAAAGGGTAAAAATTCAAAGATTCCTGCACCAGAATGCAGGAAATTAAGTTTTTGTAACAAAATAATTGTGTGTGTGTGTGTGTGTGTGTGTGTGTGTGTGTGTGTGTGTGTGTGTGTGTGTGTGTGTGTGTGTGTGTGTGTGTGTGTGTGTGTGTGTGTGTGTGTGTGTGTGTGTGTGTGTGTGTGTGTGTGTGTGTGAGTGTGTGTGTGTGTGCGCGTGTGTGTGTGTGTGTGTGTGTGAGTGTGAGAGAGAATGACGGACAATTGCTTGCTGTGTGAGAGAAAGAGAGAGAGAGAGAGAGAGAGAGAGAGAGAGAGTGAGTGAGAGAGAGAGAGAGAGAGAGAAAGATAGAGAGAGAATTAAGTACATTTGCTGAAATACAGTTGTTCTTAATTTTCTCACTTGCTATGTGAGAATGTTAGTTATTATGTTCTCAATGCCCCTTGCATTGTATGAGTTGTGTGGAAGCATTTGCTAGTTCTAGTGCTATCCCTTTGTACATTGTGGCTGTGTCTGACAAAAGTTAACAATAAATAATGGTATTAGGAATACATTTGCCTCGTCTTGTTTACATCAGGGTCCCCTGATGTAGCTGTTATAGCCAACAGCAAATTAGCATGTTCATAATTGATGTTTGATATGTTTATAAAACCAGTCAGGATAAGCTAATACCTGATTAAGCTACCAATGGTATCGTTTAATGTGAAATTGTATATTGTGCATTTAGAATAAACGTTTTAGTTGGTTAATTCAGCTACAAGCAGATGGGCCATTGGAGCCTATTCAATCTAAGCTGAAATGTTCTTCAAATATGTTATTGAGATATTTGTAGTATGTAAATGATGTATTTAGTCCAAGTGAACTGCTGATATGGACAAATGAGTGATTACTCTGCACATTTTGTGCAGGCTGTTTTTATTTTTTTTGAAATACAAAGAGAATTGTGCTGTGAGTCGCCATCATTCAACTGTCCTCGGTGTCACCGTTCCTTCACCACTCGCTAATCTTCATACAGTATGTAAATGCCATTGATGATTTGTACTCAGAAAAAGAAGCACACTCTCAAGACTAGACTCTGCAGCTAGCTGTGGGTAACTAAACTTACCAAGCCCTAGACATCCCAATGTGACTTGGCATGTAAGGACACAAGTCAAGATGAGCTAGGCAGGGAATTAGCACAAAGATACTTAAAGGGGCTATGCGTTATAAATGTCATTTTTCAGTCTCTAGCATTGTATTATAGTAATAGGAGTTCGTATCAATGTGTTTTTGGGCCTAAATACTATATTGACGAATTCCTCAGCTACAGCCCATCCCCTGTTTGCCTCTAGTAAATCAGGTCATGTTGATTTGACGAGCTGGGCAACGTCACAGGGCGCTGTTTATAGCGCAAGGTGATGTGATTGGCTGTGTGGTTTTACCTAATGCCCGCCTCCATTCTTGGTACCTGGAGCCGATACAACCTGGAAACAGAAATTGCCGTCACTCGCCTCAATTTCACGATGAGCAGCAAACCCCGCAGATGTAATGTTCCTGGTTGTAGAGCTACCGAGAAGTCTTTGCACAGTTTCCCCGTTGATGCCGAACTTCGCCAACAATGGAACAAGTTCCTTTTTGGTGACCCTCCAAGTTCCGTTGCAACGTCTAATACTCGGGTTTGTACTGCACATTTCTCCGCCGACGACGTCACCAATCAAGGTATTTTTGATGCTGGAGTGGTCTCCATGTTGGTGCTAACCAAAAGAGCTGTGCCTTCAATACGCGACCCGACACAAGAAATAGTAAGTAGATATGTCGTGTGAGATATGTTATCATAAATACCATCTAACGTTATAGTAACTGCTGCTCTTTATAAAGTAACGTTATAGAAAACTATTGAAGCAAGCTAGTCATAACTTCTAAATAAAAGAACACAACTAGTGAGAGGTAAACAAGGTAACGTTATATTTAGTGGCTTGTATTATATTGTAATTGATTTACGATTTGGTAACTCTTAGGCCACCACAAGTTCCAGCGGCAATGTACGCCTTTCTCCTGCTTCAAGGGACTTCAGTTGCCAGACAGACAACCCAAAGATTCGTTCTGTTGGTACACAGCTTTCTATGAAAACACTTCGTTCGCATGTCAAGAGTCAAGGTAGGTTTGTAACTCAGTGTGATGTAATGTAATAATGTGTAATAATGTGACCCAGAATTGTTTAGATTGGCCCCCTTCATCCAGCGCTTTCACCCAAAGCTGTAAAGGAATGTGGATTGTTTGTATAGTGTCCCCCCCCCCCCCCCCCCCCACCCAATGTAAATTACCCAGTATGGTTGTCAATATACAGTATATATACAGTATATACAGTCAAATGTATATACTCCCTTTTCTTGACTCCTTCAGTATCACAAACAGTACTGTATTTGCAAATCAAATTTAGCTCTAGTGTGGTGACCCATGTTGGCGTTACACAGGTCACAATGCTAGCTCTAGTGGTGACCATGTTGTTGTTACACAGGTCATAATGCTAGCTCTAGTGTGGTGACCATGTTGCTGTTACACCAGGTCACAATGCTAGCTCTAGTGTGGTGACCATGTTGGTGTTACACCAGGTCACAATGCTAGCTCTAGTGTGGTGACCATGTTGGTGTTACACAGGTCACAATGCTAGCTCTAGTGTGGTGACCATGTTGCTGTTACACCAGGTCACAATGCTAGCTCTAGTGTGGTGACCATGTTGGTGTTACACCAGGTCACAATGCTAGCTCTAGTGTGGTGACCATGTTGGTGTTACACAGGTCACAATGCTAGCTCTAGTGTGGTGACCATGTTGCTGTTACACCAGGTCACAATGCTAGCTCTAGTGTGGTGACCATGTTGGTGTTACACCAGGTCACAATGCTAGCTCTAGTGTGGTGACCATGTTGGTGTTACACAGGTCACAATGCTAGCTCTAGTGTGGTGACCATGTTGCTGTTACGCCAGAGCAGGTCACAATGTGTGAGTGTGTGAGTGAGTGAGTGGGTGAGTGAGCAAAGTTATCAATAAATCCCTTGTTTGACTAAACTATGTTTTGTAAATAGGTGTTCAGGCGAAAGTCGTGTCGGTCTCGGTGGGGACACAAAATACTGGATACTGGTCTAATCAACAGGGACCATCCACGTCAACACCTGTGAAGGGGTTTAGACCCAGTAAAAGACCACGACTGGAGTCTGATGACGATGACGATGGAGTGACCGACAGCTCGATCGATGTTCCAGAGCCGCCGCAGGATTCCACTTTCAACATTGACTCTTTGATTAGCGAGCCCTCGATTCTAGCGTAAGTTAGTTGTTACAAACATCTCCATGGCCCGTAAAAATACAAAAGCTATATAGTTGTGCCGTGTTATTTATTTGTGTTTTTCTCGAGCAGGGAACCGTCAAAACCAATCTATGAGGTCCAGAAATACATCGTTTACGAAGACAGTCTACTGGAATTATTTCAACAGTGTCCGGTGTGCAATGCTCAATGTCATATCACCAAAACTACGCGAGGGACCTTCTTGGCTGTCTCCCAAGTTTGCCCCGGTTGTAAATACAGCCGTAAATGGGCGAGTCAGCCTCTCATCGGCATCACACCAGCTGGAAATATTCAGCTTTCTGCAGCAGTATTTTTCACTGGCTCATCTTTCACCCAAATGGAGAAGGTATTTGATTTGATTGATTTGATTGACAAGTCAGATATACATTATGTTTTTGTTTGTGATTCACACGTGCATATTAACAAAGCGTTATTCATTTATTCTTTTAGGTCCTAAATGCGTTACACGTCTCCACAATAAAGTACAGAGCGTTTCGGGAACACGCCAAGAAGTTCTTGGAACCTGCTGTTCTAAGTTTGTGGACCAAGGACCAAGACGTTACCCTCGCCAGATTAAGCGAGAAAGAAAGCGTGATAATCGGCGGTGACATGCGAGCCGATAGTCCAGGTTAGAAAAAGCTCCCCAATGACAAATTCCTACTTTATGAATACATTTTTAATATTGCACTACATTGATTGAAATTGTTATTATTATTTTCAACAGGCCACAGTGCTAAGTACGGAAGTTACTCTGTGATGGAACTCGCCACCAATCATGTCATAGACGTCCAACTAATTCAGGTAATTAACAAGTCTGAAGAGACACTGCACCCTTCATTGTGCTCAAACGAACACAAAGCTCTCGGTCTTGAATCTTGAATCGCTGTAGGTGTGAAGTGGTCTGGCTGGCTGTGTGTGTGAGCGGGGTGTGAAGTGGTCTGGCTGGCTGTGTGTGTGAGCGGGGGTTAGGAAATGTTAATTGTGGAATTTTGAAAAGGCTATTTCATTGATCTTCCCTTCCTTGTTCCAGAGCAATGAGGTGGGAGGCAGCTACCATATGGAACTGGAGGGCTTGAGGAGAAGCCTCGCTCTTCTGGACGCCAAATCCGTGACCTTGGACTGTATTGTCACAGACCGTCACCCGCAGATCCAAAAGTACCTGAGAGATCACGACATCAAACACTTCTACGATGTGTGGCACGTGGCCAAAGGTATGTCGAAAGGCATCCCACATTCAATTCCACCCCTCCTACCAACCCCCCCCCCCCCCCCCCACCCACCCAACCAGTACTGTAATTGCAAATCTGGTATGTCAAAAAATGTATAGATGTAGCAGTACTCCAACCAGTCAATCAAGTTTGTAAATGGTAAATGGTGCATTTATATAACGCTTTTATCCAAAGCGCTTTACAATTTGTTCCTCACTTTTTTCACCCACCCATTCACTCACACATTCACGGCAGAGGCAGCCATGCAAGGTGCAAACCAGCTCATCGGGAGGGAGCAATTCCACCCCTCCTACCACCCCCCCCCCCCCCCCCCCCACCCACCCAACCAGTACTGTAATTGCAAATCTGGTATGTCAAAAAATGTAGATGTAGCAGTACTGTCTATCTGTATGTCATGTATGTCATACGACTGTTATGTAATGTTATGTTATGTTATGTAATTCAAGGTCTGTCTAAGAAGCTTGACAAAATTGCACAGGCGAAAGACTGCAAGGTCATAAAAAAGTGGCGCCTGCACATTTCTAACCACCTCTACTGGACAGCTGCCACGTCGAAGTCTGCCGATGAGAGGGTTGCTAGGTGGAAGTCATGTCTCAATCACATGATGAATGTACATGAACACGACGAAGAACCACTCTATCCGCGTTGTCTTCATGCTGACCGTGTATCAAGAGATAGTAGCAAGTGGGTTAAACCTGGTATGTCTGTCTGTCTTTCATCATGAATATATACTCAACATATTTATTTATGTCCTCATTCTAGATTGGTGTGATTTACAAATGTATACTTGCTTGAATAATTCTAATCTACTGTAATATACTCTAATGAAATATCTGAATGCAATTTCTTTTTTACTTTAGACTCAAAACCGGCCCACCAGCTCGAGAAGGTTTTGCTAAACACAAGGATCATCAAAGATGTCGCCAAATTGAGTCCACACCATCAAACGTCTTCATTGGAGTCCTATCACAGTGTGATTTTACGTTTTGCCCCAAAAAACGTGGTTTTTTCGTACATAGGAATGCTTTGCAGGTATTTTATATTGTGTACAAATGACTAATTATGGACTCCTGATTTGTCAAATAACTCATTATGTTGCATTAGATAACCTCAGATCAACTACAAATATATTGCTTGTGCTTATTGAAATTTTCCTTTCAGACTATACCTAGCTGCCATGCATTTCAATGAAAACTCAAATCGCCAGCAAGCCATAAACGCTTCTGGAGAGCCGGCGTACAAGATGAGTTTTCCAAAGGCCAAAAAAGGTGGACACACAATAAAACCAAGGAAAATCCCAGCGACATTCAGTAAGTAAAAATATCAACATTTATTATTGCACACACATGACCTATATAAATAGAAAAATATTTCCACTTACAGTGGAATACAATAAATTGAATAAATAATAACCTTTTTAACATGACAAAACAAATAACAATTTCTCATTTACAGACTATGTCAACCAGCTGATGGCGCTACTCTTTGACTTCGTCCTTCGTGACCCCCAACAATATATCCAGGTGGTAGAGGCGATTGCCATCCCAGAACCTTTGTGCGCACAGTTCGACAGGCCTTCCATGGAAGAAGCGGTTGCCGGCTATGTGTCACGATTCAATCCTGTACCGGTCTGAAGCCAGTATAGACACCATCAACATCCGGAAATTCTGTGCGGATTCGAACCACGACACAGGATGGGATTACTACTCTCACTCTGCGGCCTAAGTAGCCGAAGCACCACGCGACAAAGCATCTGTACGCGATATATCTGAAACGGCTGAAGAAAATCAAGTATTATATTTATGCACAAATAAAATTAAAAAAAAAGCTGGGAAATAACCATTTGTCATGTCATGTCATTGGACAGTAGCAAGCATTGATTATATGTGATGTGCAATACGGATTAGATTGTGTTTGCAAGAAAGATTAGTATAGTCTGAGAGATGCAAGATGGAGAAACACCTGTAAAAAAATATATAAATCTGTAATAAATATTATTTACTTATTGATTCCGCTTTCTGGTATCCGGCCAAAATCTGCCTTGTAGATATTAGTTGCCATTTGGATGGTATAGGGGTTGAAGCACACTGGATCCAATCCCGGATGATCAACCATGCACAGTAGTCCAGTTGGTTCCTGGGTAATTCGACGTCTGACCTATATATATAGAAAATTAAATCGTTAGCCATATGCATGGTTTTCAGTGCTACCAAGATGCAAGTTTGTGTTACTACTTTACCTGTGGAACTTCCATGCAGCATACATTCTCAGTCTCTGTTGGCATCCGTTCACAATTTCCGCACGTGCACCTAGTAGATTTGAGGGTGAATGAAATTATCAATCAATGGAGGCCAGAGAAAGACTTTCGTCTTGTTTACATCAGGGTCCCCCAATTTCAATCGTCATGGTAACATATAGATAGACAGTACTGCTACATCTCTATATTTATGACATACTATATTTCTATTGCTACAGTATTGCTCAATACCAACAACTGTTATGATGGAGGCCAGAGAAAGACTTTCGTCTTGTTTACATCAGGGTCCCCCAATTTCAATCGTCATGGTAACATATAGATAGACAGTACTGCTACATCTCTATATTTATGACATACTATATTTCTATTGCTACAGTATTGCTCAATACCAACAACTGTTATGATGGAGGCCAGAGAAAGACTTTCGTCTTGTTTACATCAGGGTCCCCCAATTTCAATCGTCATGGTAACATATAGATAGACAGTACTGCTACATCTCTATATTTATGACATACTATATTTCTATTGCTACAGTATTGCTCAATACCAACAACTGTTATGATGGAGGCCAGAGAAAGACTTTCGTCTTGTTTACATCAGGGTCCCCCAATTTCAATCGTCATGGTAACATATAGATAGACAGTACTGCTACATCTCTATATTTATGACATACTATATTTCTATTGCTACAGTATTGCTCAATACCAACAACTGTTATGATGGAGGCCAGAGAAAGACTTTCGTCTTGTTTACATCAGGGTCCCCCAATTTCAATCGTCAAGTACAGTTAGTGTCAGTCAGTACAATCTAACGTTAGTGAGTGTGTGTTTTCGACGGGCCGCGCGCGACAGAAGTACACAACTATTATATAACAGTAAGTAACTAATAGTGCAATTAATCAACTTACCAATCGGAAACGATGTAACGTAAGCCTCGATCGCTGTTGTTTGGGGGTTAGTGTCAGTACAATCTAACGTTAGTGAGTGTGTGTTTTCGACGGGCCGCGCGCGACAGAAGTACACAACTATTATATAACAGTAAGTAACTAATAGTGCAATTAATCAACTTACCAATCGGAAACGATGTAACGTAAGCCTCGATCGCTGTTGTTTGGGGGTTAGTGTCAGTACAATCTAACGTTAGTGAGTGTGTGTTTTCGACGGGCCGCGCGCGACAGAAGTACACAACTATTATATAACAGTAAGTAACTAATAGTGCAATTAATCAACTTACCAATCGGAAACGATGTAACGTAAGCCTCGATCGCTGTTGTTTGGGGGTTAGTGTCAGTACAATCTAACGTTAGTGAGTGTGTGTTTTCGACGGGCCGCGCGCGACAGAAGTACACAACTATTATATAACAGTCGCTCTCTGGATCCCAAACATAATGTACATCCATGTTGTATTAGTTAGTAAAATCGGTATATGTTTTTGCGTGTCGAAATAAAAACCTGAAACCTAAGACCTCAGACCTCTACCTGGATGGAATGACGGGGAGATGGGCGGAGCTATTTGGTGGGTGGCTGTCACTCAAAGTGTGGGTGGAGCCAAGCCAATAATAGCCTGATTTCATGAGGCTGAAAAATGCTGGTTTTGAGTACAAGATTAGAAATATAAAACAATGATTATTTTTGGAATAAAAATTACACATGTGTTACATAGACTCACAGGAAGTGTGTAAAGTTGCCCAAATAGTGCTAGGAATAGCACTGCATGACACCTTTAAGTGAACTGCATGTTTTACAATATGCTTCATAGTGAGGTCCAAAACCTTCAGTCTGATGTACATCCTATGCTCTTTACCTCCAACAGGACAGAGAAAAGACAAATTTCCAATGTCCAAACCGCCCCACCTAATAGACAGTCCCCTCCCCACTGTATATTCTCTCCCACCCACCCCCTCCTAATATACAGTCTTCTCCCCACCGTATGTACATATTCTCTCCCCACCGTGTGTATATTTCTCTCCCACCCACCCACCCCCTCCTAATGTACAGTCTCATCCCCATCATATGTAAATACACTCTGTCAAGATCTATGGTTAACAGTACTGTATATTTGCATATCATATATGTCACAAATGTAACAGTACTGTATGTCAAGACATTCATTTCAGATATCCACATTGATGGTGATAGGAGTGTCCGGGACTGCACCAATAAAATGATGGACAGGTATTATTATATTATACTATGATTCTACTGTCACCATGTATGCATATGCTCACTACATGTATGTATTGCTCCATCTCTGGTACAGTACGGTACATGGGTGTAAAAAGTACCCAGAAATTATACTTAAGTGAAAGTATGGGTACTGTCTCAAAATCTGACTAAAGTAAAAGTCAAAGTATCTGGCTAAAAACACACGTGAGTAAAAGTAAAAAAGTCCTACTTTTAAATGTACTAAAAAGTAAAAGTAATTTTTTTTTGGAAAGGAATAGACCAGGGGTCTCAAACTCATTCCATCATTGGCCAAGTTTTCATTTTAACTATACATTGCCAGGTGAGTTAGTTGAAGAGGTGAGCCAATTAGTGAAATCATCAGCTGGTGTTTAGGCAAGGCTGGAATGAAACCAAGCATACACTCTGCCCACAATGGAACGTGTTCTGTGACAGATAGACCATGCTGAAATGAAAGAACAGAGGACACTTTTTTTGCATTAAAATTATTTAATGCACTTCTCCATTGAAGGTAAACTAACGTTCACATCACAGCATGAATAATATCACAAAGCAAGCCTAGTAATAGACACAATATTTCTGACACTGTGATTATGTTCCCTGAGGTCCATAGATGTCCCAAGAATATGCAAATGGCCTTGTAGAAGAGGAGCAATATTTTATTTACCTAGGTATATATTTTAGGCGGATTTTCACCACGGGTTAGGGTTATTTGTCATTTGACCTTGTCCCAATTATTATTTATTTTTTATTTATTTATAAATGCGTATGCTCCAAGTGGGGCATACTAACGGAGACATGTCTCAAGGGGGGTGGGAGGGAGGGAGGGGGACATTTTTTATATTCATTGTAAACTGCTAATTATAATATATTGAAAAAAATAAAAGGTTCAAATGCTTCCTGTCTTGTATCTCATCCTGTATCCATACGCCTGCAGTAGTTCTATCTATTACTCAATTGCAAAATTCTTATATACTATGATTCTACTTTCACCATGTATGCATATGCTCACTACATGTATTTATTGCTCCATCTCCACCCACTACAAACATGGGAACTCTCTAACCCCCAACGCCCCCCATCTCTCTGAGTGCTCGTCTCTTAGTGCGGACCAAGGTGGTGGATGTCTCGGGGTCTTGGCCAAGATTGCAGTGACTGTTCTACGTGCACCACGAGGCAATGGATCGGCTCCTTACCGTCTTCTGTCCGTGGTTTCATTGCTGGGTTAAGTACTTCTATTCTATTCACATATATGCTTACTAGAGGTGTAACGGTACACAAAATCCACGGTTCGGTACGTACGATTTTCGGGGGGGGAATACAAAAAAAATTGCTTCATTTATCTATTTATTTATTTAACTATTAAACAATATAAAACGAATTGGCCATAATTTACTGTGCAACCTAAGGCTTACTGCTGTACAGTGATGGGTATCGTTAGGATTTTATCGATACTACTACTCTTATTGATACTGCTTAACGGTTTGGTACTTTATCGATACTCTTATCGGTTCTTTTTGCTTATTTTTTGCAAGAAAAAAAGACAATTAATTAAGAACAGAATCGACATTGCTTTATTATTTATACAACTTTAATACTTTATAAATAAGTATTATAAATATAATTTCTTCAGCAACAGCAGCAGCAATGTTCTTTTATATAACTTTATAAATAAATATAATAAATGAATATAATTTCTTCAGCAACAGCAGCAACAATGTTTTAAATGTGTCTGACTCTGAATTATAGACTTTTTATAATAAACAACAAATGCAAAAGGCTAACAGAAGTTCAAACAAACAAGATTAAAGAACCTAGAAAATTATCCTAACAGTTCTTATGCAGAAAAAACAACATATCTGCCTTCTTTAGAACGCTTCGCTCTATCCGCCATCACAACTCAGTGCATGCAGACTCAGAGGCAGAGCTGTCTGTGTGCAGCGCGCTTCAGCACGGGGACAGCACTTTCATTAAGGAGTACCTGTATGTATAAGAAGTACCCGTATGTGTAGCGACTCGCGAGGAGTGTGTAATAATGACTCGCTGCGGCTCGCTTCTCGTGCAGAGACAGAGAGGAGAGATCGTTCACAACTTTTAAATAATAATAATAATTTCTCTAGAGTATCGATAGTAGTACCGATGACGTCAGAGCTTATACTTCGGTATTTTCTAATATAGTACCGGTTCCCATTTAGAACCGGGGTCCGGGGGTCATCCCTACTGCTGTAACCTACTAATGCTTACCACTTGTATCTATTGCTATGTCCGCCCATCACAATCACGTGAGCTGTATTAACGCCTGTCCCGTCTCCCTGTCTCCCTGTGAGTGGCTGTCCAGGAGTGTTGGACGTCCCGTGCTGAAGACCGGGAGGATGCGACCCCCTCTGCGCCTCTCCGGCTGTCTCGAAGTGCCGAAGACTGGGAGGATGCAACCCTCTCCGGCTGTCTCGGAGTGCTGAAGCTGAAGACTGGGAGGATGCGACCCTCTCTGCGCCGCCCCTTAGCTCAAATAGATCCGCTATCAGCTCTATCTTTAATCTTCAAAACGGCTAACTTTTGACTATTCCATGTTATTGATGTGTTAATGTTTAAACAATGCATTTTCAACGCTCATTAATGTAAAGTTTGGTAGACGTCTATGTCATGACGTTGAAACAACATCTAAGCTTAGACGTTCAAAACACGTCTAAGCTTAGACGTTGAAAACACGTCTAGAATAGACGTCTACCAAACTTTCACTTTTCACCCCATTCTAGACTGATTTTAGACGTCTATGTCATGACGTTGAAACAACGTCTAAACATAGACGTTCAAAAAACATCTAAGCTTAGACGTTCAAAACACGTCTGGAATAGACGTCTACCAAACTTTCATTTTTCACCCCATTATAGACTGATTTTTGACGTCTATGTCATGACGTTGAAACAACGTCTAAGCTTAGACGTTCAAAACACGTCTAAGCTTAGACGTTGAAAACACGTCTAGAATAGACGTCTACCAAACTTTCACTTTTCACCCCATTCTAGACAGAATTTAGCCTAGACGTCTATGGGCCATTTAGACGTCTTTTAAACGTCTATTCAACGTAAAATTGCTCAGAGGGTAGTTTTTCCATGTATAGAGACACATAGACTTGTGTTCAGCCTTGTCTTCTGCTGCTATTTTCTGAAGAAGCATTTTCATTGGCTTATGGACGAGATATAAGTCACTTGTTTCTTTCTGTTCTGGGCAGAATGTAGAAGTGGATTCTGCCCGTTGCAATGTACCATTTTCCTTGCAGCGTATTTCTTTTGTAACTATTGCTTGATTCACTTTTGAATAAACCTCTGAAAGATGTTTTCTACCTTTCATTATTGAATATTATCAGCTAGACGCCACATTATAGTTTGTGTCCTGCTGACTATAGCTGGTTTGGGCTTCCTCCTCTACCAGTATATCTGCCACAAGGCGACTACAGAACGACAGGGGAACCTATCCTGGGTGAGAACCCTGATGAGGACTACAGCGATCAGAACGAGGAGTACTCAATATGAACTTGATGGAAGGTAGGTCTCTGCCATACTGAATAAGAACAGACCTTCACAGCAAGGAGAGGTCTCCATCAGACAGGAATATTCTGAGTTTGTGTCTTTTTAGTAACACCTGCTGTGTTCTTTTGGGTGTAAGGAAACGTTGTTTTGTGCTACAAAAACAAACCGTCCATAGGCACACAAGCTTTGCCAAAGATGAGAGATTATTAATGAAGGAAGAGCAAACATTGATTGACTTGCAACAGGTGACGGAATGGATTTGTGTAGATTTACAGAACTAGGCAAGAAGCAGGTGGTGGAATTATTATTATTATTTTTTTCTTTTCTTTTTTTAAATAGAGGATCAATACCTGCTCATTGTCAATCAGGAAGCGTGATTACCTCACCTCTGCTCCCCTATTCATTAGCCACATTTTTCTTTGTCTATGCAGTGTTTAGGCTTGGCTGTCATAATTTTATATTTTCCAAAACAAACGTGTACAATACAAGCCTTTTTATGAGCTGGTTATTGATTATATATTTATTTTGACTACAGGGGAGCTAAATTGTGTGACATTCTTGTATGATCTTTTGCCATACATGCGTCATTGTTCAGAATTGAGTTACTCATGCAGTAGTGATGTTTGTGAATGTGATGCATGGCTTCTGCCACTAGGTGGTGCCTTTGAATAAGTAAGTTAAATCAAATCAAGTTTTATTGTCATACAAAATAAACGTATAGTATAGTGAAAGAAATTCTTAGGTGCCTGGCTCCAGAACAAGCAATTAGATTGCAAATAGATGTTGTTTCCTTCTTTGATTCTATTATATGTACCACTGTATTGCACATCGTTGCGGGCAAGACCACCCGCATTTCATTGTATACCTGTATGCCGTGACAATTAAAACTCTTGACTTGACTTGACTAGATAAATAAATATAATAAATCTATGTGAATCTAACAATAGAAAATGAATCTAGAGAATAGATCAAAATTAACTAAATAAAAATCAATGGTGAAACAATGAACAAAATGATCAATAGTGATTTTCGGGAAGAGATTCATCGTTTTTTATTTGATTTGATTTAAATCTTTATTTCGAACATGCAATGAATACGAACAAACAATAACAAAAGCAAAACACAACTCAATCTACATGTTCGAAAAGGAATAGGAAGAAGTATACACTTATTTAATCCTACCCCTTTTCCACTACTCAAATGAGTGTACTATTTTAAAACATAAAAAAGGGAAAAAATAAATATATATATATATATATATATATATATATATATATATATATATATGCAAAACAAAAAAACTAAAACTATATATGTAAAACACGAAAGAAATAAAATAAAAATGTAAACACCCGTGAATATCAAGTCCCCTCCTCATCCCTGTACCTTGTGAACATCATTTCCTTCCTCAGTTTGATCAGTTTTCAGAAGAATGTAACAATATAGCCAGTAGTGTGTTCCAGAACAATGACACAATAACCAGTAGGCTACATAACATAACAAGTCCAGCAGGTTTTTGAAGCAGAAGCAGAAGAAGAATTGTGTTACTGTTGTTCACTGCAACAATATGAGTAGCTTGTATCAAAGTTTTAGATACTTTATATATGTCTCACAATCTTCAAAAATGAAATACGTTCGTATTTAACCTGTGCCTTTGGTGCCAAAATGGCGGCACACACACTAATAGGGAGTTGCCACAATGATGTCCAATGGCCACATGGGTAAAGATTTGTGGTGCAAAACACTATCCAATGAGTGGATCATATGTTGATACTTACTCACATTCGTAACTATGAGCCACTCAGGTTTGACCCTGTGGTTAACTTGCAGACAGTCACAGGGCTAAACATGCACCCATGTGCCAGTGGTTACACAATGGCATGCAACACCAAGCTCTGCCTAGCGACTGGTGTTAAGTGGGGAGCACGGTACTGCAGCTAGGACCATGATAGGTGTCCCCGCCACCCTAATGGACCACTGTGTGCCAAACAAGCAGATGAGGGGGGGTAGACAAAGGGAAACACACTAAGAACTAAAATATACTACCTGAACACAATACTCACATAAGATAAAATTAAAAAATTAAAACCAAGGAAAGGAAAGGGACGAAACTGGGGAGACAGAGTGTGGAAAATGAAGGGGGGGGGGAGTCTGTAAGCTGCTACCCTGGGGTATGAGCTCTACCCACACAGGATCGTTGGTCCAATAAAATACGCCAGGCATGAGGCAGACAAGTGTGGTGCATTCTGGAAAATGTTCTGAGTAGAAAAAGTTATGTTAGTCCGTTAGTTCTGTCCACAACTGGTTCTGTATAGTCAAACACCTAATGGAGAAGAAACTTCCATCAGTGGCAGTGCCCTCCACCTAACAGTGGGCAATGCCCTCCACCCAACATGTGCCCTCCACCCAACAGTGGCTCTCTACCTAACATTGGTCTCCTACCCTCTGGTGGCCATCCGCAGACGGTGCGGTCCAGTACACTGGACATCCTGACTACTATTTTAACATTAATTAATAGTGTGATCAATGTGGTGTCCTGGTGTGTGCTGTCATTGACTTTCCCTTCCCTTGTGTGATTTGGTGTACTGTTTGGGTTGTTATGAGTTGCTTTTGTGTTTGTCATTGACTGGTGTCTAGGTTGTTGTGTTTCTGTGTTGGCCAGGTGTTTCTAATTGTTAATTAGTTGGGGTATTTAGGTGTCTGTCTGTCCTCCCTTCCTTGTGGCGACATTCCTCCTGTCTCCTTCCCCGTTTCCTGTCCACGCCGTATTGTGCTGTCATCCTATAGTAAGTGTTAGTGTTTGTTGTTTTGTTGAGTAGGTTGTTAAGTAGTTTCTGTATGTTTGTCTTGCACTGGATTCTACAGTAAACTCCCTCTCCAAGCTTCAATCCTCGTCTCTGCCTCCTCCATACCTTTCCCTTTCTGCAAAACTGTATTCTACCTACCTCCATCGTAACAGAATGTCGCGACCAGTAATGAATACAGCAAAGAGGGCAAGCGATACCATTCGGGTCGTCCAGAGCCTGATGGCCGGAGACATGAAGCACTACTCACTGGCCAAGTGGGGGTTCCTGCTCCGAAAGATCGACCAGGTCGCCACGGAGAATCCGACACTGCAGCCAGCGATGTGGGAGATGGCTGAACATATTGCTGTCCTCATGGAGAAGCATAAGCCGGAGGCTAGGGTAGCTAGCCTGCCGACTGTTCTCAGGCTTACGGACAGCCTAGAGCCCCCCACAGCCGTTGAGGCTGTTCGGGTGTCCATCGCTGTTCTGACGTCCACAGCTAACACAGACCCACCCGTTAGCTTCGTGCCAATAGCTAATCGGCTGTCCCCAGTTAGCACAGCTCCGCCTGTTCGCTCCGCCACTATAGATGGCCAGACGTCTCCAGTTGGTACAGCTCCACCCGTTAGCTCCGCTCATACAGCTAGCCAGACGTCCACAGCTAACATAGCTCCGCCCGTTAGCTTCGTGTCAATAGCTAACCGGCCGTTCCCAGCTGACATAGCTCCGCCCGTTAGCTTAGTGTCAGTAGCTAACCGGTCATCCCCAGCTGGCATAGCTCCGCCCGTTAGCTCCGTCCCTGTAGCTAATCGGCCGTCCCCAGTTAGCACAGCTCCGCCTGTTAGCCCCGCTACAGTAGCTAATCAGACGCTCACTGCTAGACTAGGCTCCAGGTTCAGGGTGAGCCTAGTAACTGAGACGGACCAGATGTCCCAAGATAGTCAGGTCTCTGCAGCTAGCAGGCCTAGGAGGGCTATCAGGACAGGAGCTGCTAGGCTCTCCCCAACTGTTAGCTTAGCCTCGGCAGCTAGCCAGGCATTCCCAGCTAGCACAGTTCCCACAGTGAGTCCAGGGCCCACAGTTAGCCTAGCCCCCAAGGCTAGTATGGCTAGCAAGGCCTCCACGGCTGGTCCAGCTTCCACGCCCAGTCCAGCCTCTGCTCTGGGTCCTGGCTCCTCATCCCCGGATCCTACACCACGCCTCGCCGCCGAGACAGGTCCGGTCTCCACGCCCTGCCCGGCCTCTACACCTGGTCCGGCTGCCGTGCCGACTCCAGGCTCCTCGGCGGATCCTGGCTCCTCATCCCCGGATCCTACACCACGCCTCGCCGCCGAGACCGATCCGGTCTCCACACCCTGCCCGGCCTCTACACCTGGTCCGGCTGCCGTGCCGGCTCCCGGCTCCTCGACGGAAACTGGCTCCCTGTCTGGTCCAGCTCTGCGCTGTGATCGGCGTCCTGGTCCTCACCGTGGTCTTCGCCGTGGTTTTCGCCGGGGCCTGCGTGGGATCCTGCTCCGGGGGTCGTCGCCGCCACACCTCCGTTCCGGCTCTCCCGAACCGGTCCCTAGTCCGGCGGCTGGAGGGCCTCTCGTCCGGGATCTGACCCCGCGGGCCAGCTCCCCTCCCCGGGCTTCTACACCTGTCCCCACCCCCCCTCGTCAGGCCTCTGTTCCCAGGTCCAGTCCCCCTCCCCGGGTCTCGGTGCCCATCCCCACCCCCCCTCGTCGGACCTCTGTTCTCAGGTTCTGCCCCCCTCCCCGGGTCTCGGTGCCCGTCCCCACCCCTCCTCGTCGGGCCTCTGTTCCCAGGTCCAGTCCCCCTCCCCGGGCCTCTGTTCCCGTCCCCACCCCCCCTCTCCGGGCATCTGCGCCCGTTTTCAACCTCCCTGGCTGCTATGCCCCTCCTGGGTTTTTCGCTCAGCCTCCCGGTCCCTCTTCTTCGGGTCCTCTCCCTGGGTCCTCTCCGGGGTTCCGGCTTCCTCCCTCACCTGCTTATGGACGTTGTTTTCGGGGGTCTGGAAGCCCCCCGTTGAGGGGGGGGGGTACTGTCACGATCCTAGGCCCGGTCCTGGCTGGACTGGGCAGGATGGTAACATTGGGCAGTGCCCTCCACCTAACAGTGGGCAATGCCCTCCACCCAACATGTGCCCTCCACCCAACAGTGGCTCTCTACCTAACATTGGTCTCCTACCCTCTGGTGGCCATCCGCAGACAGTGCGGTCCACTGTTAATTAGTTGGGGTATTTAGGTGTCTGTCTCTCCTCCCTTCCTTGTGGCGACATTCCTCCTGTCTCCTACTCTCCTTCCCCGTTTCCTGTCCACGCCGTATTGTGCTGTCATCCTATAGTAAGTGTTAGTGTTTGTTGTTTTGTTGAGTAGGTTGTTAAGTAGTTTCTGTATGTTTGTATTGCACTGGATTCTACAGTAAACTCCCTCTCCAAGCTTCAATCCTCGTCTCTGCCTCCTCCATACCTTTCCCTTTCTGCAAAACTGTATTCTACCTACCTCCATCGTAACACCAGATGACTAGACTTCTGCTCCCACAGTGGAGGAGAAGATTGATAGATGGAGGACGAAGTTGGAGGATGCAACTGAAGCCAACAATATAGAAGGGAGTATGTGCAACACACTATTGGAGACTTTCACCCAGGAATGGTCTGCCATCTATCTTCTTCTTCTTTTTCTTCTTCTTCTTCTTTTGGTTTTAACGGCAGCTTGCATCATTGACGTTGCATTACTGCCAGTGGCGGCTAGTCCATAGAGGGCGCTAGAGCGCCGCCCCCCCCCTGGTTAAAAGAAGAAGAAGAAAGAATTCTTTGCGTGTCCTATTCATCCCCCGGCCGTGTGAATACTTTCCCCAAGGCAGTTGTCCTTCCGCGTTCGGTTTACGCGGCCTGATACAACTGCCTTGGGGAAAGTATTCACGCCCCCCGGCCCCTAGCCCCCTCCACTCCCTTTTCATGGGCGCTCGATCTCAGCTCCACCGTCAGTGCGCAACTCACAGGGCAAAATGCAAATACATACGTACGTAAATAAATACGTACGTACAACATAACACAATCAAATACGATATCCGAGGGCGCTTGCTCTAGTGCCCGAAGTAGTCACTCTATTGGCTGAGAGTGGCACGTGACATCACATCCCTATTCACCTTGAGGGTCTAGTAGTAAAATACGCTCGGCTAGTAGTTGTCGGAAATTGATAATAATCACAAGATACTGTACATTCAGACGGTGTTGGATCTAACTAAATAGATTTATATGGACACTTTTATGGAAAGTTCAAGCCTGGACCACAAAGCTTCTCGAAGGGTTAAGGCTATACTCGGTCTTAGCTGGTTCGGTAAGAACAACAACAACAACAACAACAACAACAACAACAACAACAACAACAACAACAACAACAACAACAACAACAACAAGCTATATGGCTAGCTGGATGCAGTCATGTAAATGCGTATTTTTCTGCTTTTTCAAACGATGGGGACAGATACAACATGCCCATGGACTGTTACTGGAGTAAAGGATATGAAACCCTTTAATTTTGTTTTGTGGACAGCTGAATGTCAACTCTTCTGATGGTAAGTCATTATGTTTAATTTACGCAAGCCAGCCTTGGCTCTTTTAACAATATGCAAACTATGCTGTACTCATAGTCTCATACTGAAGTTATTCATATACAGTATACTAGGTCTGATCTGCTTGGGATTCCACGTGAGGTTAATGCTGTGTGAGAGAGAGCAAGAGAGAGAGAGCAAGAGAGAAAGAGAGAGAGAGATCAACGATCTCCTCTCTCTACCTCTCTCTCTCTCCAACGCAGTGAGCTCTCCATAGTATGATCATGATCATTACATTATGATCGACTGGAATATATATAAAAAAATTGCTTTGCAATTTACATACTGTAGCTGTCCCTTTGTTCATTAATGTTACCTAAATGTAGAACAACACACCAAAATTGACTATTGCACAATAGTCACCCCTTCACCCACCCCCCTCCCGCTACCCCCTGCGCCCTTCCTACTATACGTAGCACCGGCCGCCACTGATTACTGCCATCTTCTGGTATAATTTACCTCCTACAATGTCCATTTTGTCATATTTGTCCCATCAGTCCTGTTCGTTTAAATGGTAAATGGCTGCTTTTTTATATAGCGCTTTTATCCAAAGTGCTTTACAATTTGTCACTCACATTTTCACCCATTCACTCACACATTCACTCACACATTCACACACCGACGGCGGAGGCAACCATGCAAGGTACCAACCTGCTCATTGGGAGCAATTAGGGGTTAAGTGTCTTGCTCAAGGACACATCAACACGCTGCCCGGGAGGCTTGTATGCTTTCGGCAAGCAACAAGCCCTTCCGCGTTGCTCTGATTGGCCGAGCACGCGCATGCGCATGAGCCGCGACAAGCCCCCCAGCCAGGCAGGAATACTAAGCTCCGCTTAACGCAATTTATACAAATGGAAGTATTGATTTCGCCGTAACGAATCATTAAACAAATATACCGTTAACTGGAATATGTTGTTTCTTTACACATATGTTGGATTATGTAATTGGTTTGTCATGACAAACCAATAAAAAATCGCGAATTAACCGGTGGCTACAACAACACACAGTAACTACATGCATCATTGTTTACAATGAACGGTGGGGCTAATCGAAAGGACTGGACACGGACGCGCTAAACAGCAATCAATTAATTTAATATAACAGACCGGTTCTGTGTTTGTTTGTGTCTGTAGATTGTTGGTGAACAACTAACTTTAGGTTAGTTTAACTTGTCCGTGTCCAGTCCTTTCGATTAGCCCCACCGTTCATTGTAAACAATGATGCATGTAGTTACTGTGTGTTGTTGTAGCCACCGGTTAATTCGCGATTTCTTATTGGTTTGTCATGACAAACCAATTACATAATCCAACATATGTGTAAAGAAACAACATATTCCAGTTAGCGGTATATTTTTTTAATGATTCGTTACGGCGAAATCAATACTTCCATTTGTATAAATTGCGTTACGCGGAGCTTAGTATTCCTGCCTGGCTGAGGAGCTTGTCGCGGCTCATGCGCGCGCTCGGCCAATCAGAGCAACGCGGAAGGGCTTGTTGCTTGCCGAAAGGATGCAAGTGCCCGGGAGGAACGGGAATCGAACCGGGAACCTCCGGATTGCCAAACGACTGCTCTACCTCCTGAGCCACTGTCGCCCCAAAAATCATCCACTAAATCCACTTTCTTTCCTTGCCTTACTTTGCAGTAATTTTACTCTCCCGTTCACCATCATGGAATGCAGCTAGTGCTGCTTCCTCCTGAATGAGCACCCCTCTGTGAGACGTGCTTTGCCTCCTGTGGGCTGACAGAGGACCTACCGGTCCGCCATTTTGACTGTGGGATGCCATAGGAGCATGTCTATGTTCCCCGGGTCCTATATGTTCCCAGATTGATTGATTGATTGATTGAAAATTTTAGACCACCAGCCCTGATTCCAAACTCTAACCTTAACCAACTTCGAAAGAGGGCCTAAGCTTAACCAGTTCGAAACAAGGCGGACATTAATAATTAATAAAATAATAAACATTTATAAAATGTTCAATCAATTAATCAATCAACCGGGGAACATAGGACCCGGGGAACATAGGGATGATCCCGATGCCATTATAAAACCCAGGTGCATCTACATTTCCGCCTCACACACCTATGGGAAACTGGGAGAGAGCTGGGGGAGGCACCTGGGGACTGCTTGTCAGCCAATCACCAGGCCCTATCCAGAAAAGATTTGTTGATCACAGCTGTGTCCAATAACATAACAAATTAGTCAACAATGTCCAAATGTTCTGGGTACAGCTGTGGGAGAGACATCATGCAAAACTTAACAGTTAGTTCTAGCAGGTCATAGCTGCGTCTCAATAACACAGTAATCCAAGGTATATTGATGTTATTCAACAGTTTTTTAGATTCCAAGGGTATATTCCAACAGTCATATAACTCCTCACTCAAAAAACTGGGATTGGGGTTAATTAATATTTATTAAATAATTATTATACTTATACATAATAAAAAAGACTATGTGCCGTATGCAATCGAATTGGGCTGAATTCAACGAACTTGAACCATTTATGAATTGCATTTTACACATTATTTGTTGAATAAAATTAGCTGTGATACATTGAGTCGAATTTAATTATTTTATCACCAATGTCAGAGATGCAGAAAATGTATAGATTTTACTCATTAGGAGGTCTTTGGTTTTAATCACCTGGCACTATCGCCCAACTAATGGGACTTTATTTTGACACCACGTGGATGATGCGCCAATCACATGCAAGGATCATGCCATTATATATCCAAAGACAGCGAGTGTGGTACAGGGGCCAGGTACATGCACACGGACCTCAGGTGAGTACATTTAATCTGTTGCCTGTTCTCAAGTTAATGCAGTACCACCAGGGGTGTAAAGTACTTGAGTAATTGTACTTCGTTACAATACTTAAGTACTGTTTTGGGGGATTTGTACTTTACTCGAGTATTATTAGGTTTGTATACTTTGTACTTTTACTCCATTACATTTCAGAGAAAAACAACATACTTTTTACCCCCTACATTTAAAATGCAGACCTACAAAGTACAAAGTACAAATCTCACAGGTCCAACCATTTTAATTAGTATATTTTAATTGTTTATCTGGCTGAACTAAGGTTAACATTATTAATCCTGCTGCAACCGCAGGTAAACAGCCAATCAAATCCCCATCAATGGAAAATGAACCCGCCCATACCCATGCTGATTGGTCCTTGTGCAAGACTAGCTTTCATTTCAGCATTGTCTATCGCAAAACACATTCCATTGTCGGCAGAGTGTATGCTTGGTTTCATTCTAGCCTTGCCTAAACACCAGCTGATGATTTCACTAATTGGCTCACCTCTTCAACTAACTCACCTGGTGCAATGTATAGTTAAAATGAAAACTTGGCCCACGATGGAATGACTTTGAGACCCCTGGTCTATCCCTTTCAAAAAGAAAATGTAATTTTACTTTTTAGTACTTATTTTAGCCAGATACTTTGACTTTTACTTGAGTCAGATTTTGAGACGGTACCCATACTTTCACTTAAGTATAATTTCTGGGTACTTTTTACACCCCTGAGTACCACTATGTTTTTATTTATGTAACATGCTGCTAAAAGTTTACATTTACATTTAACATTTCAGGAGAATTTTTTTTCCAACTGTTGTAGGAGAGTGCATGTAATTCCGACTCCCCCTTCACTATCACCCCCTTCTAATGCACTATAGCTAGCAAGCGAGCTACCACGCGTCAACAGTCATGCACCTACTGTCTACATGGCTCGCATGCTTGCTAGCTTTGTTTGACTAATGCACTATAGCTAGCAAGCGAGCTACCACGTGCCAACAGTCAGGCACGGTCTGCTGTCGGCTTGCATGCTTGCTAACTTTGGTTGGCTAATCACTAATGCACTATAGCTAGCAACCAAGCTACCACGCGCCAACTGTCAGGCACCTGCTGTCTACATGGCTCGCATGCTAGCTAGCTAGCCTATACTAGCCAACCAGTTCTTGCTAATGCACTTGAACAAATCAAGTTAGATTTACATTAAGAAATCAAGTTGTGTTAACTTGAACAAATCAAGTTAGATTTACATTAAGAAATCAAGTTGGAGTTAGTGTTGAACATCATTAAAGTATGTTAACATTACACAATTAAATTGTGTTTACTGTAACAACAAATATGTTGAATGAACATGTTTATTTTAAGTAATCTTAATGTGAATGAAATATGTTGGGTTCACAAGCAATAAGTAAGTGAGGAGAACGAGGAAAAGTATGTCAATTGGACATATGCTGATCATGTGGAACCAATGTACACATTAAAATCAAGTAAATCCAATGAACTTTTTTTTTCAGTGAGTGGCTTTGTAGTGTGTGGGTCTGGGCATGTGCACGTGAGATGTGGGTGGACTAATGATGTGCAGGTGTGTTCTATCAGTACTAATCAGCTACCTAATTGACTCTACTCCTTCCGTGGCAAAAGTATCTCCCACCCTTCACATATCCATGGGAGGGGGGGTGAGATCTGCCACAATATTAATATGGAAAGCGCTGTCCTGTTATTTGCAGTTACTTTTGCATTACCTCAATGCCAAATATGAAAAAAGACAAAAATAAAATATATCAATAACATTCATTTTACAAACGCTTCCTAAAACTGGAGTCAGGGATGAAAAAAAAATTGCCCTGGACTTTTTGACCCAGACTGGCCCACCACATCCAGCCTGAGAATATTCCTCCACCCTGACCGCATCGAAGCACATACAAACACACCAGCCCTTAATACCACCACTTATAGGCTAAGCATAATGGATGGATACTCTAGGGCAGTGGTACTCAGACTTGGCCAACTCAGAAGCCACAATGACAAAACATATTTCTGAAAGAGCCACATTACAAAAACAAACCAACCCCAGGCTACTGATTGGCGATTTACAAGCTATGAAGCTATGAAAAAGCATGATCATGTAGGCCTACTGCATGCTGAGGCATTGATCAGTCTGGCGGCTGAGGGGAAGAAACTCAGTCTGTGACAAGCTTTCACAGCCTTTGGGATCTGCAGCCTTCTCCCAGAGGGGAGCAGGGTGAAGAGGTTGTGGCCGGGGTGGGAGGGGTCGGCCATGATCTTTCTTGCCCTCTTCAGCGCCCTGGAGTCGTGCAGGGACCTGAGGGAGGGCAGGGGACAGCCGATCACCCTCTCCGCGGAGCGAATCACCCACTGCAGCTTGGCGAGATCTTTTGCCGCTGCAGCGGAGAACCAGGAGATGATGGAGTGGGTGAGGATGGATTCAATGATGGCCGTGTAAAATTGGGCCATCATGGTCCTCGGTAGTTTACATTTCTTCAACTGCCGGAGGAAGAACATCCTCTTTTGGGCCTTTTTAAGCAGGGCCATGATGTTTAGCTCCCACTTCAAATCCCGGGAGATGGTCATGCCTAGAAAGCGGCATGACTCCACGGAGGCCACCTGGGTGCCTCCCAGCATAATGGGAGGGGGTGGAGCTGCTTTCCTTCGGAAGTCCACTACCATCTCCACTGTCTTTAGAGCATTGAGCTCAAGGTTGTTGCAGCTGCACCAGCTCTGCAGCCTCTCGATCTCCCTCCTGTAGGCCAACTCGTCCCCCCTGGAGATGAGACCCATCAGGGTGGTGTCGTCAGCGAATTTCAGGAGTTTGACTGAGTTGTGGAGAGAGACACAGCTGTTGGTGTACAGGGAGAACAGTAGTGGGGACAGGACGCAGCCCTGCAGGGAACCGGTGCTGGTGGACCTAGAGCTGGAAATGCTCTTCCCCAGCTGCACCCGCTGAGACCGGTTGTCGGTAATCCACCTGCGAGTGGAGGCCGGCACCTGCAGCAGGGATAGGTGGTGCTCCAGGATGGGTGGAAGGATGGTGTTAAAGGCTGAGCTGAAGTCCACATACAATATCCTGACATAGTTGCCAGCGCAGTCCAGATGTTCCAGCGTGTAGTGCAGAGCCATGTTCACAGCGTCCTCTGTGGATCTATTGGCTCTGTACGCGAACTGTAGCGGGTCCAGCACAGGATCAGTAATAAGCTTCAGGTGGGCCAGGACAAAGTGCTCCAGGACCTTCATGATGTACTTAAGTACTAAAAAGTTAAAGTAAAAACTTTTTTTCTGACTGTCTATTCTTCTGATAGCAGGTGTTTAATCAAAGATCCCCGCTTTCTAGTCTTGCACAAGGACCAATCAGCATGGGTATGGGCGGGTTAATTTCCCATTGATGGGGATTTGATTGGCTGTTTTTAAATAAAGTGCGGCCGCAGGATTAATAACGTTAACGTTAGTTCGGCCAGAGAAACAAATACTAATTAAAATAGTTGAACCTGCAAGATTTGTACTTTGTACTTTGTATGTCTGCATTTTAAATGTAAGGAGTAAAAATTATGTTTTTTTTCTCTGAAATGTAATTGAGTAAAAGTACAAGTATACAAATAATACTTGAGTAAAGTACAAATCCCCCAAATCAGTACTTAAGTATTGTAACGAAGTACAATTACTCAAGTACTTTACACCCCTGCATGTATACACATACACATGGGGCGACAGTGGCTCGAGACGTAGAGCAGTCGTCTGGCAATCCGGAGGTTCCCGGTTCGATTCCCGCTCCTCACGGGCAGCGTGTCGATGTGTCCTTGAGCAAGACACTTAACCCCTAATTGCTCCCAATGAGCGGGTTGGCACCTTGCATGGTTGCCTCCGCCGTGAATGGGTAAAATGTGAGTAACAAATTGTAAAGCCCTTTTGGATAAAAGCGCTATATAAAAAAGCAGCCATTTACCATTGTAAATATACATTGTGTTCTTCCTGTGTCTTCCATTTCTCATGACCTGTCTGTTCCCCTCTCTCTCTCTCTCTCTCTCTCTCTCTCTCTCTCTCTCTCTCTCTCTCTCTCTCGCACACACACAAAGTAACAGGGATGTGACCTATTGATTCAATCTCACAAACCAAGACGAGGTCTAACCTTTATCCACTTAGCTGTCGTAACTTTGATGTTCAACTGTCACCCTCGCAAATCCCCTCTTTTATTTTCTCCCTTAGATCACTCGGTGTGCCTATAATTTGTGAGTGAATGCGTACGAGAGGGAGCATGCAATATAGAAACAGTGTCGTTTCAGGGTCAGAGAGCCGTTAATAAGAGTCTCACACAACCGCAGTCCAGACGGAGCGAGCTGGAGAGAAGATACGAGGATAGCGTTGGATTTGATATTCCGTCTTATCTGCAGCCGCTCGTACTGAAGTGGTTGTTAAAAGTCAGAGGGGGAAGTGTGGGAGCTTTGATGGCACTTTGTGACAGTTTTCTATATAAAAAAAGCCACCGTGTACTTTTCAACAGCCCATGCAGAGAGAAAGCCCTTTGAGCTGGTGCTCAGTTTGGCACCTCGGGGGGGGGGGGGGACTAGGCAGTAATGAATGCAGAAAGACACCGATATATTCAGCCTCTCTTATCTGTTATTCTGATTGATGACTATACCCTATGATCGCCTGAGGATTATGTTTGACTATTAGGATGTCAAACGGATTTTTTTTACGATGTGTGCACAGTGTTGTGCATTGTAGATTGATGAAAAACTGAGAACAGAGCATGGCTATTGCAAGCAAGCAAAAAAATTTGAAGTGCAGTCAATGTGAGTAAAATTAGCAGTCACTAATTGTAATTAGTAATGAGTCACTGCAGTCGACGTCTGAAGAGCTCACTTTGATTTAAGTGATTGATCTCTGCACAGCTTTTGTCCAGAGCTGAAGTTCAAACAGAATTCTGCTTGGCAATTTACCTACTTTAAAGTGCTGTATGCAAATACGAGCTTCAACAATCTCAGCGGAACTTTCTTCTTGGAAACATTATGTATCCTGCAACCTAATGAGAATTTCCACTAACTTGGTTTGACATTGGATGAGAATCTTTTCCTTTTTTGGAGTCATGGTTCAAACTCCAGTTTTTCCATGCATTTTTTTATTTTGGACGGGTGGAAATAGGCTTAGTGGCATTCCGTGAATTGCTGCATGTCTTGGAGCAAGGATATTCCTTCAGGATTAGGCAGCCTCTGCTATTTAACCACTGTCCTGCTACTGTTTAACCACTGTCCTGCTGTTTAACCACTGTACTGCTGTTTAACCACTGTCCTGCTGCTATTTAACCACTGTCCTGCTGTTTAACCACTGTCCTGCTACTGTTTAACCACTGTCCTGCTGTTTAACCACTGTACTGCTGTTTAACCACTGTCCTGCTTGCTGTTTAACCACTGTCCTGCTGTTTAACCACTGTCCTGCTGCTGTTTAACCACTGTCCTGCTACTGTTTAACCACTGTCCTGCTGTTTAACCAGTGTCCTGCTACTGTTTAACCACTGTACTGCTGTTTAACCACTGTCCTGCTGTTTAACCACTGTCCTGCTTGCTGTTTAACCACTGTCCTGCTGTTTAACCACTGTCCTGCTGCTGTTTAACCACTGTCCTGCTGCTGTTTAACCACTGTCCTGCTGCTGTTTAACCACTGTACTGCTGTTTAACCACTGTCCTGCTGCTGTTTAACCACTGTACTGCTGTTTAACCACTGTAGTGCTGCTGTTTAACCACTGTCCTGTTGTTTAACCACTGTACTGCTGTTTAACCACTGTCCTGCTGCTGTTTAACCACTGTCCTGCTGCTGTTTAACCACTGTACTGCTGTTTAACCACTGTACTGCTGTTTAACCACTGTCCTGCTGTTTAACCACTGTGCTGCTGTTTAACCACTGTACTGCTGTTTAACCACTGTCCTGCTGTTTAACCACTGTACTGCTGCTGTTTAACCACTGTCCTGCTGTTTAAACACTGTCCTGCTGTTTAACCACTGTCCTGCTGTTTAACCACTGTCCTGCTGTTTAACTACTGTTCTGTATCGTATAGCTCTCGCTCGGCGTCACTCTCTGCACTGTCCTCGCACACGTGCACGCGCACTGAATAAAGACCACAATGTACCTTTAATCCCAATATTTGTCTGACCACACCCCTATCAGCTTACCCATATAAGCAGGGGTGGGGCCACCCACTCGCCTCCTTCTCGCTTTCACCACAAGGAAGTGCCTCGGTAGATCCCCACTTGAAGTGATGTGATGGTAGGAGAAGAGTTGGAAAACAAGGATACGTTGACATCATATCTTTATTTTCTCTCTCACTATTTTCGAGAAAATACGGCGATATTGTCTTCGTACTGGAGTGTCTGGAAGATGATGATCATTCTAAAAATCCTCCACCGGTTTTCGTATTGGGAGTTCGCGCCGCTACATGCCTTTCCAACTGCAGTCCTTGCTGTGTGCTGGTTGCGGTAAAGACACAGCTGGGCTGTAGGACGCGCCGCTGTTGTGAGAAGCGGTGGGTTCCAGGTTTGGTGAGTTATGTTTTGCTGGCAAGCTCCACTTGTCTGTTAGTGCTATGGGGGCTAGTTGACAATGTTTATGAAAACCGGCCCCAGACTAGGGTCCTTTGTTCAGCCTCCTAGGCGACAGAAGACCTTGGTCTGAAGCCCATTATAGTTTAACTAGTGGGCCACAACCATTAACACTGGTGATCCCTGTGTTTTCTGGACGAGTGGATGTCTCTCTGTCACCGTGTTAGGCCCCATCTTTCATATCCAAATGAGAGTATTCCCTCACGAGGAGATATGGGCATAGATGTTCATTAGCAGAAGATCTGTGTTCAAAGTCAGCTACACAGGCCAGTTGGGTATTGTGCTGGCTCCGTCGGGTGTTGGTAAAATCACTGTTGTAAAACTGTGTTAACATCTTGTTTCTCTTTTCTCTTAAAAAGTGAGGAGGGTTTCAGAACGGCGGCCTGTCTGGGTGAGTGTTATATCATTGTGTACAAGTTCAGGTGATAGCTGCTTAGCTTACGTGCTAGTGGTGGCCTACTGTTAGCCAGTCAGCTGTTAGCTGCGGCGCTAGCCTGCTGTGATCACTAGGTGGCCTACCTGGCTAGGCTAGGAAACGTTAGCTTGCTGCTGTCGCTGCTTAGCTTACGTGCTAGTGGTGGCCTACTGTTAGCCAGTCAGCTGTTAGCTGCGGTGCTAGCCTGCTGTGATCACTAGGTGGCCTACCTGGCTAGGCTAGGAAATGTTAGCTTGCTGCTATCGGCCGAGGCCCAGCGCGGGGTGGCTCCGGCCCCGCGCGCGCCGCCGCGGTTCCCAACTCCCCTCTCCCTCACGGGGAGAGGCGGGGGGGGGATTCGAAGCTCCCCTCTGGTCGCGTGCGCCGTTCGCTCGGCGTCTCGCGGGCAGGGGCGGTAGCAACCGACGGTTGGAGCGGCCGTTAGCTTAATGCTACTCTGTTGAACGTGCTTTGATTATAACATGTTTTAAACACTCTTGACTACGACGTCATCTTTGACAGAGGATGTTCGTCGACCCTGCCCTGAGCCAGGACGGCAAGGACTGCGTCAACAAAGGGGACCGTAGCGACGGGTTGGAGCGGCGACGCTGGCCGGGTCGGCAACACAGAACGGCTGTGTTTACTACGGTGCCTTGAAACTGCACTTCGTTGATCTACGCTCCGGGTAGGCAAGGTTTGGCCAGACCTTGTACACTTCTTCTGGCTTTTCCCTTCTAAATGTTTTGTAAATAACGATGTTTTCCAAAACGAGTGTTGCTGCACTACATTTAGGATACGACGCGAGTTATGTGTGAATTGTCTTGTCACTGGTATTTAGCTTCTCCATGCAAATCGGGTTGTTGTTACAGATGTGAAAATGATCTGGTTTGTTGTGTTGAGAAACATCATGTGTGTTTATATGTACCGTGTACTCACAACTAAGGGGGTTAACTAACCTATAAAGCTATGCTTAGTGACAAATGTGTAAAGAATGATTATTTTCTCAGCCTGTAATGACAATGAACAGTGTGTTCACATATTAACAGGTTTTCCTGTTTTAACTGGCCGTATTAAGGGTAAAGTAGGAGGATTGTGTTTCCCCCCAGTTCCCTGGGGACTTCTTCATCCTCCTTTCAGACATGTTGTTGCACTACACATTGTGTCACTGTGTGGTAGGGATACGATGTAACCCTTAGCTTGATTGCTGAGGTTGTGCTAAAACAGCTGGAGAAACTTTATTTTCCTAAAAGAAAAAATTGTTTGGTCGCTTTCGTGTGTGCTTAGCAAGGCCTGTGGCCGATACTAATCGAGAATTATGTTTCCTGGTCCCACGGCCTGGAATATTGGGCGTGTGCACCGCAGAAATTCCCCCGCCATAGAGTACGTCACCGTGCGCATCTCTGTTGGTAGGACTTCCGTGTGCTGTTCAGGTCCATGTGATGGATCTGTTTCGGGGGGTGGTCAGGGCTCCTCCTCACCAAGCTCCTATTCGAGCCTTCTGTGAGTTGGGACTCCTTCCGTGAGGAGGGAGCCTCCTTCAGAGTACAGAGCCTCCTCCTCAGATTGTCAAGGTGAATGGACCCTCTAGAAGGAGTCCTACTCTATTGTGTATGTATTCGATTCAATTCGATTATTGAGTGTGTATGGGTTCAGTGCCTCCTCCCCGGAGAGCCCTAAAACCAATTTTTTACATGGCTCAAGGTGCAATATATTCTTTTCAATCTGTACAGCTCGCGTGGGATTCCCGTCTCCTTCCTATGGGAGGGTGGTGGGATGTAAAAATGTGAAAAAATGTTACCCCTGGCTGTGTAGACTGGGATACATACTGTTGGTGCTTCCTTCTTTTCTACTAAAAAGAGTTGGAATTAGGAAGTATCACACCCCTCTTGTCGTTCCCCTGGGCGCCTTGGGGATTCAATGACAGGTCTAAATAGCCTGTTCATTGATGTGGGTGTGTCCCGATGCACGTATAGTGCTAGCTCGGGGTGTTCTGTAAACAGGCGACTGACTGGCACGCCTTGGTTGCTTGAGGTTAAAACGGCGTTTTTATAAAGCAACTGGGATGGAGGTTTTTCCTCTTCCGACGACCAAATCCGACAACCTGGTTTGGTTGTCGACGGATTCTCGTTCATATCTGGGGGATGATGACGGAATGGATCTGAACATATGTAGAGGGGTCTCACGCCCTGGGGGTGGGCCACCGGGCGCGGTTCGCCCGAACGTCTGGGTGGCGCCTTCTTTTCATGTTTAAGATCACCACTGTCCTGCTGTTTAACCACTGTCCTGCTGCTGTTTAACCACTGTACTGCTGCTGTTTAACCACTATCCTGCTGTTTAACCACTGTCCTGCTGTTTAACCACTGTACTGCTGTTTAACCACTGTACTGCTGTTTAACCACTGTCCTGCTGCTGTTTAAATACTGTACTGCTGTTTAACCTGTTCCACCCCAGGTGAAAATCTGCATAAAATGTATACCTAGGTAAATGGAATATTGCTCCACTTCTACAAGGGCTATTTGCATATTCTTGGTATCTAGGTACATCTATGGACCTCAGTGAATGTATTCACAGTGTCAGAGATATTGTGTCTATTACTAGGCTTGCTTAAATTGTGATGAAACAAAGGAAAATATGTATTATGATTTTTCTTTGCATCTTTGACAGTGAATAACACCATGATAATAATGACCAAACTTAAAAAAAACTCGTTCAGTACCATCTTGAGATCATGTGTACAAAAAACGAAGGAAATTAATAAAGGGAAGATGATAAAACCGAAGGTTCTGTAGATACAGTACTGAATTCTCCCATCCGGACCAATGCAATTTGAAATATTATTATAGAATATAGAATATATGCTTATACATTACCTTATTATAGCCAATTCGCACATTTATATATATATACATATAGTATCTTTCAAATGCCCGAGTTCAATTTGGATTTAGTATCACCAGGCGTGCATAATAACAGATAATGATATCTACTGTAATTTACTGTAGTTTTTTATTTTCCTCACAGTGCAACCATTTTGAAACTAATTTCAGATCTAATTGTTCCTACATGCTAACAATAGGGAGGAGAAACTAACTGCGTTTCAATATTTGTCAAAAACGTTACCTTTTGTAGCTTATTATCGCGAATCATAACAATTATTGACATATTCATAATTCAACTCTGAACTTTGAACCCCCATAGAACTTGAAGGGAAATGTAGTTCGGAAAATTGTCAACGCTGATCCACAGCTATGCATGCCCTCGACAAAATGGCCGCAAAAAAACTACAATTCCCTTGGTTCAACATTTTCAAAATGGTCGCCGTCTCGGATTATACTTCAGCAAATCGAGAAGGTAAAACGATATAATGACACTTTTAACCTGTTAAGCCTTAAGGTCCCCCTATAGGGGGACCCTGCTTTTCTTTATCATAAATCGATCAATAGAGACCGTAATTATCATATCATGGGGTATCATTGGAAAGCCACACTCATTGGCTACAACCCTATGCAAAGATTTTCGAGATCGCCAAATGATTGATGGAGCTAGAGCCCCAGGAGTCGGGGGTGGTAATGTGTACTTTTGCATACTTTGGGGCACACCTCACATATCGGCATGTAACTCGAGAACCGCTGAACGGATTTTGTCACCTGAAACGGCAATCGACAGGCAACAAATATGGCTTTAATTCTATCTATATATTGTATTAAAAGAAATGCACACCCGAGCCACTAGAGGTCGGCAAAGAATTGTCCACATGTGGGCCCTTGGATGTTAAGAGGTCAATGTTTTTAAAAATAAATTTTGTAGCCAAGAGTAAAGACCATAACCCTATCAAAAACAGTAGTCAAAGTGTATATTTTCATTTTTACCGATGTTTTTTTTTACGATTTATCGGAAATACAAATGTATCGGAAAATGCTAATTAATGACTAAATCCAGATTCAACCCTGGCATTGGAAAGAGGAGCATTTTCCCTATCCATAGATGTATGATTTGGCCATAATAAGGTCAAGGTCAAGTTCAAGGTCAACCACTGTTCAACCACTGTCCTGTTGTTTAACCACTGTCCTTCTGTTTAACCACTGTCGTGCTGTTTAACCACTGTCCTGCTGTTTAACCACTGTCCTGCTGCTGTTTAACCACTGTCCTGCTGTTTAACCACTGTCCTGCTGCTGTTTAACCACTGTCCTGCTGTTTAACCTCTGTCCTGCTGTTTAACCACTGTCCTGCTGCTGTTTAACCACTGTCCTGCTGTTTAACCACTGTCCTGCTGCTGTTTAACCACTGTCCTGCTGTTTAACTACTGTCCTGCTGCTGTTTAACCACTGTCCTGCTGTTTAACCACTGTACTGCTGCTGTTTAACCACTGTACTGCTGTTTAACCACTGTCCTGCTGTTTAACCACTGGCCTGCTGCTGTTTAACCACTGTCCTGCTGTTTAACCACTGGCATGCTGCTGTTTAACCACTGTCCTGCTGTTGCAACATTCACCCTAGTTGCACAGGACTGTAATTACACAGTACAGGACACACAATGATTTAACTCCTTCTGCTCTGCAGTTGATCAAGCCTCAACACTTAAACTTCTCTCTGGAGCTTCTCACAAACTGAACTGTACTCTCTGCGACTCTAAATATGGAATCATTTAACTTTTTTTTACTGTTACTCCTCTTTTCCTTCGATGAGGCATGTAAAATACATATCGTTAGCTACTACGGTGAATCAATCTCAGGGCATTTCTGACATTATAGGCTTATGCCACCGACCAATGTGGCTGTTAAACAGAACACTTTAAAGGTAGAATTTGGGTTATGTGTATAATCATCCTTTGAAATGTGTTCCCATCCACATGGGAGCTCACCATCTCATCAAAATGGTGCAGAATGGTGATGGTGATCCATCAAATATTGATTATCTTTAATGGAGGCAAAGGCAGATGAAATGGCCAGTGCTAAAAGCGTGCAGTTAAACCTCTTGACACATTTTAGAGTGATTTCGCACCATTTTATTAAAGAGTTCAATTTCATACCATCTGTCTGGGATGTGATCTCTGATTGCGTGCACGTCTCTCTCTCTCTCTCTCTCTCTCTCTCTCTCTCTCTCTCTCTCTCTCTCTCTCTCTCTCTCTCTCTCTCTCTCTCTCTCTCTCTGGCACTGCACACGGACACATACGCACGTTCCCTAGTGCGGGTCCACATGGCTCTCTTATTAAAGTTGGAGATGGCTTGAGCCCTCTCTCCTAGATTAGAGCTCTAGCAGGGATTAGACTAGAGAGTGGATGTTAAGAGGATGCCCATGCGGGTCCTTTTTCCAGGGGATCAGACCTGATTGGCCATGGGTCTGGCTTTTAAAGTGGAGCTCCTCCCTGGGCTAATTATAGCCATCGCTGGAGCTACAGAACAATCGTATGGATGTTTGTGTTTTACTACTATCCTTTGTTTTCTACATCTACGATGATTGAGTTGTGGCGTTTGAGAAATGGATTCTTAAACAATCTGGATGGGACAAATATACTGTTAAAAGCTTCCCTTGTCATGACAGGGCAGTGACTGATGTACACTGTTGAGGCGTCTACATGTTCCTGAGGCCAGACCTACAGTAGCACTCAGTGTTTGTCTGGGCATTCAGAAAGGATGTGTGTCCTCATCAGCAGGTTGAGTGTTCAAAAGACAAGTACAAATAAACAAGGACCAAAACAGGCTCTCTGTGCTGCTACTATTGGACTCAAGCACAGCCTTCCCTACAATTGACCACACCATCCTGATCCACAGGCTGGAAAACTGTGTTGGTCTGTTTTAAATGGGTTTATAGATCAAAACAGGCTCTCTGTGTTGGTCTGTCCGGTCGTTTTAAATGGGTTTATAGATCAAAACAGGCTCAACATCCTAATCCACACACTGGAAAACTGTGTTGGCCGTTCAGGTCCTTCCTACATCATGGCCATTCATTCAGTATGTCTCCATTTCATTATAGAAATTGCAATTCAGAGAAAGTTGACATAGTATGCCCTTGTTGTTCACTCTCTGTATTCTTCCTCTTGGTCATGTTATGATAAACTTAAAGCACAATGTAAGTTGTCATAATTATGTTGATGATACGCAACTGTAACATGACATCTCATTGTCCCCTGGTTGATTTCAGCACTGTTAACTCTTTGATTAACTGTACAGAGAATATGAACCTTTGGATTAACCATAATTTTCTTCAGCTCAACCAAGACTTACAGCGACGGCACATCTCTGCATATTATTCACACTCTCTTTCCATAAAGAGCAGGTCAGAAAGGTTGGTGTACTTATGGAATGCTAATTTGGCATTCCAAGGTCATATTCAGAGCATTACTGGAACAGCATTTTAGTACTTAAAAAATGAATGTCTCAAGTTAGACATTGTCTGTCTCTCTCAGACTCTGCCTTTATCATAAGTAGATTAGTAAACTATTGCAATGCCCTCTTCTCTTCTCTTCTGAAGAAGTCTGTGGGGCAACTGCAGCGTAGTCATGGAATACTGACTGGTACAAGAAACCTGTCCTTAGGTCGCTGTGCATTGGCTTTCTATGAGCAGTAGAATTGATTTTAAGATTCTGCTAATGGTCTACAAAAGCCCCCAATGGTCTGGCTCCAAAATACATCTCGGACATGCTTACTACATATGAGCCAACTACGTTCAACTAGGTCATCTGGTGCTGCCTTTTTAATTATACCAAAATCAGAAGTGGCTGCCTTCACTATATGCTCTCAGTCTCAGTCCCCTGCCAGACAAGCTGCCCCCTACTGTAACCTGTTTTACTTTTCTTCTTTGATTACAAGTCAAGTCAAGTCAAGTTTATCCTCATTTCGATTTGACCCCCATGTCTTGTATGTGTGTATCTTTTACTGTCATCCTACTAGATTTATTACTGGTGATAGTTACCACACTCATTGCATCCTGTGCAATAAGTTGGGTTGCGCTTCTCTATCAGCGGGGTGACATAGGCACTGGTATCTGTTTATCTTTGATGGAAAATTGCCACCATCACAATGATCCTAGATTGGATTTATGAACTTTATCTCCCATGAGTTCACTCTGAACTTTGTAAGTCTGTCTTTTGTTTTGATGCACCAGCTTCCTGGAATGATCTTCAACTCACTCTAAAAAATCAATACTCAATACTATCCTATGGGCAATTTAAAACACAATTACCTCAGTGTGTAACTGTTTTTAATTTCTCTTTCTTTGTTATTTTTATGCTCAGCCCCGCCTCATCTGCTCAGCCCCGCCTCATCTTCTCACCCCCGCCTCATCTTCTCAGCCCCACCTCATCTTCTCAGCCTTGCCTCATCTGCTCAGCCCCACCTCATCTTCTCAGCCCCGCCTCATTTTCTCAGCCCCGCCTCATTTTCTCAGCCCCACCTCATCTTCTCAGCCCCACCTCATCTTCTCAGCCCCGCCTCATCTTCTCAGCCCCACCTCATCTTCTCAGCCCCGCCTCATCTTCTCAGCCCCACCTCATCTTCTCAGCCCCGCCTCATCTGCTCAGCCCCGCCTCATCTTCTCAGCCCCGCCTCATCTGCTCAGCCCCACCTCATCTTCTCAGCCCCGCCTCATTTTCTCAGCCCCACCTCATCTTCTCAGCCCCACCTCATCTTCTCAGCCCCGCCTCATCTGCTCAGCCCCACCTCATCTTCTCAGCCCCGCCTCATCTTCTCAGCCCCGCCTCATCTGCTCAGCCCCGCCTCATCTTCTCAGCCCCACCTCATCTTCTCAGCCCCGCCTCATCTGCTCAGCCCCGCCTCATCTTCTCAGCCCGCCTCATCTGCTCAGCCCCGCCTCATCTTCTCAGCCCCACCTCATCTTCTCAGCCCCACCTCATCTGCTCAGCCCGCCTCATCTGCTCAGCCCCGCCTCATCTTCTCAGCCCCGCCTCATCTTCTCAGCCCCGCCTCATCTTCTCAGCCCCGCCTCATCTTCTCAGCCCCGCCTCATCTTCTCAGCCCCGCCTCATCTTCTCAGCCCGCCTCATCTGCTCAGCCCCGCCTCATCTTCTCAGCCCGCCTCATCTGCTCAGCCCCGCCTCATCTTCTCAGCCCCACCTCATCTTCTCAGCCTTGCCTCATCTGCTCAGCCCCGCCTCATCTGCTCAGCCCTGCCGCCTGCAGTTAAAGCCTAATTAATTCCCATTGGTGGTACCAGAAGAGGCTCTCTTTAAACAGCATTAAAGGCACTCAGCAGGCGGCAGCAGGTGACACACAAACACCCAGAACTGCAGCATGGTCTCAGCTCACTGCACTTTCAAGGATCATCAGAATTATTTCATTATTTTCCGTTTCTTTGTTCTTTGTAAAGGATTATCAGGCCAGAGAGTGAGGGAGAGGCCGGTGGCTGCTACTTTTTTTCCTTTAATCATCTCTGCTTTTTTGTTTTCAAAATCAGACATTGAGAGGATAACCTTGATATATATAATCCTTCTATATACCTACTTATACACCTGCATATATACCCATATAAATTTGTATGATATAGCATGTATAATAATGCTGTATATGCCATATATATATATATATCCACACCTACCTGCACATCCTTTTATATATCTGTAGATACAAAATCAATATTTGTACAATATCCCTTACCTACTCTTACTAGTTACGCTGCTGACCAGTATGACTGCTACCTTTATACCTGTATCACTGTACATATTACTATTACAACTCTATACAGATGCAGCTCTTAGGACTCTGAGCTCTGCTCTGCTACTGCGGCAATCATGCACCATTAACCTGGCAGTGCTGTTAACGAGGCGTTAACGACACTGCACCCTTGCAGTAGAGGTGCAATTTTTAAGAGCTGGATCTGTACTATTATCTGATTAGCACTACACTCAGTAGCACTCATTTCTATATTTTATAAATCACCTGTACATTATATATCACTATTGCACGTTACTGTTACATTTGCACTCTGGTTGGATGCCAAACTTATTTCGTTTTATGTACTTGTTTCTGTATAATGACAATACATTTTAATCTAATCTAATCTAATGATGTGTTTTTTTTGTATTGTGTGTGTGTGTGTGTGTGTGTGTGTGTGTGTGTGTGTGTGTGTGTGTGTGTGTGTGTGTGTGTGTGTGTGTGTGTGTGTGTGTGTGTGTGTGTGTGTGTGTGTGTGTGTGCGTGTGCGTGCGTGCGTGAAAGAGAGACATGTGCATGTGTATTACCAGTACTTCATGTAAACCCCTTCCATTGATCCCTTTAATGTTCCCATCAGGCAGTTCACCTAGAGGTCAGGACGACTTGTTTAACCTCCCTGGTGAAAACAGAGCATAATAACAAAGTCATTATCTCCTAATAGAGACACGTTTTAACACAACACTCTACAGCCTCGGGATCACTTTTAGTTTTATTAGACATCAAAGTAAAAAGTAGAAGTAAACTGTCACCTAATGAGAAGCACCACTTGTGTAATCCTCTCTTCAGAGGGAATACTGTACCCCGACATGCTGCATATATGTATCTGGATATCTTTCCCTGTTTAGTCTCTAGACGATTGGTCTCGGTAAGCAGTTCCTGCCGTGGGTTTGGTGGAGCATGCGACAAGGCTCTGCCCTCAACCCTGTTCACGTTCACACTGCCAGCCATAGTGCTCAATTCTAATTAATTGCTCAGATCCGATGTCTTTGTTTGGCTGTTCACATTATGTTTTTAAATGTGTATCAGATTCCAGTGTGAACTGGTCTCACTCCTGAACTGACTGAATGAACAATAAGGAAGATGAAAGTAAACATGCTTTTTGCTTTTGAGTCTTTTGACAGCAGACACAACTGGCATTTCAAGGTTCTTAGCTTTTCTATTGTTTCAATTTAACACACCGCCATTGAACTCACGTTTGAGCCGCACACCCATCATCAAACACCTGCTTCTCTACGTTTACATCTTGTGATCTGATTGCAATCAATACCTCAGATGAAGAACCATGTAAGTCTGTTTGATATTTTGAGAGGAACAATGTTTTCAGAGGAACTGTATTATCTAAAGATGGTAAGTTAGAGACTAAACACTTTCTGGTGATAAATCACATTGACACTTACTGGACTTAAACAAATGTTCCATAATTGTCATATTTTTGTTGCGACTTCCCCTACAGTTTCCACCCCCTCTCCACTGAGGGATACATGCAGGGAAACACTGTGCAGTAAAAAGCCAAGAGTCTGAACACCACTGGTGGAAGAAGTATGCCTAAACAGTTCCTTTACTTAATTAAATGTAGAAATACCCAGATAAATGAATATTCTAGTAGAAGTAAAGGTTCTCCATTCAAATTCTACTTAAGTAAAAGTAGAGAAGTATTTTCTATTGAATGTACTTAAGTGAGTCACCAATCCGGTCCGATTTGAGTCCCTCTGATGTTTTTAAGTGTCTTTTATCTAATCAGTTACCAAAATGTGTTTTGAAATGCTATTTATTTCAGTTGAGATGTCCTCTTTAATAACGTTGTTCATTGACTACAGCTCAGCGTTCAACACCATAGTCCCCACCAGACTGGTGTACAAGCTGATCGAGCTGGGTCTGAGCTCCGCCCTGAGCGCCTGGGTACTGGACTTTCTGAGTGAAAGACCCCAGGCGGTCAGGGTGGGGGGTCAGACCTCCAACACCATCACCCTGAGCATCGGGTCCCCCCAGGGCTGTGTTCTGAGCCCCCTGCTGTACTCACTCTACACACACGATTGTGTGGCCAAGTTCAGCTCCAACTCCATAGTGAAGTTTGCAGACGACACGGTGGTGGTGGGGCTGATCTCGGACAACGACGAGAAGGCCTACCGGGAGGAGGTTGACGTACTGGAACGCTGGTGCCAGGACAACAGCCTGCTCCTGAACATTGGTAAAACCAAGGAGCTGATCGTGGATTATAGGAGAGGACAGCAGGAGACACACACACCACTGAGGATAAACGGGGCTACCGTGGACAGGGTGAGCAGCTTTAAGTACCTGTGTGTTGTCCATGTCAGATCCTCTGAGATGTGGACCAGAGCAGCGCCTCTACCACCTGAGACAGTTAAGGAAGTTCAGAGTATCTGGGAAGATACTCCAGTCCTTCTACTCCGGAGCTGTAGAGAGCATCTTGACTGGAAACATCACTGCCTGGTATGGAAACAGCACGGCACAGGACAAGAAGGCCCTACAGAGAGTGGTGTGCTCAGCCGAGCGTACCACGGGTATTGCACTACCTCCCCTGCAGGTTCTATACAACAAGAGGTGCAAATCTAGAGCCTGCAGAATAATGAAAGACCCTCACCACCCCAACAACAGCCTGTTGCAGCTGCTGAGGTCAGGCAGATGCCTGCGAACCCCAGCTACTAGGACAGAGAGACTTCGGCTCAGCTTCTTCCCCCAGGCCATCAGAGCCTTGAACACTGAACTCTCCACACACAAACACACATGAGCACACACACGACACGCACGCTGTACACGCTTGCACACTAGCAGCCACTTTAACATGAGCAAGCACAGACTCATGCTGCACACGCCCACACTTATGGCCACTAAGGAAGGGTCACTTTAAAAATAGTATAGTAACAGTAACAGTGTATATGCACTACCAAAGGACCTAGCATGTCCTCCATGCTCTGTAAATAACTTATGTACAAATACCGATATGCCCTACTATGTTACCTGTTTATTGCACAATGTTGTTTATTGGATTCTATTATATGTTGTTACTACTGTATTGCACATCGTTGCGGGCAATACCACCCGCATTTCATTGTATACTTGTATGCCGTGACAAATAAAACTCTTGACTTGACTTGACCGTTACTTGAAAAAAATATAGCAAACTATTACTTGTGAATATGATCTTTGTTATAAAACATTTTTAGATGCTTTCTTAATATCACGCATGCCATGTGCTCTCCTGGTATTCACCACATGTGGAGTAGCAACCATTTTGTGCAAAAAATCACAACCCCGTTACACTCAACCCCGTTACGTTTGAATGTAATGTTTGAATGTAACAGGGTTGTGAGATTGTAACAGGGTTGTGATTTTAACACAGATTTTGAAGTTATACAATAATAGTTAAATTAATTATTGAGCTTTTTCAACATGCTTATGCCACATACATATTAATCTGTGTGTGTGTGCTCACATGTTACCCTAGACTCAACCCTGTTACAGCTACATGTTTATTAATTATTTCTTTAAGTTTATGAAAAACAAATTAAACTTTTGAATAATTTTGTCTGAAACGTTTAGAGCAAACATAAGAATATCGATTTTAGTTCAAAATCTGAGGTCAAATCACATTTCTGATGAAAAAGCTTGCGGCCGCTGTCAAAAAAAGGCAAATTTCAGGGTTCAGAATAGCAAAAGTGTAGGATTTTACGTAATCTTTAGACGAGCAATTATAGAAATGGTGTGAAGGACATCTAATTATAATAGAAATGTTGACTTTAGCACAAATACATGTTTTAATCTTATTCAGAGAGCTTCCAGAGTGTCCGTAACGAGGTTGAAGAATAATGGTGTCCATATCATACAATAATGACCAAAAATAATAGAGATTTCATGCCTGAGATGGGAAAATATATTTTTCTGGAAGTTAAATATGTCATTCATCTTGAGGGGTGTTCAGAAAAGTAATACCTCTTGGTAAAAAAAAATCCCAAAGTCCAAATCGGTTTGGATTGATGGAATGACTCAAGTAAAGTAAAAGTATGTATTCTACAGTGCTTGGGAGCGTTCAAACCTCAATCCATTGACCACTACAGGTTATGTAATTAAAGTGGTATGTGGTCCAGTTATGCTGCTCTCATTAAAGGTTATGTTAAAGTGGTATGTGGTCCAGTTATGCTGCTCTGATTAATGATGATGTTACAGTGGTATGTGGTCCAGTTATGCTGCTCTGATTAACAGTTATGTTAAAGTGGTATGTGGTCCAGTTATGCTGCTCTGATTAACGGTTATGTTAAAGTGGTATGTGGGTTATACTGCTCTGATTAATGATGATGTTACAGTGGTATGTGGTCCAGTTATGCTGCTCTGATTAAAGGTTGCGTTAAAGTGGTATGTGGTCCAGTTATGCTGCTCTGATTAATGATGATGTTAAAGTGGTATGTGGTCCAGTTATGCTGCTCTGATTAATGATGATGTTAAAGTGGTATGTGGTCCAGTTATGCTGCTCTGATTAATGATGATGTTAAAGTGGTATGTGGTCCAGTTATGCTGCTCGGATTAAAGGTTGTGTTAAAGTGGTATGTGGTCCAGTTATGCTGCTCTGATTACATCCTCTTGAAGTTGACAGGCTTGAAAGTATATCATATTCATACATTTTTGCCATGTTTTATTTTCCTTCAAAGTAACTACAGTAGTATGTGATGGGTTCAGATACATGTAGTGGAGTAAAAAAACAACATTTCCTTTGAAAAGTATAAAGAGTAAAAGTATAAATTACCCTCCAAATTTAAATACTCGCATAAAAAAATTCTACTTAAGTACAGTACTTGAGTAAAAATACTTTCCACCACTGCTGAAAGCCACTCACGGCGTCTCCCTGTGTGAACTGTGGCGACACGCAGTCACATGGGGACGTGCTCTTCCCCGCATGCCACACTGAGGTGTTGTGAGGGAGGCGGTGGTGCCGATGGGCTCGTATGACCTTCTCTCAAAGGGCTAGAAGTCATGGGGTCGGGACAACCGTGACGGATCCATGACCGGAAGAATGTGGCCACTAACAGCTTAGTTCCCTTGGGCTGTTCGGAGGTACATGGAATCCCAATTCCTCGACAGCGTGAGAGATATTGGTGACGGTGGTGAGTGTGTCGGGGAAGGGGGGGGGTTGGGTGATGATGGATGTGTGTGTGTGTGTGTGTGTGTGTGTGTGTGTGGGTGTGTGTGTGTGCGTGCGTGCGAGCATGTGCGCGTGGGTGTGTGTTGGTGTGTAGAAAGCTGCTGGGTCACCCAGGGTGCCCCAATCTGTCATGGTACAGAAACTATTTGAGATATTTGCCTTTGATGTTCATCCAACAAAGCAGCATGATCCTCTCTGTGAGCTGCCGGTGGCTGCTACTGACATTTCCCACACGTTTCTTTTAAACGGGCTCCCATCAGAACACATTACCGGCCCTGTTCAACCCATTTCTCTCTGCAAGTTTCTGGTGCCGAAGGAGAATATGCTCCGTCTATCCCCCTGTCGTTAAAATGTCTGGCTGCCCTTGGAGCTGAACATCTGTCGTCTTCTGCACAGGATCTCTCTCTCTCTCTCTCTCTCTCTCTCTCTCTCTCTCTCTCTCTCTCTCTCTCTCTCTCTCTCTCTCTCTCTCTCTCTCTCTCTCTCTCTCTCTCTCTGCCTCTACATCTCTTCTCAATCTCTAACTCACTCCCCTTCTATCAGCTTTGTTGAGCCTCCGACCCGTTCATCCTTCAAATGTGCATGAAAGGAAGCATCTTCAGACCATCTCATTATGTATTCGCATACAGATCCGTCTTTGTTTGAATGCAGGATTCAGATTTTTCCACGTGCACGTGACATTCTATGTTTAGAATGCTTATCTCCCCTCTGTGAGAAGGAACTGACAAAGACATTCTCCCTCTCTCTCCCTCTCTCCCTCTCTCCCTCCCTCCCAGCCACGTCTTCCAGCCAGCTGATTTTCTGGGCAGCTCACAGACAGTCACCGCTCACAAAAGGACTGACCGGCCTCGTGGGGATTATTTGGAAGCCATGACAACAAGCAAGTCATGACCCTTACATTTGAGGAATTTCTATTCTGAAAGGTGCCATTAATGGCCCGTAGTTCTGCAAGAGTGGAGGCGTGGAGAGAGGGTGGGAGGAGGAGGAGGCAGACCGCCTGAGAGTTCACGTTACTTCTCTCTGACACCTGCCATTCTGAGCGCCCCACGGCCAGGCCACTGTAAACCTTCTGGTAACGTACGTGTCAGGGTTCTGCTATAGCAGTTACATGCTACACTATTATTTTGCTCTCTGTATAAGTTGATCTCCTTACCTTACCTGGTTATGTCTGGTCTCCTCTGGTTCCCCCTCTCTAACCATTTATAGACTCAGGTTCAGTGGCACTTCGGGGAAGACGTAAATGTACTGGAAAGCAACAGATTGACGTCTCGGTTGTCAATTCGTCCACAGAGTGAGAACGGGGGGTTCATTTGAACAAGGAGGAGTGCTCTTTCATACAAAGGCTGGGAAATGTTGCTACAATTTAGATTTGATTAAAATGTATTGTCATTATACAGCACAAGTACAGCACAACATAAATAAGTTGGCATTTGACCAGAGTGTGAATGCAACAAGTGCAATAGCAATATACAACGTACAGGTGATTAAACTGGAGTATATATAAATTAGTATTACTGAGTAATAATGCTAATTGTATGTACAGTGTTATAGCATTATTATGTACAGTGATACAGGTATAAAGACACTACAGTAGTAAGTCACACTGGCCAGAGGTGGAACTAGTAAGAGTAGGTAAGGGATATGTACAGATATAGATATAGTATATACAGGTATGTACAAATAATTGTATGCAGGTATATTCAGTACAATTGGAAAAACACAGCTGGATGTGGATATAGTGGGAGACGCCGTGGCTGATACTGAAGATGAGTCCTGCTCTCCTTTTTCCTCAGACACATGCAGATTCTTCGGAGGGGGAATTGAGAACATTTGACACGTGGCAGTGGAATCAAAGAGAAGCCCTGCACAGGAGAACGTCTCCCTCAGACTGCAGCACGCACCATACTGCCAAGTTGCGCTCTTCTTTTTCAGGTCACACCACAGCGACTGATAAGAGTTGACATACAAACAAGTAGGCTCTGTATCAACAGAATCGAACTTTAACTTCTCGAGGCGCTGCCGTGAACATTTCCAGATAGATTTATCTATACTTACCCCCCCCCCCCCACACACACACCTTTAGGCAAGATCGTTGCCGTAGATTTTAAGGCAATAGATTTATAGTTTCCTTAATGTGAAGACAACGATGTTACAATAGGAACTATTGTTTAGGCTTGTTGCCACACGGGGGGTTATGTGTGGTGCACCAGCACCAGGTTATGAGGATAGAACACCTGTATCGTGAACTAGGCTGTACACGTTGAATAAATTCCATACCCAGTTGGGTAGAAATTATGAAAACAGTAGTCTTCATCTGTATATAATGATATACTAAAACAAACGATACCTTCACTTTTGCCCCTCAAGCTAATTTGTTAGACGAGCATCATCATCATATTTCAAATTTGAGCATCATCATATTTCAAATTAGTCATCAGTCATTTTCTCGGGGCCTCTGGAGTGCTGCTTTTTTAACACAAATAAACTATTAATTTCTTCTGAGTCGAAACTCATCCGAGGTTTTTTATTTATTTAATTTGGCACTGAAGAAACAAAACATGTCACATGGCGCTACACTGGAGAGAGTAAAAGGAATATTACAGCAGTCGGATTGGATCTTCAAATGAACAACTAAAAGACTGCACTCACATTTATATCAAAGTCTACACAATAATCCAAGCGTGGTGAACTTTTATCTGCTATCAACAATGTGATATGGACCCTATAGCACTAAAAGTGGTTATTTGGCTCGTAATCCTCTACAGGCCGCGTAAAAAGAGATGTATGTAAATGTATACTAACAATTTCACACTCTGCTTTCCTTCAAACCCGTCAATATGGCTGACATTGCGTTCTCAGTCATCACAGTTCACGGATGTAATCATCACTTGCTTTGCGTTCCTCCTGAGGGCTAGCACAATAACAGTTCTTTAGCAAAGACACACTTTCTAGGATTAGGATTCAGGATTTTATTCAATCACATTTGAGTATGTGGATGTGAGGCATGTCTGATATACCAACTTTAAACCACAGGAAAAGTGACCTTGGAGAAAATCTCTCTTTAGCTGTGTCCGACTCTCTCTCTCTCTCTCTCTCTCTCTCTCTCTCTCTCTCTCTCTCTCTCTCTCCTCTCTCTCTCTCTCTCTCTCTCTCTCTCTCTCTCTCTCTCTCTCTCTCTCTCTCTCTCTCTCTCTCTCTCTCTCTCTCTCTCTCTCTCTCTCTCTCTCTCTCTCTCTCTGTCTCTTCTCTCTCTCTCTCTCACCCCTGTATCTCTCCGCCGGTCTGCCTACGACTGCCTAGCGTTTTTCACCCCTATCTGATGGTATCACACGGTCGAGCTAAAGCCTTTAAACCGGTTAAATCCTTCCCAATTCAATTTCAGGATGCTGATACTAATGCCTTGCAGGCCCTTGCCAACCAGGACCTCTATTTCACACGGGGCCCAGATAATCAGAGCCCTTACTGGGCTTCCTAATCTGGCGATACCCCCTGATCGGGTAGGAGCAGGCAGCAGATGCTTGGGTATTATGTCAAACCCCCAGGTGCACCAGTCAGAGCACTTGCTCTGACCTTGACTGTTGGGGTAATGGTTTTATCAGGCTATATCAAGGTACCCATGTACATGTCAAAATACTTCCCAAATGTCAGTGAATACCACGACCACAACACCAGAGGGAGCTCAACAAATCATGTTAAACCCAGATTCGAATGTCTTCCCCCCACTCTGTCTCCCGTTCCTCCTCTCTCTCTCTCTACTGGACTGCCCAGTAGTAAAAAAATAAAAACGATAAACGCTAAAAAATAAACCTTAAAAAATTTTAAATATGGAATGGAATGTGATGCACTGGACACTGGACAGTATATACTCATATTATTTAAACCACTGGCTAGATTGGTCATAGTGTATGCATACTCGTACCACAGTATATAATACTGTTCATACAATTTCATTGTACTCTCTGTACTTGTGCAATGACAAATCATGTATTCTAATCTCTAATCTTTAGTGATGGACATAGACATCTATTAGGTTATACTCATTTTGATTTTGTCTTTTTCTTTTTACTATTAGAATGTGTGTAACCCAAGTTGCCTAATAGATACACATTGGACACAGTGTCTACTGTGGCCTATTTGAAGTAGAAAGAAGCCACCGTAGACCACCGCTGTGGCTAAAACACTGAGCAATTAAACAGAATATTCACAGCTTGCTACATTTCTCCCCAACCGCTTCACACTAATAAAGCCAAGCGTTTCGCAAACAGCAAGTAAGCAGGTTGAGCAACTGCTTCCCAAGCTTGTTCTGTCCTCTCGCGCACGTCAATGCCAATTTCTCTCTTGCAGGATTTTGTCTTTTAACTCTGACAACAGTGCCCATGCTGCCAGAATAGGCTTCATGCTGCTGAGGACCTTCCTCATCTACGTCGGTATGGTACTGTAGGCATCTCCTACCTTCTGCTTCAATATCTAATCCCCCCCATCTCTCTTCTTCCCTGTGTCTAATTTGTCTGACACCTCACTCTCTGTGTGTTATCAGCTCCAGATCCAAAGTCTAGCCTCGCTTGCTGCACCCTGGGCTATTCTCTTATCAAACCATATTCCATATTAAATTATCTATTTTGATGCTTCTGAGATTGAGCCTTCCAGCTAGTGTCACACAGGGTCACTTTAATTTCAGTTCCCCCCCCCCACAGTGTTACAGCCCTGGGCTGTAAGTGGCAAACTGTGATTAAAAATGTAGATGTTTCGGCGGTCAGGTGGCGTAGCGGAGATTGTGCTCGTCACCAATGCAAGAGGCTGCGGTCTCGACTCCCGGAGTCAGCATTGCCTTGGCTTGGGCTGATCGCTATACTAACTCGTTTGGCTGGGTTAGGGGGAGGGAAGCCGTGGGTGGGAAACTGGCGTTGTGGACAGCGACGCCTACAGGACAGGTCTGGGCGCTTGCTCAGCGGAGGCAGGACTTGAGGAAGGCAGCGTGACCTCCCACTCGTTACACTTCACCAATGAGAGCCCTCGCTGCCAGGTGAGAAGAGAGCTACTGGCTGTCGCCGCACGTGTCGGAGGAAGCGTGCAGATACTTCAGGGTTCCCTTGTACCGACCAGTAGGAGAACATGCGCACAACAACCAGGTAGGGGAGGGGGGGAATTGGCACAACGACTAAATTGGGATGGGGAGAAAACAGAGAAAAATCGGAGAAAGAGAGATAAAGAAATAGAAAGAATTTAGATGTTTTAGTAGTGACGGGCCATTTTATTAGGGACATTCTAGTAGGGACGTTTTTCTAGACTCTCACTCGTGTCTTGTATATATCTTCTACCACTTTTTTTAAGATCTCCTTATTTTTACCATTCACTTGTGTTTAAGTTGTCCATTCTAGTTCATTCTGCATTGTGTAATTGTGTGATATGTGTGATTTTGTGTGAAGGGCAGACTAGCAAAGTACGTTTTTCATTGTATGGCAAACTGTCTGTTTAACTGTGCACATGACAATAAATCATCTTGAATGTTGAATCTTGAATCTTAGGGATGTTCTAGTAGGGACGTTCTAGTAGGAACGTTTTATTAGGGACATTTTGTTAGGGATGTTTTGTTAGAGACGTTCAAGTAGGGACATTTTGTTAAAGGGGAACTATTTTACTATTTCTTTCACTATTTGGGCACTTTTACACAATTCCTGTGAGTCTATGGAACACCTCTGTAATATATATTTTTTTTTTATTCATTGTTTTGTATTTCTAATCAAGTCCTCAAAAACAGCATTTTTCTACCTCAAGATCTTAAGCCGTTTTGAGCCTGGGCTCCAACCACAATGGTAATGGTTCTGGTTCGCCTGAACATTATCATGCAGCAGTGTCTCTCTGACATCACAAATTGCGCACATTTTCAAATGACTCAGTTCAGTGAGGGTGAATATTGTGAGAGGAGAATTGGAAGAATGCGCCAATATGAGAATTTTGAGACATAGATCATATTAATATAAGTTCACATAGCTAGGAAACAATGCTCAACACTCAAAAAGGCCATTTATAAGATAGTTCCCCTTTAACACTTTCAGCGCCACGCCTGGTTTTCCGTTTTACCGCTTGAATGCCACCATCGGCGCCAATGTTAACGTTAATATCGCCTAATCTATGTTTTAAATTATGGCTATGTGTCTAATCTGCCCATCGCATTATCAAAGACTATTTTCCAGTCAGTGCTGTGAAGGCAGATTGTTTTTGTATCGCGTCGTTGCCGTTTCAGAGCAGTTAGAAAAGCCCCCGTTTTGATATAAAAAACAGCTCATTCTGGAGCATTCTATGAAAATCGTCTTTTAGTGGAATATTCCACAACGTTGATATTCGTCTGCCTTTTTATGAATCGTTTTCAAATAAACGCTAGATGATCAATATTATACGTGCACGCACGCACATTACGGCCGCGCACGGATAATCGCCTCGTTGATTTCCTCTCGGACTTTTACAGTGAAACCGAAAGAAGACATTTCACAAAACAGCTTATAACTTCATCAAACTTACTCTGATTATCCTACCACTGATAACATAGAGTCCTTAACTGACATCAGATGGTATCCAACTGGTATATTCCAATTCCTGATCACCATTCGAAAAAATCGATACGTGTATGGATCCAACGCGATACAGTAGAACTCCATGATCCGCGGGGATCTGAGGCTCCAGAATGAACTCTAGTAACCCCGGCTGGATCAGTGAACTGGAAAATGTGGAGTACCGGATTTTTTTCCCCATTCATTTTCATTGAGTCCATTCCAAAATCACTTATGTCATCTGGGAGACGACAGGGGGCGCTTTTTTCCACAGTGATCGTCGGCGCCCCTCGGCTATACTCGGGTAGGCTCGGGTGATGCAATAATTTTTCAGATCGCACAAAAAAAAAAAAAAAAAAAAAATCGAGAAATCTCGTGAGTGGCTAGCAACCACCTATAAAAAAACACGAGAAATCTCGTGAGTGGCACTGAAAGAGTTAAGGATGTTCTAGTAAGGCCGTTTTGTTAGGGATGTCCTAGTAGGGACAGTGCTATTTGTACAGTGCCTTTGGGTACCTTGAAAGGTGCTTTTAAATGTAATCTATTATTATCATTATTAATATTATTATGTAGGTGCTTCTAGCAACAGCAACACTCCCACTAGCAGTTTACTTACACCTTCCCTTTGAGACCCAATCTGAACCCAGACAAACTAATCAACTAAGAGCAAGATTAGTGTTACTGCTAGCTTACATTAGTCATGTTACTGTAGCTTGCAAACTAATGAGCCAATGTCAGAAAGTCTAGGGAACCATTTTCAGTCAATGTCCTATTATTCTATTAAAGGTTACTGTAGGTTCAGACCCTAACAATTTTGTTTTCGATTGGTAGAGTCCCGGAAGAGATTATGTTTTCTGGTGAGTGTTTGTGTGTGTCTGAGTGCATCTGTTTTGATGAGTCAAGACCTTTTCTAGACCTGTCCTCTAGACCCGTCCTCTTGACCTGTCCTCTAGACCCGTCCTCTAGACCTGTCCTCTTGACCTGTCCTCTAGACCTGTCCTCTCTACCTGTCCTCTAGACCTATCCTCTAGACCTGTCCTCTAGACCTGTCCTCTCGACATGTCCTCTAGACCTGTCCTCTAGACCCGTCCTCTTGACCTGTCCTCTAGACATGTCCTCTAGACCTGTCCTCTAGACCTGTCCTCTAGACCTGTCCTCTAGACCTGTCCTCTCGACATGTCCTCTAGACCTGTCCTCTAGACCCGTCCTCTAGACCTGTCCTCTAGACCCGTCCTCTAGACCTGTCCTCTTGACCTGTCCTCTAGACCTGTCCTCTCTACCTGTCCTCTCTACCTGTCCTCTAGACCTGTCCTCTTGACCTGTCCTCTAGACCTGTCCTCTAGACCTGTCCTCTAGACCCGTCCTCTAGACCTGTCCTCTCGACATGTCCTCTCTACCTGTCCTCTAGACCTGTCCTCTAGACCCGTCCTCTAGACCCGTCTTCTAGACCTGTCCTCTTGACCTGTCCTCTAGACCTGTCCTCTAGACCTGTCCTCTAGACCTGTCCTCTAGACCCGTCCTCTAGACCTGTCCTCTCGACATGTCCTCTCTACCTGTCCTCTAGACCCGTCCTCTAGACCTGTCCTCTCGACATGTCCTCTCTACCTGTCCTCTAGACCTGTCCTCTAGACCCGTCCTCTAGACCCGTCCTCTAGACCCGTCTTCTAGACCTGTCCTCTTGACCCGTCCTCTAGACCTGTCATCTCGACCTGTCCTCTCTACCTGTCCTCTAGACCTGTCCTCTAGACCCGTCCTCTAGACCCGTCCTCTAGACCCGTCCTCTCGACCCGTCCTCTAGACCTGTCCTCTCGACCTGTCCTCTCGACCTGTCCTCTTGACCTGTCCTCTAGACCTGTCCTCTAAATCAGTGTTGCTCAACTGGTGGGTCGCAGGGCCATTTTGAGTGGGTCGCGGATGTGTGGTAAAAAGAAAAGAAAAAGAAAAGTCAAACATAAAAATTAAAATAAATTTATACTTTTTTTTTGCACTACCTATCTTTGTGGAAGTGGCTTCTCAGCTCTGGTCCAGCTGAAGACAAAGCAGAGGAACAGATTGGACATTGAGCATGACCTCAGAGTTGCTTTGTCTACCATCACCCCAGACTTTGAGACTCTTGTCAGGAGCAAACAACATCCCCAGTTATCCCATTAGTTCCCTGGGATGTTAAGCTAAGAAGTCTGCTAAGAAGGATATATTATTTATTATTATTTTATTTCATTGTGTGTTTAGCCCTAGTTGCACTTTTGTTGCAACCTCAGTTATCCCATTAGTTCCCCCAAACTTACTGTAGGTCTGTTATGTTAAGATAAGAAGTCTGCTAAGAAGCATAATTATTTATTATTATTATTTTATTTCATTGGGTTTTTAGCCCTAGTTGCACTTTTGTTGCAACCCATTAGTTCCCCCAAACTTAGGTCTGTTATGTTAAGCTAAGAAGTCTGCTAAGAAACATATTATTTATTATTATTTTATTTCATTGTGTTTTTAGCCCTAGTTGCACTTTTGTTGCACTTTTTTGTGTTTATTTCATGTTTTTAACAGTGCATGAAAGATTGTGTATTACTGCAACACATTTTCTTTTTTAAATAAATCATAGTGGTTCAAAAATGTAGGTCGCGACTTAATGACTAAGGAAAATGTTGGGTCCCGAGGCTAGACCAGTTGAGAACCACTGCTCTAAATCAAACAGGTGCTAGTGTTACAGGTCAACCTTAATCTACTTAATCCGTGGATTGGAGAATTAACAAGGGGATTCTTTATTGTACACAGTCGCTATAGCTCTTTTCCACGTCATGCAGGCTCAGGAACACTGTTGCCTATAATCAACACGTATACTGACATCACTGCCTACAACTGCATTACACTGTAATCATAACTACCTACCTGAACCTATCCAGATAGCTAACATACATGTTCACATAACTTTGAACAACAGGGGAGCGGCTGCCCAGTCCGGTAGCACTTTCCATGTTCAATCAAACAGGTGGTTATTTCCCATCCTTCGGGTGGTGGGGGAGTCTGCCAAGTAGGTAGCCCCCCAATAATGCCACCCTTGAGGGGACCTTGTGCTAGATACTGGTACTAGAAGGGATGACAGCTTAACATGCGCTGGTCAGTGCCTTGCCATTGGCTCTCCATTCAACCACGTCGTCTGTGTGTGTGTGGGGGGTCATTGTATAACCTTCAACAACCTAACCCCACCCGTGCCTTCGGACCAAGCGTCACTTCCGGGCTCAAGAGCGTATCGATCTGGCTCTGTACAATTCATCATTAGATAGGACCCAGAAATTACACCTGGTCTGACGAAGAGGGCTCAGTCAGTATTATTTAATATGGCTACAACGTTTGCTTACTTGTTGCTAGAACCATATAACAGATTGCTGAATGTGTTTTATTCTGCAAAGTCTTCTTTGCTGTGGACCAAAGTAGTCCATTCATGTGGAGGCGAGACAGTAGGATGAAACAACATTGCTCACGCCTCGTCCTCCACTGTGTTTTCAGCACAGCTTTTGATCAGGGTCCAACCACCTGCAGGTACTGGCAGAGGCATCCCTCTGCTCAGGCGTTTATGTGCAATTGAAGGATCACATTTGATGAGTGCTTGTTGACCGAAGGAGGTGATTGTACGATGAGCAGCCAGTGAGCAGCTGGCAGACACATTATTTAGGCTACATCAATGATGCTGATCCTGAAAAAACCTGCAGACGCACAACAAACGCAACAAACACAGCTAAATCCTCAGATCTGCTTAACAAAGGAGCTGATCTCAAAATTGTTTAAAAGTGCTTAAAACGTGTCAAGTCAGGGAAGAGATTCAGAACAGCAACGCAGATGAGATAATTATGTAATGTGTACTGTGTGTAAGGCATTGATGCTCCATTGTACATGACTTTGTTGCTTTAGCATTTTACACGACTACACGGAATTAGCTTGCTATAATCTGCTGCAATGTAATGTTGTCCATGGCCTCTGAATAAACTAATTAATGAAATAGCGTCTACTATAAGTGCTAATAAGTGCTCTGCTTATTTTATTTTATTTTTTTTGATCTTTTTCCCCCTCCATTTTCCTCCGATTTTCTCCCATCCCAATGTTAGTCGTATGCCAATTCCCAATCCCCTTCCTGGTTGCTGCGCACTTACCCCCCACAGTCAGATCATCTGGGAGAGTGGAGGCTATCATGTGCTTCCTCCGACACACGTCCAGCCAATCAACCACTTCTTTTCACCTGGCAGCGCGGATCCTCCCTGAGAGAGCGTAGCGTGTGGAAGGATCACACTATCCCACTCAGGTCCTATCCGCGCTTAGCAGGCGCCCCCGACCGAACTGTAGGAGTCGCTGTTTACAACGACCCGGACCCACCCCGCCAGCTTCTCCCACCCTCTAATACAGCCAATTGTATTAGTGTGAACGGCCAGCCAAGCTGGTGACAACCCCGGAGCTGTGAGCTGGATTCGAACAGGCGAATCCAGCTCACAGCTCCGGGGTTGGTGACGAACGCAATCTCCGCTACACCACCTAACCGCCCTGCTCTGCTTATTTTTATAGCAAACTAAAAAATGCTCATATCCAAATAATATTATTATATTATTATATATTCACAATATGGTTATAACTTATGTATTGTTTTTACTTTTGTTTAACTGTGTTAATAAATAAATACAAATACAAAATACACACAAAGGAGCTGATTAGAAATCCCTGCTGATTCCTGTCTCATCGTTTATCAAAGTATTTTACTTTGAACATCCTACTGTTCTTATTTAAAAAATAAGATATTGTAGCTTAACTGCTTAGATTGTTTTTCTTTATGATTTAAAAGCACATACGCTTTTCAGAATATATCAAAAGCGATTTAATGTTGATTATGTAAGATACCACTGTATCTCGTATAGACTATTTATGTCGAGTAGCTGTGTAAATGCAAAATGCCATACAACATGAAATTGAATCTGCTCTCAACAAAGACTAGTCGTTTGAGACGGCCATTCTTTTGAAAGGTCCAATGTCTTTGAATTGACTTTTAAATCGCTTGAACCCTAAACAAATGACCAAATGGGTCCTCTTATCCGTACCAGACCTTAATTAGGTAATCCATACTGACTGACTGTCCCTTCTGCTACCAGCCTCATTAATTATTACTTTCCCCTAGCCTTGGTTACCCCACAGCAATTAACTATTCATGAACCCTGTAATGATTAACAATATGTAGTGGCTTAATTTCTATGTAAATCAAGGGAGATTTGTCAAACATAATGTAATTCATCAGTTATCTGCAGCCATTACAAGATGGGCTTTATCGACCTCCCGAGAGGTCATGGCTCGTCAGGACAGGATAATGTTCTTGGGAGATTTGTGGGAAACACATTTAAACAGCATCTAGTCACAAGGACACTCTGTTTTCCAAATGTACTTCAGGACTAATAAATATGGCATATTAACTCTTTCTGCACCAAAAAATACTATACTCGTATTTCGTCGCCAACGCTTGAGCGCCCCTTTGATCTTTTTCCTTTGATCCCCGTTCTATACACTCGCTCTGAGCTCCCTGGGTCTCCCTGGCAAAGCTGCCTAAGTTGGAGTTGCAATGACGATCGAATCCCGCCAGGTGGCAGTATCACCTTCCTTTTGAACTGGGGATATCAGTGGTCTTCCAGTACTGACTTACCTCCGGCTGCTTCCGTCTCGGAGTGGATCACAACATAGCAATCGGTGGAAGATTTGGTGCCTCAGAGCTATTCTTTTCCGTATGGTATCCATGCCCAATATACACGAGTAATTGCGATCGCCAAGGGATCGACTGGGATTTATTCATTTTGGAGTACCTTCTGACTCAGGTAAGGTCTATCTTAGGTAATCTGCTGGTATTTTTTTAAACCTAGAACATGGTTCTGTACCGATCACAGTGTCCTATTTTAGCGGACCTAAAACATGCTTTTGGTAACGATCGCAGTTCCGAGTTAAAACGCTGATTTCGTGAAGACACGTATGTACATGGTATATACCTTTGATTTGGAAGTATTTGGAGTTTCAGGCGAGCAATCCGAACGATTTGGCCATAATGCATATAACGCGCCACATTTCGCGATATATGAAAAAAGACTGGATTATTTTGGAAGTTTCAAGTTTCTTTAATAGTTGTCATACAGAAGTACAGAATACTTTTGTACAAAATGCTTCTTACTGTTGCGCTCCAGAGACTGTGCAAGACAAGATAAGTATGAAATAAAAACATAGTAAAATTAGAAGTAAAAAAAAAAGGAGGTCACAGTGTTCAGTTTAGACATATGTACAATGTTCGATGCAGAATAGACGTAGTTACCATACAATATACAATACTGTGCAGTGTACTAATATACAATACTATATAGTGCAAGGCAGAAATGGAGAAATGGGACGAGGTGCAATTTAGGTACAATTCACAGTAGGTGTACGAGTTGTAGTGCAAATCCTTTATCAATAAATATAAAGTGTAAGTGTGTTTGTGTGATCTAAAGTGTGGAGAGTGGGTGCTGCAGTGTGTTGTTTGTTTGAGTGAGTGTGTGCGTGTGGGTGTGTGTGCTGTGTGCATTTGATGGTTGTTGCATAGTGATTATTGTTTGTTTAGCGATTATTGTTCGTTTAGCAGCCTGATGGCCTGGGGATAGAAGCTTCTTCTGAGTCTTTCTGTGCTCGCCTTAAGACTCCGGTATCGCTTGCCTGACCGCAGCAGTTCAAAGAGGCAGTTGTTCGGGTGGCTCGAGTCCTTAATAATTCTCTTAGCCTTCCCCTTGCACCGCTTGTTGTAAATGTTCTGGAGGGTGGGAAGCCCCCCTCCAATTGTGCGTTCGGCTGAACGTGTCACTCTTTGTAGTCTGCTACGGTCTTGTGCAGTGCTATTCCCAAACCAGGAGGTGATGTTGCCGGTCAGGATGCTCTCTATTGTACATGAGTAGAAGTTCCTAAGGATCTTCTGACTGACTTGGAACTTCCTTAGGCGCCTGAGGAAGTAGAGGCGTTGTCGTGCCTTCTTCACAACACTGTCAATGTGTGTGGTCCATGTCAAGTCCTCGGATATGTGGGCTCCGAGGTACTTGAAACTGTTCACTCTCTCAACCGGTGCCCCGTCGATGCTGAGGGGGCTGTAGTCCTTGACCCCCGACCTCCTGAAGTCCACAATCATCTCTTTTGTTTTGCTGACGTTCAGGGAGAGGCAGTTCTCCTGACACCACTGTGACAGGTTCTCTACCTCTTCCAGGTAGGCCCTTTCGTCGTTGGCAGAGATCAGGCCCACCACTACTGTGTCATCAGCAAATTTGATGATGGTGTTGTTGTTCCGCTGTGCTACGCAGTCATGTGTGTACAGGGAGTAGAGGAGGGGGCTCAGAACACAGCCCTGGGGGGCCCCTATGTTGAGCGTGATGGATGAGGAGGTGCAGTTGCCGGCTCTTACCACCTGGGGTCTGCCCGTCAGGAAGTCCAAGACCCACTGGCACAGGTCATAGTTCAAGCCCAGGTCCCTGAGCTTGGCTATGAGTTTGGAGGGGACTATGGTATTGAATGCTGAGCTGTAGTTGATGAACAGCATTCATCACACAAAGGGGCGATGTTTAGCGTGTAATAGCGCACAAACTACAGTATGTAGAAATTAACTGGTTCGTCAATGTTTGACTATAAACAATGCCTGTCAAATGAGCCATACTATTGTATCCATAGCTATAATACAGAACACACGATGGGTCCGCAAACATCGCTAAAATGGTCAATAACGCTGGCGCCATTGAGTAGAGATGATTATACAACGGCATGCAAATTTCTCGATTCTGATTGGCTGAAACAGTCAACTTACACGTGGGTATTTGTAATAACCCCATGCTCTTGGTCCCAGGACCCGCCCACAAACGCATTACTATCACTCCGCCATGCGAGTTTTTAAACAGTAAACATTACGAAAGGATATGGTGATAGGGTCATAAAGACTAAATGAAAAACGATTCTGTCACGGCGAATGTGTTAGTTTCTTAAACAATGTTGGATGATGTAATTGATGGGTCATGAGTCATTGTGGAACAAAATAAAAATCGCGCGAATTGATTGATTTTATTTTTTTTAATCTTTTTTCCCCCTCCTTTTTCCGATTTTTCTCCCATCCCACTGTTAGTCGTTATGCCAATTCCCAACCCCCTTCCTGGTTGTTGCGCACTCCCCTCTACTGTTGTTCCGAGAGGCCGGAGACTGTCACATGCTTTCCTCCGACGCATGTGCAGCCAGCCGGCAGCCAGCCTTGCAGCGCAGATTCTCACCGGGAGAGTGTAACGTGTGGAAGGTCACACTACCTCCCTCCAGATCCTACCCTCGCTGTGCAGGCGCCCCGACCGAACTGTAGGGGTCGCTGTCCACAATGCCCAGGACCCACCCATCAGCTTTTTCCCACCCCTAACACTGCCAATTGTGTTAGTATGAACGACCAGCCAAGCTGATAGCAACGCCGAGAGCTGGATTCGAACCCAGCGTCTCCAGCGTTGATGGCGAGCACCTTGCCCACTACACCACCTAGCCGCCCTGCGAATTGATTGATTGATTGATTAATTGCAAATTGTATTACTGTCCGCCTTGTTTCCAACTGGTTAAGTTTAGGCACTCTTTCGAAGTCACTCTCTTTCGAAGTTGGTTAAGGTTAGAGTTTCGAAAGAGAGCGACTTCGAAAGAGTGCCTAAACTTAACCAGTTGGAAACAAGGCGGACAGTAATAAAATTAGCTCATGATCGGAAGATCACCGGTTCGAGCCCCGGTCAAGGCTGCTGTTGGAAAGTGGTGTTGTTGTCCAGCAGGGGGCACTCTGTCCTCTGGACTTGTCAGTAACAATGCCCCTGTTACGGTGATAGGGACACCGTATAGCTGTGAGTGCCGTCCTTCGGATGAGACGCTAAACCGAGGTCCTGACTGAATTCGTAAAGAGTAGGGGGTTCCTCGACGTTCCTGGCCAAATTCCCAATCAGGTCTCTGACATCAAGGCGACCTAATCATCCCTTCGCCTTAATTGGCTGATATCAATCCCTGTCTCCTGAGCCATTCAGCCATTGTGTAGTGTGATGTGTGCCGGGTGCCAGTGTATGGTAGCCATTGAGCCTGCGTAGCCCAAGGTTGGGTGCTACCAGTGGTGGTGAAGGAGGCAATTTCCAGCCTACATTGTAAAGCGCTTTGAGTGTCTAGAAAACGCTATATAAATGCAAGTAATAATAATAATAATTATTATTAACCCTTTCACTGCTGCACTACCAAATGGTTAACCCTTTCACTGTGACAACACATAAGGTTAACCCTTTCACTGCCACGTGACAAAGGGTTAACCCTTTCACTACCACACTACAGAAGGTTAACCCTTTACTAAGACAGGACTTTGGTCTCTCAAAGTAGACCAAATGAAAGCGTGAAGATCACCTACAGTTTGTATTGGAAAAATCAATCCCCACCTTTGACCTTTACAACACAAAGACAAGAGTAGCCGTACGTATCCCAAATAATCTTGTCATATTAATGAGCGTGTAAATGCACTCAAATCACTTGAGCCACATGGTGGCAACAGTACCTAACCATAATGTTTTTTTTATCCACTTTTTCTCCCATTTTTCTATTTTTCTCCCATCCCAATTTTCATATCGTCCAATTCAACCCTCCCCTGTCTTCGAACGTTGTTTCTTGCCTCCCACAAGCCGGCTGCAATGTGGACTAAGTCATGGAGGCATCCTGTTGGAGCCTAGTCTCCAGCATTCGTTGCGAGCGCCTTGCCCACTGCGCCACGTAGCCACCCTACCTAACCATAATGTTATACAGTTGGGAGTAACTCCACTGACAAACCTGTAGATCCAGAGATTGAAAATCAATCTGATCACTTCTATTTCACTTAAATGTTTCCAGTGACGTTTGACTGACGTACTGTAGCAACAGTAACTGTGTGTGGGTGGAGGTTGGGACCGGTCAATTGTGTATCTCAGAGGTCAATATGGCAGGCAACTGTTTATACAATTCGTATTATTGTTATGAAAACGTATCTTCATTGCATGATATTCTCTCACATTGAATACTGCTTTGTTTGCAGGTGCCACTGTCATAGAACCCTTTGAACAGCTTTTTCATAGAGCCATCAAGGTATTTGCTAGAAAACCATTGGCATACCACTATTGGAACAACATAACTTTTTGAGCTTTGGAAATTTCAAAGTCTTAAGTCTTAAAAAGTGCTTGTTTTTATCTACAAATGCCTTCATGGCCAAAAAAATATATATAAAAAACATTGGACTTGGCACCAGGTCAGACACCAGAGGTGACTGCATGGTCCAACATAGACTGACCACGTTTGGCCAAAACGACCTGTCTATAAAAGGCAGCCAAACATGGAATAGTCTCCCCATTTCCCTAAGGGAAAGCCCCACCCTTGCTACTTTTAGAGGTCAACAAAAAAAATGGCTGAAGACCAACCAGTCATGTGTGATATGTCTCTAGCCACTAGTATTTTTGTGTATTGCTGCTATGTATTTTCTAGTGTATTGCTGCTACTTATTTGTACATTTCTTACTGTTTTATATATCCTGTCTTTATGTTTGGGGACAACGGATGGAAATTTGCCTCATGCTAAATCTGGCAATTTTTACACTTTTCCAGGTGACTGTATCTGCTTCATGTTTCAAGTTCAAGTTTCAAGTTTCAAGTTTCTTTAATAGTTGTCATACAGAAGTACAGAATACTTTTATACAAAATGCTTCTTACTGTTACGCTCCAGAGACTGTGCTAGACAAGATAAGTATGAAATAAAATAAAGTAGCATGTAAAAAGAAGTAAAAATAGAGGTCCCAGTGTTCAGTATAGACATACAATGTTCGATGCAGACTAGAAGTAACTGAGTTACCATACAATATACTATGCAATATACTAATATACAATACTATATAGTGCAAAGCAGAAATGGGATGAGGTACAATTTAGGTACAATTTACAGTAAGGTGTACGAGTTGTAGTGCAAATCCTTTACCAATAAATATAAAGTGTGTTTAGGTGATCTAAAGTGTGGAGAGTGGGTGCTGCAGTGTGTTGTTTGTTTAAAGTGAGTGTGTGCGTGTGGATGTGTGTGCTGTGTGCATTTGATGGTTGTTGTTCACTGTGTTCATTAATTTTGCATTGTTCAATCCAAATAAACAAATAAAGTAAAGTATTTATGGTCACTGATATTATACTGTAACTACTGTAACTAGGGGTGACAGTGGTTCAGGAGGTAGAGCGCTCGTCTGGTAATCTGAAGGTTCCCTCTCTCTCTCTCTCCCTCTCTCTCTCTTTATCTCACACTCTCTCTCTCTCTTTATCTCACTCTCTCTCTCTTTCTCTCTGTCTCTCTCTCTCTCTCTCTCTCTTATCTCTCTCTCTCTCTCTCTCTCTCTCTCTCTCTCTCTCTCTCTCTCTCTCTCTCTCTCTCTCTCTCTCTCTCAAGGTGTAGGTTATTGTGTGTTCCATCACATTGACTCTTATACACTTTGGATGGGATGTATTTTACTGTAGGCTTTTATTCAGCTTTTTGGAATTAGGCCAAGGTTTCACATCAAAGAATCCACAAAAAACAAGTGCTTCTTTTTTTCCTTTTTATCTCTTTCATATCCAGAATTATCTTAAGATATGAAACCACTAAACCAGATTAGGTGATCAATGCAGCCGTATAATCAAGCATTAATGACTACATTTTGCAGAAGATACAGGGAGAGACTTAAGGTTGAATGCTTTATTTGGGCCGGAGGCTCAGCATGACATTAAATTATATTATTCACTTCAGTTCTGTTTACAGCATTGCTACTAGCCACAGCTTCAAAATAAAAATAAGAAGAGAGAGAGAGAGAGAGAGAGAGAGAGAGAGAGAGAGAGAGAGAGAGAGAGAGAGAGAGAGAGAGAGAGAGAGAGAGAGAGAGAGAGAGAGAGAGAGAGAGAGAGAGAGAGAGAGAGAGAGAGAAGGCAGATAAAAGAACAGAGCCTTTTCTTTTCATCTAATTTTGAGTAAACCATGAGGACAAGAGTTCACTTCCTCAAGAGTATTTGTCTCTATGGAAGATATACTGTATCTTCAATAGACTCTGGGTCATAAATTATACAAAGTGATCAGTGTGACATTGTCATCAGAGTGACATTAATCAAACTGTACATAAATAGTAAATGGACTGCATTTGTATAGCATCTTACAAAGTGCTTTAGAACTGGTGCCTCAAATTCACCCATTCACTCACTGACTGCGGAGGCAATCATGCAAGGTATCAACTTGCTCATCGGGAGCAGTTAGGGGTTAAGTTTACTTAACTGATCTACCTCCACTGAGCCACTGTTGCTCCCTGTGCATAACAAAGGTACAGGCCATGTGACAGCACAGTACATATATTTTTTTTAGAAAATATTTATTTGAACGTGGTTCGAATTGCAAATGGAATTATTAGCAAAATGGTGCAATGTCCCTTTAGTCACAGGGGAGACGGCTGAAGGTCTATCCCACTGAGTACAAGGTGTTGGGGTCCCTCTGGCGGATGTATGGGGGTAGTGTGAGGGTGGATCGTAAAACCCTATCTGGCCCTCTCAAACCTGGCGCTAAGCTAGGTAGGCTAACGTTAGGTTAGTAAACAAAAGTAAGTAGTGTGATACTTACTGGCTGCAAAGCACAGCACACTGACACACAGTAGACTACTCTCAACAGCAGCACACCGCAGCTCAGGGAAAGCTGTACTACTATCTACATTACCAAGCTAAGCTCACAGACACTTAATATTCTGCACATACACAAAGAATTGTATTCAACAACACACAATGAAGCTGCCTGGGCTTAGATAGACGTAAAGTTTAAACTGTCCTGGCTAACGGGGAGCCTTGGGTAGCCTATAGGCTAACAGGCAGAAGCAAGGGGGTACACACTAAAATGGGATGGGGGAATTAACCAAGCTGATCCCAGGTCAGCTAACACCCCAAGCCCTGAGGCCAAATAGCCACAGCTATGCCCACAAGGAAACTTTCCACTACCAGTATGGGGAGACTGAGTGTGTACAGGAGGAATAAGCCACTCTGTGGGTTATGCATCTGGAACCAATCTGCTCCAGTCGTAGGGGATATAGGTCAACCTGTTGAAGGAGAGCTGGATGGGTGGCACATTTGTTCACAGTTTAATATCCAATACCAGACATGTGAGCAGAGGAGAGCGTTACTTCGCTTGGGGGGGATGCTGCAATGTTGGTTCCCATACCAAGGCGTCGGGACCAGTCTCCCACTCCATATTTCCTTCCTGGTTGTATTTCTACAACAGGGGGTAGAGAGGGGGGGCAGGCTAAAAAAAATATCATAGCAACCAATCAAAATAAAACATGCAGCCTGTTACAAAGGATCAGATTAAACCGAATATATATATTTATTTATTGATATATATTGCATAGTATTTGTATATCGTTTGATATCCCCTGTATATTCCTTGTACATATACACGGAATATCCCTTTAGCCCAGACCATAATAGTTCATTCTCCTATTGGACAGCGGTCCACCGGCGCCAGGGACCGGCCTCCGGAGCCAGGTTCAAAGTCACCGTCAAGATGTGTCTGGACATGCCCGGCCTTGCCCAGGGATACGCGACAGAAATGAGATTGGAACTAGTTTGTTCACCGTGCGTATAAATACGGCGCAGGTGAATATAGAAGCCCCTTACCTCCTTACCCTTCGTCCTTTTAGTATGTTACCGATAAGTTGAAGCCTCACCCACGATACAACGTGCGGTGAAGTATGGCCTGTTTGGCCCCAGAATAGAGCATTGAGACCGCGTGCGAATCAGTAACTGAATTGTCAGAGTTTGGCGCTATACCGTCGAGTGCGACATATTTCTATTGAGTCATTAATAGTCTATTTGTGTATAGTGTATCGTGCGGTTAAAGTTCTGCAGTGACCAGCATCTCCAACGCTTCCTCGTATTAGCTAGAGTTCTTATCCAGGCTGGGCCGACCACATGGCGCTTTCACCCGAGGAGACCTAGACGAGAACCGTATGGACATGTACACTGGATTAATCTACCCGACGACTACATAGCCCTTTGCGGCTGGAATATATTTGCTTTGGTCCTGTGATTTATGGAGCGGATAATCGCCGACGCCTGCATGTGTTGGATTTACCCCGCGAGGAGTCAAGTCGAGTCGGCGCCTCAGAGAGTCTGAGGTCGACTAGCTTTCTTCACTGTGGAGCTACAGTCTACAAGAGAACCAAGCTGTATTCGTCTGTGGATCAAGAGGCTACTGCACCGGCTTCTGTACCTGAAGTCTCCCTAGTCATCGTTGACCAGACGTCCTACTACCGACAGATCTTCTACCCCCCCCGCTGGCTTACAACCAGGGGAACCCCTTCCAGTATCTCCCGCTATATTACTAGTGTACCATAGATATAATTCCCTAAGATTCAGGTTGTATAATTACCTCCTGCGTAACCAGAGAATGGACATTCATTATTGATTTGCCTACGCATATTCCTTTGCCTTACAAGTGCATTCAAAGAATAATGTAAAGTATCCTATGTACCTTTTGCTCCATTAAATACTTGATTATACCTTTGACTGGAACCGATTTCATTGTGGGAAGTGTTCATCATATTCATATATCGTGTACTGTATGGCCAGTAATTAAAGTACATAAAGCGGTAGTGGTTTAATGATACCATACTTATCAATACAGTTAGGGAATTGTACCCCTCAGTTACACAGCCTGTAAACTCCCTACAATCAGTCTACCTACACAGTCCAGCTGCCTCTGATCAGAGCAACCAATGGCAATGTTCCTAGTGGGGCCTTCACACAACCTCGGGCAAATGGCAGTTCACAGACTCGGGTCAAAAACAATAAAAACATGGAAAACATACAGTAATGTCCACCTGTGACACAAACACACAATAACAAGTTGTTCTACCATCCTCTGTCTAAGGAGCCGCTCCAGGAGCTACTCAGCAATAAACAAACACACAGATCGGGCGGCGTGGCTCAGAGGTAGAGCGGGTCGTCCAATGATCGAAGGGTTGGTGGTTCGAATCCCGCTCAAGCCCATGTCCATCCCACTGCCGTTGTGTCCTTGGGCAAGACACTTAACCACTTGCCTTGTATGAATGTGTATGCATGTGAATGAATGTTGGTGGTGGTCGGAGGGGCTGTAGGCGATGATTATTCGCCACGATTCCGTGAGTCTGCCTCAGGGCAGCTCTGGCTGCAATTGTAGCTTACCGGTATCAAGTCAAGTCAAGAGTTTTATTTGTCACGGCATACAAGTATACAATGATGACCGTGTATGAACGAATAATGGACTCTGTAAGCGCTCTGGGGTCACTGGGGTGTCACGAAGAGTGCTATATAAATCCAATCCATTATTATTATTATTATTATGGCTGCAAAGACTGAAATACTGCAAAGTTGGGGTTCGACAGACTGCCTTGCAATTGTTTGTCTAAATGTGTACATTTCTGAAACAAAGCAATTAACACAGCAGCACTACTCTGACCATGTTTGTCAGACAGATGTGGATTATTGCCCTTGTATGTCTGGCCTTATCGCTGGTACTGGGGGGTACATTTTGCATGTCTGTCCTTATCGCTGCTACTATGGGGTACATCTTGTATGTTTGGCCGTATTGCTGGTTCTGGGTACATCTTACATTTACATTTTGTCATTTAGCTGACGCTTTTATTCAAAGCGACTTACAAGTTTTGTACAACAAGACATCAGGAAGGGTACAACTCTATCAGCTGAGTAACAATGTTCATCAAAGTGTTGAGTAGTGTTGGTTAGTATAGTGTTGGTTAGTATTACAGTCAGGTTCACTATATACTTTCGTCGGATTTTCTTGGGGATTTGCAATACTATACATTTTTGGAAATGGAATTGTATAAGGAATCATAAAATCCATGTTTACATTTTCCCAGATGTCTATAAGGCGGCCATATTGGAATTTCCAAAATGGCCACCGTAAAATGTAGGTTTTGTAATATCTCGGCTTCTAAATGAGCTAGAACATTGATTTGAACTTCTAAACCTACATTTTCAGGGTCAAGGAATCCAATGGTGGTAGTTACAAAGCTTCTACATTTTACATGAACCCTTCGATGCATGAGTGGGTCGAAAATTACTGGGAGAAATGCTAAATGCATGATTTCTTTTTAAGTATACAAAAACAAATAGATTTTATTATCTTTCATCAAATAGTCTATAATAAATCATTATCATATATACATGTAAAATATCTACAAAAACAGCAAAAGGCCAATACAAAAGGCCAATACAATTATAATCTGATGCGAGCCCCGCCCTCAAAGGTGCAAGGCCACACCCTATAGCAATGGCCTTGTTCTTCAGACTTCTCTTCAGATATTCTCCTAATATTTGTTGTGGACCACACATAGCCTACTATATGTGAAGTGTCATCCCTCAACATTATTCTACCCAGCATTTGATACATGTACCTTTGACATGGCCCTCTATGAGAAGGTGGTGCAGCTCCTAGATGCCAGACCTGACCTGAAACAGATGGTTGTTCCCAGACTGGGTGAGCTGCATGTCGTCATGGCTGCCCTCAGAGCTTCGGGTATAGATGATGCCTGGATGGAAGCAGATGTGTATGGTCCTGCCACAACAAGGCAAATCCTGAAATGCACACACTACAAGCGAGCTCTCCATGCCCACATCTACTCATATGTAGCACTCTATGAAATGGCTCTAGAGGAATTCTTCAAGGACAACCCACAACTGAAACGTGTGTGCCTGAAGACAACAGAGGGAGTAGAAGCTGCCTGCTCGGTAGCCTTGACCACTGCTGAATTCATCACAGCATTCCAAGAATGGGAGGAACAAAAATCCAGGCATGCAATGTTCAAGGCCATGATGAGCTACCTACATCGGGTGGAAACAATCCTGTTCTTCGTAGCAGCAACTCGGAATGCTGACCTTGAACTCCATCTGCAGGCTGGAGAAGCACTGAGCAAGCTGTTCTTTGCAATGGATCGCATCAAGTACAAAAGACTCTGGCCAAGATACATTGTAGACATGCATGACTTGAGGCTCAATCACCCTCAGACCTGGGAGGAACTACGGGCAGGTAATATATCAGTCACCAAGAGTGTCATTCCCTTTGTGTCTGTTGGGGCAGACCACGCATGCGAACATCTGAACAAGCTGATGAAGATTCGCTCTGGGATTATTGGCATCTCTAACAATGCCAATGCCAGGCATAGATTTTTCTTGGTCACACCAGAACTTTCACATCTGTCGAAAGAGTTCAAGAGTCAATTTGACATGGAAGCTGACAGAACCACGCAGCACCATGAGCTTGGGCCAAGTGCAGTCAAGAGGGCACATGGTACAATCAACAAGATCAAGGCAGCCATACTGTCATGGAAACCCCTTTACTACTGAAGGTGACAGGCTGCACAATGTAATCACGCACGCCTACATCCCAGATGAGTATGTACCACATATCTTGAATGCTGATGTCACTGGCCAGAAGTTGTATGAAGACTATGTGTCAGAGCGGATCAATGGAGATGTCAGCCTCTGGGCCCCTGTAAAAAAAGAGAACAATAAGATGTTCCTGTCTGGGAACAAGAAGAGTACAGTGAAACTCAGAGACAATACTGTGGATTTGAAGGAGACCAAGGACCTGTTTGCAAGGCTGATGGTACTTGCCAGGTCAAACCGAGACATCAACCAGAAAGAGGCCACAGGAAACTATGAATTCACTCTGACACCAAGGGCATTGTTCGCTCCTGATGGAACAATCCTGCCATGCTATGACAAGTCCAAGTTAATCCATCTCCTTGAGAAATTGACAAGAGAAGATATGCCCCATGAAGATCCTCAGCTTCCTCAAGCTCGAAGTACTACCCACCAGGATGCAATGGATACAGGATTCACAGACCCCACACCTACTGATCAGCCAATTCGAAAGATAGCACTGGTGGATGGCATGGTGCTTGTGCAGAGGCTGAGCACAAAACTAGCCACTGTAGTGACAGTCAAGGATCTGAGTGGCTGCTTCAATGACAGACTGATGTCACTAACACGAGATTATGATGAAATAATCCTTGTATTCGACACATACAGGACAGATTATCTGAAGAGCGCAACCAGAGATAAACGAAGACAAGGAAAAGCTATCCAATACCAAGTCAGAGATGACACCAACATCAAACACATCCCACTGAGCAGGTTCCTCTCTCATGACCAAACAAAGGCCGATCTGACTGACTATCTTGCAGCCAAAATGCTAGAATACAACAGGGGATCCTCCAAGCTGATCATCACGTCAGCTTCTGGGCACACTAGGACCAACAAAGACCTACTCTTTGAAGGAAATAACCATGAAGAAGCAGACACACTGCTGATCCACCAAGCTGTGCTGGCAACCAGGCCACGTGAGCGGATCGGCGCGGCCGAGAAATCCACTCTTCGCTCTTTAAAGCTTGGTCCGCTCCGCTAATCGCTCATGTTGACCCCGCCCCCAAGTCGCTCTCCGCTCGCTCCCCGCTCACCTTGAATCGAGCGCTCCCCGCTCCCCGCGCCAGATCGCTCGGCAGTTTTTTTTTTCTTTTTTTGGAGCATGGTGTAAATTAGCTCAAACTACAACAGTCTACACCCCCTGGGCCCCTTAACAATTGTTTGTATTGAGCCGCATTGTAATTGTAGCCATTCTGCAATGTTAAATAACGTTGTTTATCCATTCACTAGCTCTATTAAGCGATGATAGGCTAGCCGAGCCACAATGCTATGGTCGCTGCCATTAACGTTAGCATGTAAGCTAACGTCAACAACAATGGCGTCGATACTTTTTCTAACAGGAGTGAGTGTGGGCGTCATAGATATCTATGGTGGGCGTCTCTACAGTGACGAAGCCTGAACAGAATATCACAGGTTCACCCTTCTCATTGGTTGAAAATGGCCTTCATGTTTGTACATCGCCATCTGTTGCTTTGGCATTGTACTGCATGTATATATTACATCAACAGTGTTAAACCACTGTGAGCGGCCTGGAGTGGATTGGAGCGGAGGAGAACTCTCGCTCCGGACGTCGCGCCGACTCATTTTAAAACCCACTCCTCGCTCACGTCAAAACCGCCCGCTCCGCTCCCCGCGCCGCTCACGCTCCGATCCGCTCACATGGCCTGCTGGCAACACACCGGAACCCAGCTGATGCACAGTTGATGTTCTTCTCACCAGATACAGACGTTCTAGTGCTAGTCACAGCAAACTATGATCTCTTGCTGAAGAACACATTGATTTCGATGGCCTCTGGTGTTGTGCAGATTGAACCACTGTGGCGCGCTCTAGGAAAAGAAAGAGCAAAGGCTTTGCCAGCTTTCCATGCATTCACTGGGGCCGACAACACAGGGAGGTTCTCCCGTATAGGCAAGGCAACCTGGCTGCAGATCTATCTCAAAGCAGATGAAGACATTATCAATGGTTTTCAGATGCTTTTGGATGAAGCAGAAGTGACAGAAGGAATGCTGTCCACACTGGCTTCCTTTGTATGTGCAGCCTACTCACCCAAGGGTATCAACATCAAGACAATCCCTGAACTGCGATGGCATCTCTTCTGTAAACACAGGGCAGAGAGTGACAAGCTCCCTCCAACACATGGTGCTCTGAAGCAGCATATCTTGAGGGTCCATGTACAAACCAGGGTATGGGCACAGGCAGCCATTGCTCTGCAAGATCCGCAGCTGGACCCCCTGGCCAATGGTCAAATATTCAGATGGCATGAAGCCAACAACCACAGAGATCCTCCCAGCCCCGAAGGCCATCATTGAGATGGTCCAATGCAGATGTAAAACGAACTGTTCTTCTGGAAGATGTTCCTGCAGAGCTAAAGACTTAGCCTGTACTGACATGTGTCAGTGCAGTAGCGAGTGCCAGAATGACGATGATTCCTATGCCGTGATGGATGAAAGGGATGATGATGGTGATGATGGTGTATAGATGTGTATACATTCACATAATCTATCACGTAATAGTCTAATGAAGAAGGTTACTTCTTTTCTGTGGTCATGATACTGAAGTTGATGTCAGTTGCCAATCAGTTAATGTCAATTATCTGTTAAGTCCTCAATAAAAGTTATGTTAACATGCACTTTGGTGAGTTCTACCTCGTTTTTGTTGGCACCATTGGATTCATTGACCCTGAAAATGTGGGTTTAGCAGTTCAAATCAATGTTCTAGCTCATTTAGAAGCCGAAATATTACAAAACCTACATTTTTGGCGGCCATTTTGAAAATGCACCCGGGCAAATGGAAACATGGATTTTATGAATCTTTATACAATATCCTTTCCAAAAATGTATAGTATTGCAAATCCCCAAGAAAATCCGACGAAAGTATATAGTGAAGCTGACTACATAATTTTCGACCCACTCATGCATCGAAGGGTTAATGTAAAATGTAGAAGCTTTGTAACTACCACCATTGGATTCCTTGATCCTGAAAATGTAGGTTTAGAAGTTCAAATCAATGTTCTAGCTCATTTAGAAGCCGAGATATTACAAAACCTATCCAAACCATCTGGGCAAATGTAAACATGGATTTTCTGATTCATTATACAATTCCCTTTCCAAAAATGTATAGTTTTGCTAATCCCCAAAAAAGTCCAACGAAAGTTTAAATCACTTTATAATGAACCTGACTATAACGGCTAAAACACAATGAAATAAAATAATAATAATAAATAATATATCCTTCTTAGCAGACTTCTTAGCTTAACATCCCAGGGAACTAATGGAATAACTGGGGATGTTGTATTAGGACATAATAATATAAGTGCATGACAGTAGGGTTAGATAATTATTATAATTTATTTTTTTCATTTCAGATAATGATTGAAGAAGTGCGTCTTTAGTCGACGGCGAAATATTGGGCAGGTTTCGGCTGTCCTAACTGTGGTGGGAAGTTCGTTCCACCATTGTGGGGCAAGGACAGAGAATAGGCGGCTTCTCTTTGATGACCCTCCCGGAGCTCGGATAGGAGTAGGTCTGAGGCGGCCAGAGGATGCAGAGCGTAGGGGTCTTCAGGGTGTGTAGTTAGAGACCATTGACCGGAGGTAGACGGGAGCCGTTCCCTTCGCCGCACGATATGCCAGGTCGAGGGCCTTGAAGCGGATTCGAGTGGTCATGGGGAGCCAGTGCAGGTCCCTGAGAAGTGGGGTGACATGGGCTGACTTCGGTAGGTTTGAGATCAGGCGGGCCGCTGCGTTCTGAATGAGTTGAAGAGGCTTGGTGGCAGTGGTCGGAAGGCCAGCAAGCAGTGCGTTGCAGTAGTCGAGGCGGGAGATGAATGTTGATTGGACGAGGAGTTGTGTGGCTTCTTGTATGGCTGGCCTTAGCGCTGGTACTCGGGGGTACATTTCACAGTCTCCACACAGCAGTGCAGAGAGGCAACTGCCACCTCTAACATTCCATGGTCAGGTATTGAGACCTTGTTTTACCAGCTTCCTAAATGACTGAATGAAGTGTGTGGGTAGGAGCCATACTGTTGCAGCCTTTATGATTTCCTTTCCTTCCTCTGTCTGTCTTTACCCAACCTAGCCCATGTAGTCCTACTTCACACATCACACGCTAAACATCCTCTTATTTCCAGGCAGGCTGTGTGGGAGATTGTTGCTATTCCTTGCAGCCTCTTTCCAATCCTGTCCCCCTCCTGTGGTTCACCCCACGCATGGGGGATTTATTTTTCTGTTCCTTTATTTCTTCTGTTTCTGTGCACGCCTTGGCACAGGCCATATGGAGAGGCGTCTTTGAATAGATGGAAGAAGGGGATGCCAATTGGAAGGTGACGTTGGTTGGGTGATGTGGTGGTGTGTCCATTGTGAATGGGGCATTCAGAACACAGATTTCTAAGTCAACTAGACATGTGCTGTCAGCGGCCAACAGCGACAATCCACCTTTTGACCATGCCCCCAATCCAAGCTATTGAGGAGTAGTTCATGTTTTTAGTTTAATGAGAATAGCGCCACCATGAGGCATGACTCAGAACTTCACAGGCCTCCTTGCTATGGTAAGGCAAACGTAAATCTTGTGGAAATCGGACAGTTCATTCACAAGTAACAAAGAATTTCCTGTTTGCCATGAGTTTTTCTAAAACTTGATTGGATCTGGCGGCCATTATGGTTCAGCCTATCAATTATCACAATGACATTGAAACATGTTAGTGCCCAGATTACACACAGCAAGTTTTGTGAGAATCAGGTGATAGGCTAGGGAGAGTAGCGAAAAAAGGGTTTTTCCAATAATTCAAGATGGCAGAAATTCCAATGTGGAGGATATCATTCTAGGTCATTATGGCAAAATAGTTGTGCATCAGTAGACACATCTCTGGATCAAGAGATTAACTAATTTGAAAATGTAAGGTGTTGCCTGATGATCATGGTCAAAAGGTCAAAATATATAGGCTTCGTGCTCTAGGGGTCATGAATGTGCACAACAAATTTGAAACGATTTGAACTAAAGGTATTCAAGATACACTAATTCTAAAATATAAGATTTGGCCTCATTGTGATGCTAGAGGAAAGGTCATGGGGTCACCAAAATCAATAGGGTTCATGAATGAATGAATGAATGAATGAATGAATGAATGAATTAAAACTTTATTTAACAGATTGCAGAATGGGTACAATACAGTACGGTTCAATACACACAATTGTTAACACATTCAGCGCAGACCGGGTTTTAATCGTTATTTCATTTATTAGCGATATCCATTCATTTTCATCCATCCAACCTGATGTTATCGTTGGGAATGGGTCTGAGCTTGCAAAAGGGCAAATACTGCCGCCTATCGTCTCCCGGATGGTATTGCACATCATTGGATTGGATTGGCTGGGGATGTGCATAAAAAAAAACTCCGGTCCAGGTTTTCCTTTTCGGGCATGCAGTATCGTTATAACAGATGGAATGGGGACACTCAGAGCAGCGTGGATTATGTGTTTTGGATATATAATGTTGGATCAATAAACACGATCAATATTTGGAATGGCGATCAGGAATTGGATTAATCTTTTTGCAGAACATCAGATGTGAGGTAAGGAATCTATGTTACCAGTCTTGGGTTAATCAGATGTTCCTTTAATCGCCATCGGAGCGTGTGTGTGTGTGTGTGTGTGTGTGTGTGTGTGTGTGTGTGTGTGTGCGTGCGTGCTGTTGGCGCTGAGCAAGGCACGGATAAGCGACTTTTCAGCCCGCTTATGTATCGTGCATAAGGACACATATACTATCGATAATCTAGCGTTTATTTGAAAACGATTCATAAATCAGCCGAAAAATTACAACGTGTTTTGTGTATTCCACTAAAGGGATATTATCGCGTCTTTCTCTGGAATTACTAGAAATCACCAAAACTATACTCATATTCAAAACGGTATAAAACGGAAATGTACAGATGAAAAACAATCCGTTTCGTACATGTTGACTGCAAGCAAGTCATTGATAAGCGACGGGTGTATTAGACCCATAGCCATAATTTAAGATATATTTTAAGCACTCGCAAATATCCCCGTCCTCCCATTGATTAGCGTTGGTGTACTAGGCCTAATTTCCCAGAAGGGGCGTGGCGCTCAATGTGTTAAGGGGATGCAGACCAGAGAAAGACTTTTGTCTTATTTACATCAGGGTCCCCCATTTTCAATAGTCAATTCATAATGACATTTATGACATACACAACATACATGACATCATGACAATTATGACATTGGGACATACATGACATACAGGTATAGTACTGTTACATTTGTGACATATACGATATGCAAATATACGGTACTGTTACCCAGAGATCCTAACAGAAAATATCTACATATGATGGTGAGGAGACTGTACATTAGGAGGGGGTGGGTGGGAGGGGGGGTTTGGACATTTACGGTGGCCAGTTTCGAATTGCAGCCTCCCGTAGGTGCTCTTTGAGAGCGGTTTTGAATGTGGGTAGGGATTCACATTTTTTTACGGCTGTGGGTAGGGCGTTCCACATTGTTGTGGCATAGTTGTGAAACATGTTTAGTCCCTTGTTTGTGCCGAATCTGGGTTGCACATGATTTGTGGAACTCCCTCTGGTGTTGTGGTCGTGGTATTCACTGACCTTTGGGAAGTATTTCGACATGTACATGGGTACCTTAGTGGTGTAGTGTATCTTGTAGACCAGGCCCATTGCAAGTTGCTATACTCTGTCGTCTACTCTAAGCCATCCTAGGTTGTCAAAGTGGGCAGGGGTGAGGTGGGTTTTAGAAGTAAGGTCAAGCAGTAGTCTGACTCTGTTTTACCCAGGTGTAATGATAGTTTGTTATCAGCGAGCCAGGTGCAGATTCTGCCGAGTTCCGAGCTGAGGGTTTTTTCAACCTGTAACTTGTTCTCGTCAGAAACCAGCAGGGCTGAGTCGTCCGTGAACAGGAACAAGTTGCAGTCACAAGCTGATGACATGTCATTTGCATAAATTAGGAACAGTAACTGTCCTAGTATGCTTCCTTGTGCACCGCAAATTTGAAAATATTTGATTGTTATTGAAGTTATCGTGGATAACGTCTGCAGCAGTTGGGGTAAATCGATAATATCCCCAACACTGTTAGAATAATTATTGCTGTGATTGCTATGTTGATAGATGTGTGTACAGTAGTAGAAGCCTTATCTATTTTGTTCTCCCAGCATTGAGTTGTATCTAAATCATGTCTCCAGTGAACATCTTGTCACATCAGAACTATAACTTGTTTACCATTGAACCATTTAATTTAATGCCTGTCCATTACTAGATCCAATAGAAAGCTGAATTAGAAGCAGTTAGACATCATTGATTGATTGATTGAAATTTGTATTAACAGATTGCAGAATGGGTACAATACAGTACAGCTCAATACACATATTGTTAAGGGGATGCAGACCAGAGAAAGACTTTCGTCTTGTTTACATCAGGGTCCCCCCATTTTCAACACTCAAAAGCAGCCACATTCTTGTTCCAAAGCACCCACTGCAGCCTACAAGGGAGAAGCGCTTCTCCAACTTTCAGGCCCCCGTGCAAACGATTCCCATGGAACTGACTCTCGCGGAAACTCCAAGTGACAAATATTTTCCCAGGCTCCATGCTTTTCGATTTTCCATTGACGCTCATGCTTGTCTGATAGGAGATTGTTGCGTTTCAAAAGAGGAACACGTTACAGTTCTTGAGGGAAACGTGGAGGACGCTTTCATTTGACCAGGTATTTGGAGCTTTTGTTGTACCACATCCTACTTTAACATGCAGGTATGAATGAATGAATGAATGCATGAATGAATGCATGAATGAATGAATGAATGAATGAATGAATGAATGAATGAATGAATGAATGAATGAATGAATGAATGAATGAATGAAAACTTTATTTAACAGATTGCAGAATGGGTACAATACAGTACGGCTCAATACACACAATTGTTAAGGGGATGCAGACCAGAGAAAGACGTTTGTCTTGTTTACATCAGGGTCCCCCATTTTCAATTAATAGTGAATTGTATCTCAGACACTTGACGGCATCTGCGTTAATAGCATTCTCTCCATCACTAGATTCGACTTGACAATCTACACACGATTGCGCCCAGTGCGCACCCACACACGCGTGAAGCAAAGCGCGCAGGCAGGCGGTGATGTGACATGCCAGTGTCTGCATATGTGCAAAGCGCGCAGGCAGGCAGTGATGTGACATGCCAGTGTCTGCATGTACAAAGCGCGCAGGCATGCAGTGTGCCAGTGATGTGACATGCCAGTGTCTGCATGTGCAAAGCGTGCAGGCAGGCAGTGATGTGACATGCCAGTGTCTGCATGTGCAAAGCGTGCAGGCAGGCGGTGATGATGTGACATGCCAGTGTCTGCATGTGCAAAGCGCGCAGGCAGGCGGTGATGATGTGATATGCCAGTGTCTGCATGTGCAAAGCGCGCAGGCAGGCGGTGATGACGTGACATGCCAGTGTCTGCATGTGCAAAGCAAGCTGATGATTTTCAGGAGCACTGTTGTTTTCATTCGCCTATTTCGCACTGGTTTTACAACGAGAGATATGGTGGGAATAGATGTATGCGCGCGGACATGTTCCACCGGCATCGGAGCAACGGTGTAACCGATCCCAGCTGCTAGGGGGGGGGGGCTATTCCCGTCCCCGTGGGTTCGTCACGTGTCCCCGGGGAGTGTTTAGTTGGGGGTCCACACATCGAGAGCGGAGGGGAGCGCACCGTTACGCACAGTCTAGTTGTGCTCCCAACATCTTTCACAACGCGTCGGTCGATAGATGAAGCGGATCAAAGTGTTTTTGGGGCGTTGTCATGACAGTTAAGAACGGTTGATAATAACACCGGGTGCGAACACCCTCGTCTACTCACTCGTCAAACTTATGAGATGTTCAACTGCAATACTTGTTTCTTCAAGTGTAACATTTGTTGCCAGCCTCCACTACGAGTCAACATAACGAGCCCCCACGGCGAACCGAGGTAGGCTACGGTTATGTATAGAATTTAAAATACTTCACATGGTTGGGAAGGTATACAGTACGCACGGGCTGGCGGTTGAAACGATGTCAAAATAATCACATTGTTACTTTGTGCAGCAGCAGGTTATGCAAAGGCTGTTGCATGAGCATGTGTAATAATGCATTATACTAGGCTCCATCATGAGCAATAATATACTGTTTACAAAGGGGTTATCATTTTCCTCGTGCATAGATGCATGCTCAATGTAAAGAGCATGTGGTTCATTTTGGCGGCGTAAACACGAGAGAGCAAAGGTCCCTACTAGTTAATTACACCATCATTAACCTAATTAGTTATGCATTCGTCTTGGCTGCAAAATGGCATTCTATTGCACGTCCGCGCCTGCTTGATGTTGCCTCAAATAGATCATATTGACTCCATGATCTCCATGATTAATTGGTTGATTGAATGAGTGTTATTTGTTTTTAATTTCCGAATGAGCTGTAGGGTTGATGCAGACTGTTTTGTTATTGTTCGTGGAATCGTGGTAGTATTTAAAAAGGTTTACCTATCAGTAATATTCATTTATTTTGAAGACAGTCCAAAGTAAATGAACAACTTTCTATTTCTTGGCCATCTCATTGGTTGACATTATGTGTGAGCAGTGGTGGCCAAACCAGTGACCAACTCACAGTCATGCCTGCATGGCGTTGTACCATCCATCATCACACACTTTTTCCGTTGATTCCTTTGATATTTGTTGTTTTAAAACATTCAATCTTTTCCCATGGGAGAAGTACAAATGTATTCTGCGCACACACACATGCATACACACAGTAAATCACCTTGCCTTCTGCAGGTTTGCTGGAAACAGACCTGCAGGCACTGTGGCCTAGTCTCTAGAAAAGGTTAGTGTAAAATGTCAGCACTGCATCAATAATGCAATGCCCCAAAACAATGCAGGAGCAGGGACACAAGGTCCGGTGCCAGCAGGCAAAAGACACCCTCTGTCAGTGTCTGTCCCTCTGCGTCAGTGTTCCATATAGGGGACACAAAATTACTCAAATCTTTATCCTAACCCAAATCATATGACATTAATACACAGTGTATTCCAAATACATTGTGTATTTCAAAGTACATTATTCAGGGGGTTTACTTATGACTTATGACATCGATTTATGAGCAGTTTATGCCAAATACATTGTGTCATTCTCCTACGCAGAGAATACGCTCTACATTCTCCACTGTCAAACATCTCTGCCCAAAGAGGAAGTTAACTAACCGGTGCTACTTATACTCATATTATTTTCCCTTAACTGTTTCCCTGCCGTCTAAGTGGAGCACCAGCCTTGTGCTGAAGAGGGGCTGCACCGGCAAGTACACAGTTCCTTTACTTAACCCTTTCACTACCACACTACAGAAGGTTAACCCTTTCACCACCACACTACAGACAGTTAACCTTCTGTACTGTGGTAGTGAAAGGGTTAACCTTATGTGGTGTAGCTGTGAAAGGGTTAACACGTTGTCGTGTGGCAGTGAAAGGGTTAACATGTTGAATAAATAATATCACTGTAATCATTGTTCCCCTCATATATTTTAGTCTCTTTTATAAAGAAGAACTGAAAATGAGTTAAATAACTTAATTTCACGGTGTCTGTCCAGCCTTGTTTATTCACTGTGTTCATGGAAACGACGATGAATGCAGCTGTAAAGGAAAGGGTTCCTTATGCAGAATAGATAGTCTGTTTACTTTTTCTGATAACTACATCACTGCATAACTCATAAATGTTGAGACAAGCTTAATTTTTGCCTATTAGTGATACTCTGTATGCACCCAATTCAACATTATGGCCACATTCTTCTTTAAAACTATTTTGGTTGCAGATGTCTGGATTTGGCACTCATTTAGTGTCTCCTGGGCAGAGCTGTGACGTATAGGCGTAGAGACAGCTGTGCGTAGGAGTGTGACATTGTGTATTTCAACTAGCCATACTGTTGCTGCAGAAACCGCATGCTCTAAATACATTTAAGCAGCAATTATACTTAAAAAATGTGTGTCTTGCCATCTTCTGGAAAATAATTATTTTACCATCCGTTATTTTGTCATTGTTTTGTCATCATGCTGCTTTCCCCCCTCTCTCTCTCTCTCTCTCTCTCTCTCTCTCTCTCTCTCTCTCTCTCTCTCTCTCTCTCTCTCTCTCTCTCTCTCTCTCTATCTCTCTCTCTCTCTCTCTCTCTCTCTCTCTCTCTCTCTAAACTCGTTAATGCATGATCACTGTAGCTAATGAGACAGGTCTCATTAACCATACAAAGACAGTGCCGGGTGACTACAGCTGACACCCTCGTTCATCATACGTCTGCTGGGTTCTCTTCGTCTCCTCTCTATCTCTCTATCTCTCTATCTCTCTCGTTTATAGGGAAAGTGTTTCTGCTGTTGATTCTGCAAATTGCAATGATGGACTAGAGAATTTTGACAGTCAGCATTCTGTACATGCCTGGTTGAATGAAATGTTGTTTTTTGGGGGGGGGGGGGGGGGGGGGGGGGGGGGGCGCTGTCCAATACAGCAGTGCTGAATGCAATAGACTCTGCCATGAATGAGACCTGATGCTTTAATCACACCACACACACACACACACACACACACACACACACACACACACACACACACACACACACACACACACACACATTCTGTCGCCATTAGCAATGTATTGTAGCCACTGTGCACTGCCACTATTTATTAGACATTACCCTGAGCTGCTACAGTAGCTACATTTTACCACACTTGTTAAAGTGACAGAAGTGGCCTAATATAAACCACAACTTAGTGAACATATCGATAAGCTACAAATCACCACAATAGGCCTACTGCTCATCACACCGGAGGGAACAAGTTACGAGAGGGAACTGAAGGTAGGTTAGGTGAAGTTCGCTGCTACCATCATGTGTAGCTGCTCTTCCTGCGTAACGTTAGCTACAGTAGCAATAGCTGTAAACAAAGAGTATACTGAGAACCAAAACGGTAATCTCACTAACCAAAAACGTTTGGAAAAAACACTGCATTGTCCAGGAATCAAAGCAGGTGGGGAAAATGTGACCAGCAGTCAGTTATCTCAACTCCTTGCATATAATTCCCCATGGCAAAGCTCCATAGTAATGTCAGTATGTGGGTTAGCTAGTAGTCTGTGACTTAACTAACCACTTTCTCATCTTTGAGCTACACATCTAAATATGAAAATATAGATATGTTTTATAGATATACAGTACATACACCAGAATACATGTGCCCCCTATACTGTATGCATTCAAACCAGTCCTGTAGTAATAGAGTTAAGGCTCTGAAGTCAACTCAGGTCCCACTGCAGCACAGACTTGACTGCTGGGAGGCGCCAATAAAACAAATTAGCAGTATTTGCCTGTCTGAATAACCAAATAAAACATTTCATTTTGTTTTTATAAGGCTTGAATATGCCAGATGCAAATTCAGCCCAGTTACACTACATTTATGAGAAAACAAATAAAAAGTTAGGTGCAGTGAGGGGAAGCTGACGATAGGGGCCCCACTTCCAATGCGCAGGCCTGCATGATGGCAAAGGCATGTATTTGAACTGACCCAGGTCTAATAAATAGGAAGCTAAATTAAATATCATCCATGGGAAAGTAAAGTCCACATTGTTATAAAATGTTCAAATGTGTTAACTGTTCCAACGTGTTCCAATGCTTCCACATACTCTATGTAATGTATTGACATACAGTAGTAGACTATGAATCATTGATGAGAGATCCCACACGCAATCATCTCTGCATTTTCACCACATCGTTTGCTCTCACATGCAAGGAAGAGTCTATATCTTATTCCCTCCCCTGCTGAGGCTGGCGCGCAAAACAATTGGTTATCTTTAAAGCCATCCGTCATATTCATTGTTTGCCACAGGGAGGTTGTACACATTTTAATGAGCGTGCTTCCCATCTGCATGCAGGAAGACTCGTTGAGAGGATGTTTTTATTTTGGTCTGTCTGTCAACAGCTGATGCCAAGCTGGCGTCTGAATGCACCTTTTATCTTGGAGTCTGCCCCTTGGCCACGCTTAGACAGGGTCTCGTGAAACTGCAGGGGGTCTGGCGTGTTGCTTCAGCTTAGTGGAAATGTAATGATGGGGGGTATAACTCTGGCTTCCTGTTTAGAGTTGCTACCGCTGACGGCTACCTGTTGGACACTAGGGGTGGGGGACGATACATCGATCTAATTATCATTTTATATGGGGGTGACACAGTGGCTCAGGAAGTAAAGCGGTCGTCTGGTAATCTGAAGGTTCCTGGTTCGATTCCGACTCCTCTTGGCAATGTGTCGAAGTGTCCTTGAGCAAGACACCGAACCCCTAACAGTTCCGATGAGCACGTTGGCACCTTGCATGATCGCCTCCGCCATCGGTCTGTGAATGTGTGAGCGAATGGGTGAATTTGAGGAAAAACGCTTTGGAGAAAAGTGCTATATAAATGCAGTCCATTAAACCATTTCTTTTATATACATTATTTATTCAGTTTGGGAATATTCACACCAGCTACTGTGTGTGTGTGTATATGTGTATGTGTGTGTGTGTGCATGTGGATGCAAACACGTACATTCACGCACAGTGCATTTGTGAATCCCCCATGTGTCTGTGTGGGCGGTGTGTGCACCTCTAGCTACTTTTCTACACCTCTCATCTGACAGAGTGAAATGGTGCCAGGTTGACAGAGGAGCCTCAGGGCAGGCAGTAGGACGCGTCTTGACAGTGCAGCGAAAAGTATCACCCGCTGCACGTCCGTAATCACGACGCCAGGAACGCATTACGGCCTCCGCACGGTGGCCTTTTAATAGCCATCTCGCTGCTCGTCGGGGGTCTAATATTCAATTAGGAAGGTCCTCTGGTTCACGCGGTGTTAGATGGCTTGTAAAACAACCCGGCTGATTGATGAGCCGCCGTTCTTCTCTGAGTACGGTCACAGTCTGAACCCCCAAAGGAGGAATTAAGGAAAAGGCAGATGGCTGTAGTGGGATTTGCTACAGACAGAGCATCAGCTTATTGTAACCTCGCTGCATCATCATCAGATGCCGCTATATTGGGGGTGACAGTGGCTCAGGAGGTAGAGCGGTTATCTGGTCATCTGAAGGTTGCCGGTTGGATTCCGGCTCCGCCCGGCAGCGCGTTGGAAGTGTCCTTGACACTTGAGCAAGACACTTAACCCCTAACTGCTCCACTATGAGCAGGTTGGCAATTTGGCACGGTCGCCTCCGCCGTCATTGTGTGAGTGAATGGGTGAATGTGAGGCACAATTTGTAAGGCACTTTGGATAGAAGCGTTATATAAATGCAGTTAATTTACCATTTACCATCAATATAGAGCGTTTATTATGAACAGTGTTTGAAGTGAACTAAAGTGAAAGTGAAAGACAGTCGAAAATGTGTATACAGTCAAATACATTGATATACTCAATTATGTGTGGCTCTGGTGACCACACATAGCCATAGGAGCCAGCCAGTGTGTGGACTCTGTGGAGACCCATGATAGATCCTAAGGTCAGGCTGAAAAAAAGCCTGTTTTCATAGCAAACGTACAACTAGGCATAACATTGAGGAATTGTGACAGTGTCATCCTCCACCTCTGAGACTGTCACAATGTCTGTCACGTTAACGCTGTGAGACTGTCACGATGTCTACTATCACGTTAACGCTGTGAGACTGTCACGATGTCTACTATCACATTAACGCTGTGAGACTGTCACGATGTCTATCACGTTAACGCTGTGAGACTGTCACTATGTCTACTATCACGTTAACGCTGTGAGCAGGGACCGAAACTAAAGCCCGCCGCCCGCCAGGGGCGGTCTGTTTTTACCTTTGGGTAAAAACAGATTAAAAGGAGGTGTATTTCTATTATTGGGGTTAACTTGTGGAACAATGCGGATATACAGTTAAGAATGAGTAATTCGATTTTGGTTTTTAAGAAAAAGGTTTGTAAAGCAATTTTTTCAAAATACAAGGGTGAATAACACTGTTTTGTTTGCTTTTTTTCTTTTTTCTTTTAGAATACTGTTTTGAAATCTACATTTTTGTATTTTTTTTTTTTTTTTAATGCTACATTTTGAAAAACTACAAGGGTGAAAAACACTGTTTTGCTTGCTTTTTTTCTTTTCTTTATAATACTGTTTTGGTATATTGTACTTTTTTTTGATGACTGAAAAAAATAAACTACTACTACTACTACTACTACGAAATGTCGCAGTAAACTAAATAGTTCACTGAGGCGTTGTCCCAACGCCATCCAGCAGTAGCTACAGATAGCTCCTGGCATCAATGTCCTACAACAACAACATGCGTATTCGAGTCCCTGGTTTACATCGCATGAGTGAGGGCTGCTGAATAGGGTCCAGCTGTAGCTCAGGAGAATCCTTTTGCATGCTGAATGTAGCGTTTAGGGTCCAGCTGCACCCCCGGAGAATCCTTGCTGGAGCTGGAGGCCACTCGAGTATACACACAGACAGTGGAGCTGTTTGCAGACAGCGAGGTGGCGATGTCTCGCAGATAACACAATCACAAGTATGATTATATAATATATATATTTTATTAAAACAATTTTTTATATAAAATAATAATAAAAAGAAAATGTATCAAAAAAAAGTTGGCAGGTAAGAAATATGCTTGGCGGGTAGATTCTTCCCATCTACCCGCCACTGGCCGGTGAGTCAAAAAGTTAATTTCGCTCCCTGTGTGAGACTGTCACGATGTCTATCACGTTAACGCTGTGAGACTGTCACGATGTCTATCACGTTAACGCTGTGAGACTGTCACAATGTCTATCACGTTAACGCTGTGAGACTGTCACGATGTCTACTATCACATTAACGCTGTGAGACTGTCATGTCATGATGTCTATCACATTAACGCTGTGAGACTGTCACGATGTCTATTATCACATTAACGCTGTGAGACTGTCACGATGTCTACTATCACATTAACGCTGTGAGACTGTCACGATGTCTATTATCACATTAACGCTGTGAGACTGTCACGATGTCTACTATCACATTAACGCTGTGAGACTGTCACAATGTCTATTATCACATTAACGCTGTGAGACTGTCATGATGTCTATTATCACATTAACGCTGTGAGACTGTCACAATGTCTATTATCACATTAACGCTGTGAGACTGTCATGATGTCTACTATCACATTAACGCTGTGAGACTGTCACGATGTCTATCACATTAACGCTGTGAGACTGTCACAATGTCTATTATCACATTAACGCTGTGAGACTGTCATGATGTCTACTATCACATTAACGCTGTGAGACTGTCACGATGTCTATCACATTAACGCTGTGAGACTGTCACGATGTCTATCACGTTAACGCTGTGAGACTGTCACGATGTCTATCACGTTAACGCTGTGAGACTGTCACGATGTCTATCACATTAACGCTGTGAGACTGTCACGATGTCTACTATCACGTTAACGCTGTAAGACTGTCACGATGTCTATCACATTAACGCTGTGAGACTGTCACAATGTCTATCACATTAACGCTGTGAGACTGTCACGATGTCTACTATCACATTAACGCTGTGAGACTGTCACGATGTCTACTATCACATTAACGCTGTGAGACTGTCACGATGTCTATCACATTAACGCTGTGAGACTGTCACAATGTCTATCACATTAACGCTGTGAGACTGTCATGATGTCTACTATCACATTAACGCTGTGAGACTGTCATGATGTCTACTATCACGTTAACGCTGTGAGACTGTCACAATGTCTACTATCACATTAACACTGTGAGACTGTCACGTGTCACGATGTCTATCACATTAACGCTGTGAGACTGTCACAATGTCTACTATCACGTTAACGCTGTGAGACTGTCACGATGTCTACTATCACATTAACACTGTGAGACTGTCATGTGTCACGATGTCTATCACATTAACGCTGTGAGACTGTCACAATGTCTACTATCACGTTAACGCTGTGAGACTGTCACGATGTCTACTATCACATTAACACTGTGAGACTGTCACGTGTCACGATGTCTATCACATTAACGCTGTGAGACTGTCACAATGTCTACTATCACGTTAACGCTGTGAGACTGTCACAATGTCTACTATCACATTAATGCTGTGAGACTGTCACGATGTCTATCACATTAACGCTGTGAGACTCATGTCACAATGTCTATTAGGGCTGACCTTCGAAGCTTTTTTTCGCCGTCGAAGCTTCTGGGCCCAAGATTAGATTTGAAAGGGAACATGCATTGCTATTCCTAGCACTATTTGGGCAACTTTACACAATTCCTGTGAGTCTATTGAACACATCTGTAAGCTTTTATTAAAAAAAAATGCATTGTTTTATATTTCTAATCAAGTACTCAAAAGCCACATTTTTCTCAGTTTGGATTTCAGGCTGTGTTGGCCTGGCTGCGCCCATAAGCACTGTGTAAATGAGTATGTTCTACTGCTGCTTCCCTGCGAGGTCCAGGTTGTGTGTAAATGAGTATGTGCTACTGCTGCTTCCCTGCGAGGTCCAGGTTGTGTGTATATGAGTATGTGCTACTGCTGCTTCCCCGCGAGGTCCAGGTTGTGTGTATATGAGTATGTGCTACTGCTGCTCCCCCGTGCGAGGTCCAGGTTGTGTGTATATGAGTATGTGCTACTGCTGCTCCCCCGCGCGAGGTCCAGGTTGTGTGTATATGAGTATGTGCTACTGCTGCTTCCCCGCGAGGTCCAGGTTGTGTGTATTTCTTTTTTATATATATTTTTTTTAATTCTTTTTTAAACAAACACATAAACATAAACATAACAACATAAAATTAGATATACAAGCATTAATTAACAGTTCACATCCAATGAAATTACCATTTAAATAAATGTAATATACAAGGTATACACCTAATACTTGCTATCTAATCTTGTATATCTAATCTATACACATATTATGCTCTCGCTCGCTCCCCCCCCCCCGGGCCCCCCCCTTGGATAACCCATCCATTATCATTCGCTCCTAACCAGGCACTTGACTACCATTCAAATGCTAGTTTTTATTCTCTCCACCACTTCTAACCACCTTGTAATTTTGGATTCACTGAGACCCAAAATTCTTGCTGTAGATATTTCTAGATAAATCACTTCGAGATATGTAACAATCCAGACCTTCCGGCACATTTTTTCCGGTTGAAACCATCGTGATCGTGATGCTATCAGCTTTTTAGCCGCTGTGATACCAGATAAAACCAATCTCTTTAGCTGTATAGGGACTGCAAACTCGAAAACATCATTCAACAGTAATACAGAGGGGTGTACAGGTATATTCAGAGTTAAGATATTCAGGTTGTGTGTATATGAGTATGTGCTACTGCTGCTTCCCCGCGCGAGGTCCAGGTTGTGTGTATATGAGTATGTGCTACTGCTGCTTCCCCGCGCGAGGTCCAGCCCAGGTTGTGTGTATATGAGTATGTGCTACGTGTGAGGTCCAGCTCAGGTTGTGTGTAAATGAGTATGTGCTACTGCTGCTTCCTCGTGCGGTTTGTTTCTCCGACAGAAGCTCCTCTCTCTCTCTCCCTCTCTCTCTCTCTCTCTCTCTCTCTCTCCCTCTCTATCTCTCTCTCTCCCTCTCTCTCTCACTCGCTCGTTGTCTGCCTCACTCTGTTTGAGGAAGTGTCGGGTTACACTATCTGCCTCGCTCTGTCTGCTGTCGCTGTCAACCATAGAGGGGGGCGTTAGTTATGCAAATCAGTGCTATATTAACGTCAGCGAAACCGTCAAATCAGAACAGTTTAGTTGAGTGAGGGAGGATCTCGTGAACTCGAGACTAGACTGATGAGTCAATATGGTAATTAGAGACACAGACCCATTGATACTAACCTGTATTACTATAAAACCATGCTAAACACAGAAAAAAGCCATTTATAATGCATGTCCCCTTTAGCCCTTTCACTGCCGCACTACCAAACGGTTAACCCTTTCACTGTGACAATACCAATTCAATCATCTTTAATGACCACCCAGCCAGGCTGGTGGAATTTTATTTCAGTGCAGCATTGTTACAGCATTGTTCCAACATAGAACATAGAACATAACATCACTTACAATACGTACCTATATGCAGTTAAATACATAATTACAAGACCACAATATCAAAGTTCAAAGTGTATGTCCATGTCCATAGCAACAGAGGTAGGGCGGATTGCGGGGGGGGGGGGGGGGGGGTGCCACAGGGAGTTCAGACAATACACATTGTGTGATAGTAAAGGGTTAACCTTCTGTTGCGTGGCAGTGAAAGGGTTCATTCGAAGCTTCGACAATAATAATAATACAAAAAAAATAAGATTTATAAATTTTTTGAAAATATTTTTTATCTTATGTTGTGGGACTTGTACAGCACTTTGGTCAACGTTGTTGTTTTTAAATTGGATTGGATTGGATTAATTAATAAAATTAATAATGAGTCGGGAGCTGCGCTACCTGGGCGGCTGCTCTCCGTTACACAGCCAACGACATTACATTACATAATTATGTTTCAACCTTCGTCTATAAAGCAAACAATTATATAAATATTTATATGTAGTTAATAGAGACAAAGGCAGAATTCGACTTAATTAAGCATGTTTTATTAAGACATGTTTGTATATGGGTCAGGACACTGCTGCTGACTGGGTGTCTTATCAAACAGGTAAAACTAAAAATACTATAGAGAATTGTCAGTGCTGTGAAGTTTAAACCTTTTTAAATCTTAGACAAAAAAAACACTTTGCTTTTATGAAATATTGTAAGCTGTCATTTGAGGCTTTATAAAAGCAGCAAGTTGTATTCAACACAGAGAGGAGTTAATTGTTGTAGTTAACAAAGAGAGGCGGAGTTTGAGGCGTATGCCATCCGTTGCATTGGAGGCGCAAGATTTTGCAGAAAAAAAATATATATTCTTCTAATATTCAAACTTTATTTTCCCGTTTGAATCCTGTGCCCATCAAACGAAGCTTCGAAGTATGTAAGACAGCCCTAATGTCTATCACATTAACGCTGTGAGACTGTTACGATGTCTATCACATTAACGCTGTGAGACTGTCACGATGTCTATCACATTAACGCTGTGAGACTGTCACGATGTCTATCACATTAACGCTGTGAGACTGTCACGATGTCTATCACATTAACGCTGTGAGACTGTCACGATGTCTATCACATTAACGCTGTGAGACTGTCACGATGTCTATCACATTAACGCTGTGAGACTGTCACGATGTCTATCACATTAACGCTGTGAGACTGTCACGATGGCAGTCTATCACATTAACGCTGTGAGACTGTCACGATGGCGGTCTATCACATTAACGCTGTGAGACTGTCACGATGGCGGTCTATCACATTAACGCTGTGAGACTGTCACGATGGCGGTCTATCACATTAACGCTGTGAGATCAAGGCGACTCCAAAGTTTCATGTAGACACAGATGATAGGCAGAGGATTCTTGTATTTTGCATAAGTACATATAGGGAGCCACCTATGTGCTGCTCTCATCCCTCAGCAGATAAGATGGCGGCCCCACGGTCAGGTATTCAGCGCTGGTGTGCTGTGAGCTGAGGGCTGGTGAGCTGAGGGCTGGTGTAAAGCTGTCAATCAGATTTAAGCTATGAGGTACTGATGGAGTGCAGTTCTATCCCTGGAGGGACAGCCGTTACAAAATCTCCAATCCCACCACAACTGTGCTGACCGCCCCATAACCCCCCCCCCCACACACTACAAACACACGCACACACACACGCACACACACACACACACACACACACACACGCACACGCACACGCACACACACACACACACACACACATACACATACACGCACACACACACACACACACACACACGTTACACACACACGACCCTTACCGAGGAATGAGGGACAAGATCAGGACAGGTCATGGGAGGCCCCCCTGCACGTAACTTCTCCCCAGGGAGAACTTTACTCATTCCCACACATATACGGATACACAGGGACCCGCGACACAACCCGCTCTCCTCCTCATAGCAACAGTATGACAAAAAATGACACATGGCGGGCTGTCTAATGCCCATGGATCACTGGCTCCTAGGGGGGTAACGATTCGACCTCACAACGATTCGATTCGATTACGATTCTTCAGGCAACGATTCAATGCATCATGAAATCTCTTCATTTGACCACGATTCGATTCGATTAACTTTCGTTTAATTTTCTATCAGTTAAAGGGGAGATGAAGCATAGCGATATAAACATAGTCATAGCATCAAATTAGTATTTAGATAAACCACAGAAAAAATCACGTTATAGAAATAAGGCGTTTCTAAGAAAAAGCGATTTGTTATGTCCATTTATGTAGCATTTATGAACATGTACGCCGCCATTTTGTTGCTGACGTCACGGTGATGGTTTGGTCTGGCTCCTGGTTTACACTGCTGGTTAGCTGCCTAGTAAACATGGAGTGTATTGAAGTCAGTAAATGCAACGTTGCCTACCAAACAACGGGACCGCGTGGTTCTTTTTGTATTGCTCCCGGCTGTTCAAACTAATTTTACCGCGTGAAAGAGAGAGGAAAGTTGGTTCATTTCCACAAACTACCAGTGAAAAAAACAGTGTTGTTGGCGCGTTGTCTGGCTGCACTCAAGCGGCGCAATCAGCCTGTTGGAAAGGGAATGAAGATCTGCAGCGAACACTTCATTGCCTCGGATTATGTTGTTGAGGGTGGGAGGTTTGTCCAGAAGACCACTAATCAGCTGAAGCCCGATGCGGTTCCCTCGGTCTTCGACAGACAGACCGGCCCAGGCAGTTCAACCAGCGTCGCGGAGCATTTAGCGTGCTGGCTACCTAGCTACGGTTCAGCTAACTAGCTACATGCAGCATTTAGCATGCTGGCTACCTAGCTACGGTTCAGCTAACTAGCTACATGCAGCATTTAGCGTGCTGGCTACCTAGCTACGGTTCAGCTAACTAGCTACATGCAGCATTTAGCATGCTGGCTACCTAGCTACGGTTCAGCTAACTAGCTACATGCAGCATTTAGCGTGCTAACCACGACCGCCCACCGGGGACTGTTTTTTTCACAATCTAATATAATAATAATACATTTTTTTTTTTTTTTTACAAGTCGATTATTAATTTCAATATAGAATATTCGTTGACAGCCCTACAAGTACAATTCGTTACTGCACACTACATCACCCCTGAGTGGAACATGGAAAGCCAAACTTTCCCCCACTGTACCGAAAACCTGTACCGAACCTTGACTTCAAAACCGAGGTACGTACCATACCGTGGTTTTTGTGTACCGTTACACCCCTACAAAACACTGTAAGATGGATCAGTGGTGGAAATCAGATGGCTATTCAGAGTATGATATTCAAACAAAAACATCCCAAGGCAAGTGCACCTGTGTGAGAGGTGGGGTTTGCCATAAAAACCGTGTTTTCCTCAGAGACCTGTGTATGATACTCGCTCAAAACAAGCACATATATTTGGAAAGGAAGCTTGTTATTTAGGGACATGAAGAAGGATTGTGCACGGTGTGCAGCAAATGTGTTTGGGGCCCGAAATGTATTGGTTAGCTAAAGTAAACAGAGAAGAACATAACGGGCAAACATTGTGTTTTGATGGAGCTCCAAGGTAACGTTTAGTAACGTGATAACAAAGTCATTAATTAATACCCAAACATCTGACTAAGCAGCTGATTACACACCAATCAAGTGTAAAGTTAACATAGTTGATGTTAACGAGGAGGAGAAGTGCTCGTCTTCATTCTTAAAGGGGAACTATTTTACTATTTCTTTCACTATTTGGGCACTTTTACACAATTCCTGTGAGTCTATGGAACACCTCTGTAATATATATTTTTTTTTTATTCATTGTTTTGTATTTCTAATCAAGTCCTCAAAAACAGCATTTTTCTACCTCAAGATCTTAAGCCGTTTGAGCCTGGGCTCCAACCACAATGGTTGCACCTGGTTCGCCTGAACATTAACATGCAGCGGTGTCTCTCTGACATCACATATCGCGCACATTTTCAAATGTCTCAGTTCAGTGAGGGTGAATATTGTGAGAGGAGAATTGGAAGAATGCGCCAATATGAGAATTTTGAGACATAGATCATATTAATATAAGTTCACATAGCTAGGAAACAATGCTAAACACTCAAAAAGGCCATTTATAAGATAGTTCCCCTTTAAATCCCATTTTGTAACGTCTCAAGACAGATCCAGCAAGTCAGCTATGTTACCGCCTACACAAGAAGTGAAACCAAAATTAACGGTAACATTAGCCACACATCCTTGGCAGTGACATGGAACACAAATCAGCCAGCCTAACATTACCAGAGGGGTCGCACAACCACAAGCTATAATGTTATGTAATAATGTTAGCTTTACGTGTTCACCTCATCTAAGCTAACCCTTGAATCCTGTAATCATTCATCATATATTAACATTGCTTGTTTTTAGCTTACCCTGTGCATTTATTTTTTATCCACTTTTTCTCCTTTTTTCAATTTTCTCCCATCCCAATTCCACTGTGCCAATTCTCCCCTCCCCTGTCTTGAACGTTGCTCGCATATGCCCCCCACTGGCCGGTTGTAGGGAGGATGGAAGCCTTGCATCACGTGTCCCCTCCGATACATGAAGAGGCAGCCTGTCACATCTTTTCACCTGCCAGCACGGACTGTCATTGGCGAGGTGTAACGTGTGGGAGGCTCACACTACCCCCGCTATTTCCTGTCTCTGCTGTGCAGGCGTCCCCAACCGACCTGTAGGAGTCGCTCTCCACAACGTCCAGATTACCACCCATCGACTTCCACCCTCTAACTCTGCCAATTGAGTTAGTATGACGGCTGGCCCAAGCCGGAGGCAACGTCGACAGCCGGAGTCGAACCCGGTGTCTCTTAAGATTTTTAAGATTTGTTTATTAAGGACAATGCAAATTAATGAACATCATTTACATGTGTATGCATAACATCACAGCATGATAAGGACGTAAATATGCCGGGAATAGCACAGGGCTAATTTCCACCCGTAGTCCTAACATAAAACAAACACAAAACGGACCATACAACGTTCATTCATAAAAACTGACATCACTGACATGACCACACTAACATGACATTCAGTCAGTACAACATCACTAACATCCCTAATGAGTGCATATTTGGCTGTCTAACAGCCATTTCCTGAGTTGGCCCTTAAAGGTGGACAGGGTGGGACATTCCCTTAAGGGGACCGGAAGGCTGTTCCATGTTCCACTTCCCTTTATCGATAGACCATTTTTGCTGAAGGCGGTCTTTCTAAAATGGACCTCACAATCCCCTCTGGTGTTTGATCTAGTGGCTAATCCAGTGTTCCTTTTCTCGTGGATAAACTCCTTGAGAGGGGGAGGGGCTAATCTGTGCAGGCATTTATATACAAAGCAGGAACTTTTATAACGTCTGAGGTTTTCAAAATTTTAAATTTGATGCTTATCCAGGATTTTACAGTGGTGGTATGAGTACTGTTTCCTGTCATATACCTTCAATGCTCTGTTGTAGAGTTGTTCTATGGGTTTCATGGCTGTGGCCCCAGTAAATGACCAGTTTAGAAGGCAATATTCAATGTGAGAGAAGACCATACAGTGTAGGTATGTCTTTGCGGCTCAAACACATATACACCACCTACACGCCTATTCTCAGTCCTTGCCCCACAATGGTGGAATGAACTACCCACCCCAGTTAGGACAGCCGAATCCCGTCCAATCTTTTGCCGTCGACTAAAGACGCACTTCTTCAACCATTATCTGAAATAAAATAAAAAAGATTAAATAAAAAAAATCTAACCCTAACTAACCTTACTGTCATGCACTTGTCCTAATAAACTAACCTACACTGTAACACGCAACACTTTGATGAATATTGTTATTCAGCTGATAGAGTTGCTTCCTGATGACCTGTCGTACAGAACTTGTAAGTCGCTTTGGATAAAAGCGTCAGCTAAATGACTAAATGTAAATGTGAATGTAAATGCCTTGTAGAATTCCACACATAAGAAAGAAAGATACTGGGATGAATAAACAAAATAGGAAATAAAATGTAGAAATGCATGCAATACATAAATAAATATGAATCTCCATATATGAAATAGAACATTTAGATAAGGTGCTACTGAGATGTTTTGGTGAGTTCTTTGTTTTTTTGTGGAAGTAGCCCTTCTTAAAAATGCATGAACATTCACTGATAATTGGTCTGTAGTGGAGTCTACAAGGTCTACATTGCCGGACCTTGTAGACTGACATAATTCTGTGCATAGTTTAGTCTACACAGGCCATATTTCAAATAATCAAAATCTTACTTCATTCATCTTAAACATTCTTGATTTGGGGGATTGGTAGTTCCCATGAAATCTGAAGTTGTTCAAACGACAACAGCGATCCACCTTGAATTAAATCACACAGCCGTGTTTGTTGGCTGTGTCACAGTCACGAAAGGGGCTACTTAATTCATTAATCCAATCCACTTTATTTATAGAGCACATTTAAAAACAACAAAGTTTACCAAGTGCTGTACAAGTCCCACAACATAAGATAAAAGAAAAAATATTATAAAAAAAAAAAAAAATTAACACTTTGATCGCCATGGGTTAAATTCATAATTTACCATCCCTCGCCATCTCTATTTGTCTATGGAGAAGTTCCCCTTCTTTGCAGGGCTATAACTTTTTTAAATTCTATTGCTAAATTGCCATTATTATGGCCCATTCAATGTCCTATATGTATTGTTCAGGGTGTAGCAACGTTAAACTTTTTCATTCACATATTCAGACTAAAATATGGTCTAAAGTATAAGTATGTTTTTATCGTTTTCTGCAGCTTTCTTCAGAACGTGATTTATAGCCCTAAATGCATTATATTGATGATCAAATACAGTTTGGTAGGAATCTGTGCGAGATAAAAAATTTCAACTGGATCTGCTTCTAGGAGTTACTACATATCATCTGATGATGACCGGATGGGCGGGGGATTGTTTATAATTCCGTGGGCAGCGTTAGATGATTCATCCAGAGTGGGTCATATGTTCATCATAGCAGTTTATATGGAACACGTTAGAATATAACGCTGAATCTTACCGTGGCTTCCTCGCGCCGCTGGCAGATGAGCGTGGAACAGAATTTTTTCTATTATGGGATGGAGAAATGCCCGATCCATTTCCAGGTTGTATAATAGTATATACGTCCAAATCATGTTGTTTTTTCGAGTTATTTGCACCGATCGATGTCCACTGTGTCAAGACGGAGTCTCTCTAACGACAGCGAGTGCCCGGACCACATATGGATGAGCACTACCAGTTCAAAGGGTCATTTCCGGTTGGCGATCTGCCGATCGGCCACCAGATAGCGCTCTTGAACCGCTAGAGAGTTGAGTGGAGCTTTGCAGTGTGTCTCAGGGCTCCGGAGGGGAAATATGATTTCGATGACAGATTTTTGAAATATTGACATCAAAGACGAGTTACGGCGTCTTCGGCAGAATGAGCATGGCTAGGAATGACGTCTTAACTCGTCCACGGCGATCATAGTGTTAATTAATTTTTTTTTTATTCAAAGCTTCGAATTAAAATCGAAGCTCGGCCCCGAAGCTTCCATTGCCAAAAAAAAATTCGAAGGTCAGCCCTAAAACCAAAACCTTAAAACCTTTATTTATTCACAAAAAGGACATTGAGGTTGTTACCCTCATTTGCAATGCCATTGAGATTACAAATACAAACTACAGAATACATATAAAAGAGATTAAATAGATTTGCATAAATAGGACAAAAGCACAAGTGAAAAGAAAATTTTAAACAAAGAAAGAGATCAAATTAAAAACAGTTACATACTGAGGTAGGGAGGTTTGCGATCATGTCCTTAAATTAAAAACAGTTAAACACTGAGAAAGGGAGGTTTTAGATCATATTCTTAAATTGCTCATAGGATAGTGGAGTATTGATTTTTTAGAGTGAGTTGAGGATAATTCCAGCAAGCTGATGCATCAAAACAAAAGGCAGACACACCAAATTCAGATTGAACTCATGGGACCTTAAGTGTATGTAAACCAATCATTTGAGTGGGTCAGATAAAGTCCATAATCCCAATCTAGCATCATTGTGATATATGATGGCAATTTGCCATCAATGGCCTTAAAGATGAACAGATACCAATGGCACCCTGTGGAGTGGTATATAATCCTGCATCCCACTCAACATCAACTCCAGTGTCGGCTTTCACAATGGAGCGAGTGGTCAAGAGTGGCCAGGCTGGACAGTGGCGGAGTGTTTTCTTTTGGTCCGCTCCGCTCTGGTGCAACCTCGCCCTCATCAAAACAGTCAATTAGGTAACTTGTGCCCTTTGCTACTCTGCTGCTCATGATATATTAGTGGCTTCCTGTGGCATTCACAGAAGCTGCTAGTTCTTGAGTTGAATCGAGGATGACAACGACCTCCGTTTATCCTCTGCCACGACTCATCCTACTTTGGATCACAGCAGGGGGGAGAGACAGCGCGGCAGCAACTGCTTCCTTACTTAATTCACTGTGATAAATTAACCTCTTAATGTCTTGTTGACCTCCGCAGCCTCCAAGTACAGTGAGACGTTTCCTCAGTACACGGACGCGCACGCCAAGAGCATAGTGAGTCCATTCCTCTCCTCTTCTGTTCTCTCTCTCCCTCTTTTTTTTTTTTACCCCTCTCTGTTATCTCTCTTTGTCCTCCACTCACACACGGACTCACAAACAAATCCTGACCCAAAAGTATCTTGTGTAGCCTCTAATGGTTTCCCTAGTGCTCGCTGTTCCTTTGTGTGTCACCCTGTAGCACGTTGCCAGCGAGCAGTCAAGATTATCTGTTCACCACTGTGTTGATATGTTAATGATTAGGCTTATATAGAGGGGCTAAATGGTTTGTCATAAGCATATGGCGCTAGAGGAGAAGGTCATCTACATTAATTTCGGTGCCCCCCTGGCCCCCACCACTCGCCAAACAACCAGACTCGTCGCCGACTGGTCTGTCTCACTTCAGTGAGAAGGGAGCCGACCAATCATTCATGTTTCTCTGGCGCTCGCTGACTCATCACCACTTGTAAAACTGCATGTCTTGTATACGTGCTAATGAGTGATGCCCCGCACTGTATGGTTTCACAAAGCATCAGAGGAGCGTGGGAACAGTGATAAACTAGGCCAATGTACACTCACTTAATTACCTATTGGCAAAACTCAGATTGAATTTCTAGTCGGCGAGGACTCAGATTGCATATTCTCTGTACATCCACTTGAGCTGTTGTAACCCCCCCCCCCATTCCCCACCTATTTTTAGACTCAGAAGATTGTTTTTAACATTAGAGCATCATTGGTTAAATCAATCAATTCAAATGTAATCCATGGAGATGGCTTTAAAGGAAGAATCTGTAATGCCGTCACACAGGCAAAAGGCAAATTCGCTTGGTACTGTACTTTGTTTTCATTTGAGTAAATGTTGAGCAGGTATAGGGGATTGGTTGCTATCGCTGGTCACATCTCAGGTGTGGAGAAATTAACAGTATAAGTAAGTTAGTGAATTCCAACCCACACATCAGACCCTAACAAAATATGTAAACAAAGTGCAATACCAAGACTCTTTTTCCTAGAGGTCGCTGTTTGGTGGCATTACATATTCCACCTTTAATTACCAATCCCTGTGTTTTAGTGGAATGCTAATTCTCACAGTATGTTAGCCTGTATGAAACGATTATTAAGTGGTCATAATTTGCTTTTGCTCAATAATGCTTTGAACATTTTAAGGTTTGTTAAATATCAAGTCAAGATAATATGCTGGCCAGTTTGCTCCACTGTCTGACTGAGGATGAGAAATGTGAAACGCTGTTTGCTCGTCATCCAAAAACATTTACATAAATTAACAGTTCATGAGTAATACAAACATTTTGATTGTCAACTATTTATATACAGTGGCGTAAAATCCTGTGTTTTGCACTATACGTAACACTGTTGGTTGTTTATTTCACTCTGTACGTAATGCAGTTGGTAGCTTATTTCATTGCCCCTTATTTGCAACAATGTGGAGTTACATTTAAATAAATATTTAAAGGTCCCCTGTCTTATAAATGGCCTTTTCCAGTGTTTAGCATTGCTTTCTAGCAACATGGGGTTTGTATCAATGGGGTCTGTGTCTCTAATTCTCATTTTGGCAGATTGCTCCAATTCAGTTGAGACAATATCCTCCCCGAGTGAACTAAGCCATTCTGATTTGACTCGCTATCCTACGTAACAATGAGCTGATCTGGACAAATAACCCCCCTCTATGGTTGTAGCACAACCATTCGCTCAACAACAGAGCGAGTGGAAATACCGACACTTCCTCAAACGGGTTGACGTGGCGCGGGTGCCGACAGAGCGAGCAAGAGAACGAGTGAGTGAGAGAGAGGGAGTGAGAGAGAGACAGAGAGAGAGAGAGGGACAGGAGCACCCCACACACACACTCACACACACACTCCCGACCGCGAGCACGGGGCAGGAGCTTCTCTCGGAGAAACACACATGCAGTCGGGAGCACTCGCATACCACTGTCAACCTGCTGCAAAATATCATTGTGCATGCTCCCACGCGTGCGCCCGTATTCCGATCCGTGCAATAATATTCACAGGGGTATATATTGTCATTTGAAACAAGTTACCAATGCATTGTCATGTGGGATTATGCCCCCCGCGGCGAAATTAATTAGTATCCCCCTCGATCTCTCCATGTCTCTCTCTGTCTGCCAGTGCAGACTGTGGGTGACTGTCACTCAAATCGCTTATGGGCGGAGCCCAGCCCAAAACAGCTTGAAATCTTGAATTGATTAGAAATACAAAACAATGCATTTAAAAAAAAATAACTTACAGATGTGTTCCATAGACTCACAGGAATTGTGTAACATTGCCCAAACAGTGAAAGGAATAGCAAGACATGGGACCTTTAAAATGATGATGTTCCGTACACCCTTCCCTTTCTGCCTCCTGCTCGCTCTGGCGCTACCCCTCACCTAAAACACTGTTTATATTGTGTGAGAAGTGAGAACATGTCACAGAGAATCACATGCCGTGTGCTACACGACGTGCAAAAGGGCAACTCCAGGCAACGCTCGCACCAGATTCCCTGGGTATTGTCCAGAGTTCCCATGCGAAAGAGCCTATATATTCTAACTTGCTGCTGAAAATAGATGTTGTATTCATAAATACAAGGCAGCATGTTGTTGCTCTCTAGTCTTCAGCACAATAAAGGCCTAATTTTATATTCATGAAACCTGAAAAGTCTTGAAAGCTTTGTGTGCTGATCAGGCTTTCCGTTAGAAAATATTGGTGCCGGTCTCCATGTCCTGGAAGATTTCAATCTCCCGGACAAATGGGAGAAATTCCGGTCAGAGTTTATTGAGCTTAAAAACAATTGATAGGCAGGCTATATAAAGAATGACACCCTCAAGGCAATATTTTAACTTAAAACTAGGCTACTTTTGCGTATACATTATATTCCAAATAAAATAAGTCCTGTTGATAGACTCACGTGCTGCTGCTGACTTGAAATCAAATAGGCGAATTTCTGTCTGTGGGCAGTCGGCCCGACATTAAACAGCAGTCTGTTATAATCACATTTTTATGAGCTAACGAATTCCGTTATATTGGACATTTGTATTAATTATATAAAGCGAAGAACTGAGAAATTTGGCACTACTGAGACAGCAACATTATCGTGTGGGGTTCACTGAAATCTAAACGTTGCGTGATTTGCCGAATCCAATGACTATATCCGTCTCCCAACGAAGTGATACGCTAATCCAGCATCAAGCTCCCGCCCCGCCATTCTCATCAGCAAACCACAGGTCACGCTGTAGCAGCTGTCACACCCCAAATGAATCTCGACATCGCTTCACCAATAATCGTTGTATCAGAACACTACACACATATCATAATGTTCACAGCAAACTGTAGTTGATCACCAGGTATGTTTTATTAACGTAGGTTGAATAATTCATATAAGAAAAACGATAGGGAAATCTCTCTTACCTTTCTCCACTGGTTAAAATGAACTGGTGAAACTTGCTGTGCGCATGAACATATCCCTTGGACATGAACTGACAGTACGTTTTTATTGATATATCATTGGGATCCCCCTCCGAAATTGGTCAACACGTCACCACGCATTTTGGCCGGAGCTTAAAAAAAAGTGTTGATAGAATTTGACGTTCTGAGTGCGGTGGACACCTTACGTCTGTGTTTATAATGAATGAATGGTAAAACGGATTATATTGAAACATAGTGCGAGTACTCACAACAACTATTCACACAATTTAAAACAGCCCATATTTATTTTGTCATACACAATGTTTGTATCTATTGGTTTATCTAATGAAGACCGTTGTGTAGAATAGATTAGAATTCTCATCCAGCAGACAGCTTTTAGAGCGTTGCCTAACTCCCTACATATAGGAACACACATTGTTGTCATTATTAGACCTGCTTGGTTTCATAAAATATTTGTTAAGGTTAGCTGTTTGGCCATCTCTCTCTCGCTCGTATAGCTGTTTGCCGTTATGGTGGCCAGGCAAAAGAAAGAAAAAAAACATTAAATCCGAGCGTGCTCTAGCCGCGCTTTATCAGAGTGAAGCAACAATGAAACAAATGTAACGATTGTTTCGTTCATCGCATAGGTAGGCTATTTAATTTTTGCCTATTTTAATACAATTCAAATTGTGCTTAGAGGGAATTATTTTCACAGGACATTATGACCGAAGAGATTTAAATATGTCGGACTTCAACAGATTTTCCCGGTAAAAAAACTGTAATTACCGGACAACGGAAACCCTGGTGCTGATCTCTCTCACATCAGGTCAGGATAACCATAATACAACTCACATGACTCGAGATGTGAACGACATCCTGATTCTATTCTCATTTTAACAGATTGGACGCCAGACCCGAGATAAGTCAGGTTAACTTGCCATCGCTTGAGCGCCAATCACGAGAAAAGTCGGGTTTTAATCGTTATTTCTTTTATTCGCTATTGCCATTCATAATTCATCGGGGCAGCCTGTGCAGTTCTGAATGTGTCTGAGATCGCAGACGGTCAATACCGCCGCCTAACGCCTTGCGGCCACTATTGCACTGCATTTGAAACTATGTAGTTTGTTCTCTGGGCCGAGCTGAGCCGTGCGGGCGGGGCCAAAATTCTCCGGCAAGACAAGCGCTTACAACGATGCATCAACTAGGCTGCCCCCCCCCTCGTTCATATGCAATGCCGGATAACGTGGGACGGACTACCGCGACCAGTACTTGGAATGGCGATCAGATAATTGGATTATTCCTTTTGCATTACATCAGAGACAAGGTAAGGACTATATATTACCAATCTTGTGTTGATCCGATATTTTGATCCCGCAATCGAAGCCTGTCTGTGTGGAATGTGTGTGTGCTATGTCCCGTTGGTCACATCACGGCACGGATGGGCGCCCCGCTCTAAACCACATTTCATTCTTGCATGAGGAAGGATAATACCGATGATCTAGCGTTGATTTCAGGATGATTAGATAATCAGGCGAAAAATGACAACGTGATAACTGGATTTTACTAAAGGGCTGTTTTCGCGTCTTTTCCTGGGATTACTCAGAATCACCCAAACTATACTCCTATTCACCACGGTATAAAACGGAAATGTACGGATGAAGAAATTATCTGTTTTTTGCATGTTGACTGGAAGAAACTCACTGACAATCGACAATGTTATTAGATCCATAGCTATAATATTTAATATAGTTTTCAGCACTGCAAACACGGCATTCTCCCTATTGAACAAAGCGCTGGCACACAACGGCCCAATGCCCATAGCGACCCCTCGCGCCGAAGGTGTTAAGATACTTTGAATGAAAACAAATGGGCCCTCGAATTCACCTCCTCCATGCCGTCACCAGGTCAGGTCAGATGGTTATGGAAGAGATGGAGGAGGGGCATGGATCATGATCCTAAACCATCTCTCCTGTCCTGAGAAGCTGGGCAAGCTCCAGGCCTCCTCCTCAACTCTCCACACACAAACAAAGATCTCAACGTTTCCCCCTACAGCGAAATTACTCAAGCATCGGCAGAGGAAACCTATTCTCAGAAATACCCTATCGATTGCAAACTCTCAACTCCCATGCCGGTAAAGCATCCTGGCAAAGTGTAGCGTTCGACCCCACCCCCAGCCCTATAGCGTCCTACCGGCAGCTGTGTGGAGAACAAGATCTGAGATAAAACTGCATTCACTCTGACAGTGTGTTTTGTTTGTTAGTTCTCATGTGTGGTTCTAAATACGGGTGTTTGCTCCCTTTCATTTTCCCAGTGACTGGTGACTATGGTGATTACAGTATGTCTCAGTGGGTGAAGATAATGAAGTAGAGCCTTTATGTTAAGATTTTATCGCAGAGCGTAGTTGTGTGTGTGACTACGGCATTTTGCCCATTACACATTCACTTTGGAGTCGGGGGACCCGAGGGGATTGGTTAAAGGCTATTTTCCCTGTGTGATATCTATATAGGTTTTTTCCATCCCCACTCATCTTGCCTCCGGCAGGAAATGTGATGAGAAAGTATCGCTTTAGTCGCTTCAGGTACTGTAACTTTTCACAAAAAAGCTAAAAGCATTGTTTAGGAGGTTGTCTTAACTGATTCATCTATTCTCAATCATCTATTCTCAATTCTCATCTATTCTCAATTCCAGTGATCGAGAGCAATCAGTATTGCCCATCTACGGTGGTCATTTTGCTCTTATGTCATGCTCAGGTTGGGGGGGGGGGGGGTCATGGCATAAGAGCAAAATGGCCGACCGTGTGAATAATAGTCAGTTGTGTCTTCTAAATGTAAAATCTACTTTTGCACGGATCTTGGTCGACATCAAATGACCCCCGAAACCTTCACCCTCTCACTATTCTACCGGTACAATTACATTTTATCTTCAGGGAGTCTGGAATCATACATGTGTAGGCTTATCGTGCATCATGGATATTGGATAATGATCGAATTCCATGAGGATACATTTCTCTCATTTATCAACACAAGTTTATGGTATTGCCAACAGAAACAAAATACATATTATGGGGCAGGGGGAGGGGGGTTGTAGTTATTGTTTTTTACTGAATGGCAACCAAAACCTTTTTTGTTTCCTTTTGTAAATACAAAACGTTATAAATGTTTGTTCTTTAACTTCCGGAAGTAAGTAACAAAGTAGTGAATAGCACGGTATTCCAATTGTATCATCATTTATGAATAAATAGTAGATCATCAGCAAGATCGCAAGGAGTACTGCTAACAACACTAATTTGGATTGGTAGATTTTAATAGTAATATGTGCTGCATAGCGGTAATATCTTCAGTGAACAACATTTAAGAGCCTCGGAGGGAGAGAGGGACAGAGTTCCGACATAAAGCCGCTCTAAGCTTCCCCTGGGGCTCTGCTCTGTGGACTCCTTCAGCTCCAAGTACAGCCCCACATATCTAGCCTTGTAATTAAATCCTCATTACGAAGCATGTCAACTGTGCCCTCTCCATGAAGGCTGATGATGCATTCCCACAGACGCTTTGGATTGTTTGTTTCTTCATACCCAGATCACTCTACCATTTCCTCAAGGATGCATACCCAGTCATTCAAACCTTTATTTATTCTCGAAAAGACTATTTAGGTCACCCTCATTTTCAATGTCGTCGAGACTTTACAGACATTTCAATGCACACATTTCTACAATATAACAATAATAAAAATTAATAAATATCTATATATATATACAGTCCTGTCCTGTGCGTCTGTGTGTGACTGTGTCTGTCCAGGATCCAGCATCTGAATCCTTCTCTTCACGTGTCACTGGTCACATCGACAAAATAGTACTGTCTCACGAATCCCATGTTGCACTTTAGTTTTCAGCGTTTCAGAACTGCTATCTCAATTTAGAGCACAACATGGTATTGGAACAAAGACGTCAGAGAAATGCAACATCCCGTCTTCCCGCCAGTAGCTACATCCTTATTAAAATAGTTTACAGTCCACTCCCCTTAGTGGTATGTCTTTATTGAGACAGTAGGAGATCTGATGGTGAGACAGAGCAGGGCTCAATGGCAACACACACAAACACACAGGGCAGTAATGTTGCCACATCAGGGACATGTACCAGAGTAGTTAACCTGCCAAGCTGGTTCACCTCTGCGACCCACCCGTCAAGCCCACCCGTCAAGTCCACCCGTCCATCTGTGGCACATAGTCTAGAGGCAGAGAGACCATTAGCATGGTATTATGTTGCTCTGACCCTCTGCACAAAGGGCAGCTATGACGATTGATGCTGTTTTCTGATTGTCTGAATGAAGCTTGTTCTTTGTTTTGCTTAGCAATGAAATTTGCATCTGTCTTTGTGTGTGTGTGTGTGTGTGTGTGTGTGTGTGTGTGTGTGTGTGTGCGTGTGCGTGTGCATGTGCGTGTGTGTGTGTGTGTGTGTGTGTGCACATTGCAGAATATATGTATGCAGTGTTACAGTAAGTGTTATTTAAAAGTTGTACTCAGAAATGGCACAGGGCACAAAAAGTAAGGTTTTCTGAACGTGAGAAGGTTTTTTTCAAGGGCTTATGGAGATGAAGTAGAGATAGAGTAGAGACTTCTATCTCCAAATCTGCTGGTTCCCCCGTATCATCCTGCATCTCTTTCCTCAGCCTCCCACCACATATGGAAATTGAATGCGACGTTTCAGGAAAAGTTTTTCACAGACTTCTACTGTTCTCCAACCTCTTTCCTGGTGCTCCTGGCTACGTTTCAGTTGATGTGACAGTGTGAAATATCCCCCTGCTGAGACATTGAGGTACTACTAACGGTATAAGGAAATTGGCTACAGTCCATTTGAAAAAGCCTCTTTCAAGACACTCAAGAACACTAGGCAACTAGGGGATAGAAAATACAATGTCTGACAGGGAACCTGAGATAAAAGCTAAAAAAATATATATACTCCAAAGCTGAGTTTGTAATTTTTTTTAAACCAGGGACCCAAATAAGAAATGTTGTCCTGCCCAAAAACCCAGAAACATGCACATTGTTAGTCAGTGTTGTCATCTGGGGCCCACAAGGTGGTATCACACATACACTAGCCGAGGGCATTGGTTCTCAAACCTTTTCATGACAAGGGCCCACAAACTGATACACGTTAGTACGTGGACCTGTGTTTGATTGAATCTGAGATGATTCTGGTTGTTAGATATGATTATGTCCAGAATTACCTAACTGTCTGTTGATAGAGTAACATATGTCTCACCTGTCATTGTGTTATTATTGATAGAGTAACATATGTCTCACCTGTCACTGTGTTATTATTGATAGAGTAACATATGTCTCACCTGTCATTGTGTTATTATTATTGATAGAGTAACATATGTCTCACCTGTCACTGTGTTATTATTGATAGAGTAACATATGTCTCACCTGTCATTGTGTTATTATTATTGATAGAGTATCATATGTCTCATCTGTCAGTTTGTTATTATCTTGTTCTTAGCTTTTATTCTTCTATTTTATATGCTCATATATTGTACATATTGTATTGTCATTTCTATTACCCTGCCCCTCACCCCCCCCCCCCCCCTTAATTATAACCTCTACTTGAGGTCATAATGCAGCAGACCGACTCCCTAGACTGACCAGTGATGTATTGTTCGAGGAAATAAAGTCTGTCTTGACCGCTACTTGTCTTGTCCTCTATACGTTTAGTGGGTCGGGTCTCCATCAAACGCTGGTATCTCCCTGGCCGGAAGTAACGATAAGTGATGAGAAGGTTTGCAACATTACTTTGTCATTGCAGGTCATCAGCATTACTTTGCATTTGCCTGACAGTGGGTACTTGGTCTTGATTGAAGCCCACATTGTCCATAGCATTTCTTTCATTAGATCTTGCCGATGTTTGTTGGTAAAGTTTATTTGTGACTGATTTGTGTGGATGCGATTTTGATTGTTGGTGCAGGATATTTTTTTGAATGGGAGTCCTAAGAACAGTACAGTGATTCAACATCCAAAGGGCTAGTAGTGACTTTAAAAATAAGAGTTAATTCAATATTCTTGCTTTGCTGAATGTGTTGTGTGGACTTGAGAGGACATTTCAAAACGTTGACTTTTATTTCAGCATCTGAAGCTGCAGTGTTTGTTTGTCCAGTTCCAGCATTTCCTTCTTTGCTTCCAATTGGACTTTAAATTGAGCTTCCTCCAATTCCAAAGAATGCTGCTTTGCTTTCATTTGAGTTGAGCTTTTTCCATTTCCAGTAGATGTTTTTCTTCCAATGCTGCTGCTCTATTAAAGTGACCCGCTCTGCTTCTGCTTTGATGCGGCTGAGGAAGTCTGCACTGGGGGCTGAGGAATTTGAGGTGAGGGCTGAGGAAGATGCGCTGGAGGCTGAGGAAGATGAGGTGAGGGCTGAGGAAGATGAGGTGGAGGCTGAGGAGGATGAGGTGGAAGCTGAGGAAGATGAGGTGGAGGCTGAGGAAGATGAGGTGGAGGCTGAGGAAGATGCATTTGTTCTTTTTGATCCCTTGGATTGGTTTGACTTTTCTTTGAAACCATTGACATGCTATCATCAGGTCCAATACAAGTCAAGTCAAGTCAAGAGTTTTATTTGTCACGGCATACAAGTATACAATGAAATGCGGGTGGTCTTGCCCGCAACGATGTGCAATACAGTGGTGCAACATATAATAGAATCCAATAAAAACAACATTGTGCAATAACAGGTAACAGGTAATACGTATTTGTGTATCAACTTGATTTATCCACTGTTCCACATCCTGTTGGCACATCATTTGCACTGAATCATGAACATCATTGAAGTCACTTAAAGAAAGTTTGAATTCTTCAATTTGTTCACTTCCTCATTATGTCCTTCATCAATGATTTTATGTAATTAATTTGTCGAATGCAAACTCCCATGTCGCCTCCATGTGTAGCAAGTAATGCATCCAAAGGGCCTCTGCGTCTGCAGCAGGTGAATGACCATGAGATGTTTCTTGTTCCATTGTCCAGTACTTGTAAAGACTTGAATTCCTTTAGATCATTTAATATCATGTAATTATTCCAATTAATTACACAATACATTGTCCTTCAGTTGCCTTTCTATGGCTCTGCCTTGGCTTCAGCTTTCATCTTCATCTTCTTTTGTCAATATTACTCCTCATGACCATGAGTGGAGTGTTCAAGCATTGCCATCTATGACGCATGCTGTGCTTCCATTGTTTGATCAAACAATGGAACAAAGGCTCGCCGCAGGCTGCTCACTCGTATCCAGGCTGACAGTCGGATCCATCCACGTTGGTCAACGATCCACACCAAACAAAACCCATATGACTCTTCAATTTGGAGAACGTTTTCGACTGCACTTAAAAAGATGGTACATAAAAACCATCAAAAAATCCGAAAACCTAAAAATACAATAATTTATGTTCTGAGCTTTTTTTTCCGTTACATTATCCTTTATAATGACTTATGGAAACAAGCATGTTCATTTTCTTTCAATAAATGTGTAACTGAGGGGTACAATTCCCTGACTGTATTACTAGATATGATACTTACTACCACTACCTTTGTACTTAATATTCGGCCACCCAGTACACGGCATAAATATATTATCATGAACACTCTCACGTAGATGAAACGGATCCAACACAAATGTACGAATTAGAAACAGGTCTTTATTTCTACACAGCGATGGTGTGTAGAATAAGCACTTAATCACTTAATTACATTTATGAATTGAAATAGTATGCACTTTTATGGCAAGGAGTATTCGTCGGTATATCAATAGAGAATGTCCAATCTCTGAAGGCGCAGGTGGTAAATATACGACCTGGAATAGTTAAGGAATAACAGCAATGATACTTTAATGATTATACTAGATACACTAGAGGGGGTTAATCCGGTCGCTTGTAAGCCGACAGGAGTAGGAGGGGGGGGGGGGGTAGAATCCGGCTGCCTCGTCCGGCCAAGGGTATCCCAGGTGAACCCACTGTAGTGCCGTTCAATGCGCCGGCGATCCTTGGACCACAGATGAAAGCAGGTGGACTCTTTGTGGGCCGGCTCTCTCCGGTCCACGGGGGAGAGACGTGAAGCGACCTCGTCTTGCAGAGCGTCTCCTCACCTTGCGTCCTCTCCAGGGGGGGGGGTTCCAACACACGGCAGTGTCGGGGGTCTTTATCCATGGAATAATCAAAGTATCCAAAGCATAATCCGTGCCTGGGAAGGCGGGCTGTCGTCGGTAGAATAATCCGGTATACAGGTCCACTCGCTCGTCGGCTCTGGGGCTCCTCGGGTGCAGCTTCACATAGGGTCAACCACCCTGGGTAAGCAGCCAGTTCTCTGCCCGAAACGATGGGGTACTGACTACGGTAGTATTCTCACCGCACGAAGCACTATATATTAACAGACTATTATTAGCTTAATAGACTACGTCCAACTCGACGATATAGTGCCAAATATGACTATTCAAATATTAATATACACGATGTCTCAATACCGATGGTAGGCGAACTTGGCCTTACTCCCACACGTGGCGTCGCGGGGAGGCTTTACGTCTGTGACTCTATTGGAGGGTAAGAAACTGGACTGAAAAGAAAGTCCTACTTTAGTAGCGCAGTATATATACGCACTATGAACAAATAGTCCCATTAGTGGTGCGGTAGCCAAATTCCTACGCGGAACTAGGACTTGTTCGTACATGTCGAGCGGTACGTTTGAACTGGGTCTGAGGGGTATGGCAGCCTGGCACCAAGGTCTCGACCAATAGTAGAATGGAGACTATTATGGGATGTTCAGTAGGCTAGAATGGATATTCAATGCATATTGTACAAGGAATATACAAGGGATATCAGGGAATATTAGGGGCACCGGTGATCACTTTGCTTACGCGGCCGGCCGGCCACATAGCTCTGGGCAGTGATTGATCAATAATCATGACGACTGTTCCTTCTGTCAAATTGTCTCTCTCCTTTACCCACTTCTGGCGGGTCTGTAGAGACGGTAGGTAGTGCAGTAGAAACTGTTCCAAAACTTGTCGGCTAATACTTGGCTGTACCTCCACATTCGTCGGCCGTTCGCTTCTTCAGGCCGGTACATTGTCTGTGGTAATGCAGGATCTAGCCGCCCCATCAGGAGTGTGTTGGGGGTAACTGGGTCGATATCCGCCACATCACTGGAGACATATCCGAGGGGCTTCGAGTTAAGTACTCCCTCAATCTCCGTGAGGACTGTCATTAGGACTTCTTCCGCCACAGTCTGGGCCCCAAGTACTGCGTACAGGGCTGTCTTTATGGAGCGCACCTCTCGTTCCCAAGTGCCACCGAAGTGGGGTGCGTTTGGGGGGTTGAATTGGAAATCAACCTGTGCTGGAGCGAGGTGGGTCTTAAGTTCTGGGCCCATAGCTTGGAAGCTCTCTCTCAGCTCTCTTTCGCCGCCTTTGAAGTTTGTCCCATGATCGGACAATAGGGTAGACGGTCTTCCTTTCCGTGATGTGAATCTACGGAAGGCCATAAGGAATGAGTCTGTGCTCATGGTCGGGAGAAGCTCGATGTGTATCGCTCTGGTGGTCATGCATTTGAATACAATACCCCACCGCTTCTCGGTTCCTCTTCCTTTCTTTATGTGCAGCGGGCCAAAGCAGTCCATACCCGTTGAGTGGAATGGCTTGTCACCGATTCGGACATGTTCGCTGGAAGCGTCGTACCGCCTCTCTTCCTTGTAGGATCCAGTAACGACGTCTGATTTCCGCGAAGACTCTTTCTGCTCCTGCGTGATGTACATCCTCATCGTATTTCTTTATAATCAGCTCTGTGACCTTGTGTCGGCTGTTCAATACGATCGGGTATTTAATGTCATTCGGTAGATTGGGGGCTCTGCGTAGGCGACCACCCACTCTGATGAGGGTATGAGCGTCGCTCTCGGGGGCCAGGTGAATTAATCTGCTGTCGGATGGGACGGGCTTTCCTCCCTGTAGACAGGCCAATTCATCGGGGAACGAGTCTCTCTGGGCTCGCTGCAGTAGAAGCAATTCTGCTTCCTCGTAGTTAGCTGCTGACATATCAGCGGGGGACTTGCACTCCGGGTGGTACCGCAGGAATGTTCTTTGTTGTGCACTCTCTATGGACGTGCAATCGTCTATGTTAGGGTCGGTGGAGGCTACGGTGCTCAATCCACAGAACACAGACTTCTTAATTTCCACCTCCTCTGGACTTGCTTCCCTCGGGATAGGCATGGGCCACTGTCCTTCCGGGAGTCTTAGGAATGCGGGGCCGTCACTGTAGACATTGCGACGGGTGAGGTCATCCAGGGGCATCCCCCGGGTGATGACGTCAGCTGGGTTCTGTTTTGTATCAATGTAGCGCCACTCTGTTTCTCCGGTTAACTCTTCGGTTAAGTCTTGAATCTCGGTGACTCTGACTCCCACGAAGACTTTGTACTTGCATGAGTCCGATTTGATCCAGGCGAGTACCGTCGTGGAATCTGACCACAGGATTGTTCTAGACACCGGTATGGTGAGCTCACGTTGGATGAGCGTGGCTAGGTGCGCTCCGGCTAGGGCTGCGCAGAGCTCTAGACGTGGGATAGATTGTTGCTTGCGTGGGGCTATTCTCGAGTGGGCGAGGACAAATGCTGTGTAGATCTCTCCCCCCTGGTCTTGGGCCCGCAAGTAGGCTACTGATCCGTATGCGACCTCTGAGGCGTCACTGAAGACGTGTAAGTCCATCTTACATGTCTCTGGCCTCACCGTGGGTGGGAAGTAGCTTCGGCGCATATTAACGCCTGGGAGTGAGTGGAGCTCCATCTCCCACTCTCTCCAGGTGGATTTAAGGTGTGCGGGAATGGGGTCGTCCCAGCCCTGGTCCTTGTCCCACAATGCTCGTACAATCATTTTTGCCCTGGTGGTGTACGGTAGAATACATCCTAGCGGGTCATATTGTCGGGCGAGTGTTGTGTACACACTCCGTCTGGTGGTCGGCGCCGCCGCCGGCCTTCCCTGCTCCGTAGTCAGGGGCTTGTGTCTGTAGTGAAGCGAATCTGTTTTGAATCGCCACACCAATCCCAGGGTCATCTCCTGGGCTTCTCCCGGGATTGTAGCCATCCAGGTCTCGCTGCTGGCTGCCTTGTCCTCGGAGGAGAGGCTGCGCAGTACTTGCGTATCGCTGCTGGCCCACTGCCTGAGATCAAAGCCGCCTTTGATCAATGAGGCGCGGAGTTTAATCAGGAGAGCCTCGGCTTCTTCCTGGGTTGAAAGGCTTTGTAGACAGTTGTCTACGTAGAAGCTGTTCTTTACGCTGTGTCGGACCTCTTCGTCCGCTGCTGGGTCCTCTGCTACATGTTTCTGTAGTGCAAATGTCGCACAGCAGGGGCTGCACGTCGTTCCGAAGGGGAGGACCTCCCACTGGTAGATGGCTGGGTGCCCATCTCCTGGCCTCTCTCTCCATAGGAACCGCAACAGGGGCTTGTCCGCCTCCACTAATCTCACCTGCAGGAACATTCCTTTAATGTCCCCGCTGATGGCCACCTCTTCCTGGCGGAAGCGGAGTAGAACGCCGAGTAGGGAGGGGCCGAGTGTGGGACCGGGCAGTAACTCTTTATTCAGATTTTGGGATCCGATCTGGTAGCTGCAGCCAAACACCATGCGGTCTTTACCGTTGTGATGGACCTTGTGGTGGGGCACGTACCACGATTCAGTGGTCTGGTCAGCCTCTTTAATGTCCATCTTTGTGACGTGTCCCGCTGTGATGAGCTCCTCAATCTCAGCGCGGTACACACTCTCCTGGGCGGGGTTCTTGGCTAAGCGCCGCTCCGTGTTCAGCAGGTACCGTTCCGTGGCGTCTGTCTTGGCGTGGAAAGTAGGCATTCCTTCTCGCCGCAGGAGTGGCGTGGCGTATCTCAACACGCCGTTGACCGGGACTCTCCTGGTCCCTGTCTCGAGGAGGTGAATGGCGTAAATGTCATCTTTAGAGCGAATGTCTTTCTTTCCGTTCTTAAAGGGCATTTGTTCCAAGGTCCATAGCCGCTCTACGTGCTGCAGGAGTGCGGTTTCTCCCCCTGTGACTCGGGAGTGGAGACATCTAGTGGCTGTACTTCGGTTGAGAGATTTGGCGAGCGGGCCTTGGAGAGTCCATCCCAAACGGGTCTCGACTGCTGCAGGGCAGCCTCGGGGTCCGGTATGAACCCGGTCTATCGGGACAATGAGGTCTGCATGGTCGGAGCCCATCAACAGGGTCGGCATAGCATCGTCTATGAGCGGGATCGGTAACTTGCGCAGATGTGCATATTTCTCCATCAGCTTGGCGACGGGGTATGTGTACCACGACAGTCCTATTTCTTGGCTGGTGAAAGCGTCTGCAATCTGGTACCGTCGCTCAGGCTGGCCGCTTGCTGCGATAGAGAATGAGACATTCTCGCCCTTTATCGTCTTCAAATCTCGTCTTATTGTCCGAATTGTCATTTGGGTTTCGCTTCCCCGCAGCCCTAGCTGGGCCGCAGCGGAGGCGAGCAGCAGGGTCTTCTCTGACCCGTCATCGAGGACGGCGTAAGTGTCCAGGACTTTATTCTGGTAGCTTAGTGTCACACGCACTACTTTTAGGAGTACTCGGGCTCCACTGCTGCTGGCGGGATCGATGTACATGACGCTCGCTTTGCGGCTGGATGGTGCAGGTGAAGGGCGCCGTCTGTTACTGTCGTGAAGTATGTCCAGATGGGCTCCATCGCACTTGGTGCACCTTTTCTTTAAGCGGCATTCGGCTGCCATGTGTGAGCGCGCACAGCGAAAACAGCGCTTGTTGGACTTTATCCATTGACCTGCTTCCTCCGCGTTCAGCTTGGGGAAGGAGTCACGTTGCGCTAGCCAGTGTTCTTTCTCACAGTAGGGGCACACTATCTTCCACTTCTCCGTTCTGGAGGGGGTACTGTGGCTCCTGCTGCTCGGTACTGACTCCGATTGGTGCATCACAGTCACCGATCTTCTTCCATCATTTAGTCGTCTGGTTCCTTCTCTGGAGCCAGGGGTGCTCCGTCCGAATGTATCTAGCCGTAGGCTGCTGACTTCTCTCGCCAGGAAGTCTGCTAGATCGAGGAGGTTCGGTTCGGGGCCATTCGGGTCTCTGTGGTCCCTCTGCCGCCTAAAGCGCTCCTGACGAGCGGGCGGCAGCTTCTCCAGGATCCTTTCCACATTTGAGTTGGCGTAAAGTTCATGCCTCCCCTTCTCTCTTTGCGCTCCCAACATCCCTACCAGGGACTGCACTCTGATGGACAGGTCGTCCAGTGCTCGATTGTCTATTGCTGGGGGTAAGCGGTCGATGTGTCGGATCTCCTGGATCACGTAATCCCATATGCGCCCATACCTCTGGTCCAATGCTACCAGCGCTGCTGTGTATGGGGTGGTGGAAGTCGCGTAGGCGAGCGCTATATTATGTGCGCGGGGTACCTTTAAGTGCTTCAGTAGGATGGCGTATTTGTGGCGTTCATCCAATACATCCACCAACATGGTCTCCAGACACATGCGGAGTTCTGTATACTGGGCCCGGTTCTCTTGGGTGAAGTCGGGTACCATAGGCGTGCCAATGTATGACGCTGACTGTGGGTACATCGGCGAGCGTTGGGGGAGAGGCCTCCCAGGCGAGTCTCCTCCCGCTCCTTGGTATGGGCTGGTACCGGCAGTGTACCATGGCCCGCTTGTCCAGGTGCTGTTCCTCGGTGCGGGTCGTGCGTCGTGCTCACCCGTGTATAGAGTCGGGGGTCTGTAGCGCAGCTCCGCGGGAGTATAGCCTGGGCTGTACCGGACCTCCTGGTCCGGTAGAGTACTGTGCTGTCTTCGGGCGTGGTTCTCCTCCTCTTCCTCTTCGTCTTCAGTTAGTTCATCCAGTGCTTGTAGTCTCTGGTTTAGCCTCTCCACAGGATATGCTGCTCCTTCCCGGTTGCTAGGTCTCGCTTGGACCGGTGGGGGGAGGTGGTCTGTGGGGGGTATAGACCTCGTCTGTTGGTCAAGTTCAGGGTTGTTTACTCGGCTAGGGGATGCCGCCCTGGAGGTGTGTCTAGACGAGTTCCTGGAGCCTCTGGCGGAGGGAGAGGGTGTTGTCCGTCTGATCAGCTGTTCTATTAGTTGCGACTGCTGTCTGTCGCGCGCTGCGTCCCGTTGAGCACCGGCTCGTTCTCGGGCCACATTCTCTTCCATCTGAATGCGTCTTATTTCTAGACGTATCTGCTCGTGTTCGCTTCGCTGCTGGATCTGCAGTCGGTCGCGTTCAGCAGCGGCGTTCAGGCTGATGAGGAAGGCCTGCTGTAGGGTCCTCTCTGCCTCGCTGGGAGAAGGCGGTTGTATAGGGGAGCCTTCCCTCGGGGTACTCCTTGCGGAGCCTTGGAGCTCTATCTCCACGGTGCTCTCCCCGTCTTCTTCCGTGCCGAGTTCTCTCTCGGTAGCGTTGTATTCCTCCCGGGACTCATCGGGGACTACTTCTTCAGTACTGGCGGGGTGTGAAGTCATGTCTGGTTCCCACTGGTCCCCACCGTGAACTTGGTCAGTTACATTAGAGCCCGTAGGGGCCTCTATGGTCGGGGTAGTCTGGGCGTTGGGGTTAGACATACTTTTACTTTCTAGTTTTACCGCGTTTACTGTTAGTAGAAGACTAGGTTGTTGACTGACAGCGTAAGCCTCTAAGTACTGAGGGAGCCGTCGTTCGCGCTGCGGGCGTTGGTTAGGAGGATCGTTTCGTGGAGTGTTCATCATAGGCCATTTCAATATTAATAACACTATATTAATATTACACTAATTACCATCCGGCTCGAAGGACCAATTGTAACTGAGGGGTACAATTCCCTGACTGTATTACTAGATATGATACTTACTACCACTACCTTTGTACTTAATATTCGGCCACCCAGTACACGGCATAAATATATTATCATGAACACTCTCACGTAGATGAAACGGATCCAACACAAATGTACGAATTAGAAACAGGTCTTTATTTCTACACAGCGATGGTGTGTAGAATAAGCACTTAATCACTTAATTACATTTATGAATTGAAATAGTATGCACTTTTATGGCAAGGAGTATTCGTCGGTATATCAATAGAGAATGTCCAATCTCTGAAGGCGCAGGTGGTAAATATACGACCTGGAATAGTTAAGGAATAACAGCAATGATACTTTAATGATTATACTAGATACACTAGAGGGGGTTAATCCGGTCGCTTGTAAGCCGACAGGAGTAGGAGGGGGGGGGGGGGTAGAATCCGGCTGCCTCGTCCGGCCAAGGGTATCCCAGGTGAACCCACTGTAGTGCCGTTCAATGCGCCGGCGATCCTTGGACCACAGATGAAAGCAGGTGGACTCTTTGTGGGCCGGCTCTCTCCGGTCCACGGGGGAGAGACGTGAAGCGACCTCGTCTTGCAGAGCGTCTCCTCACCTTGCGTCCTCTCCAGGGGGGGGGGTTCCAACACACGGCAGTGTCGGGGGTCTTTATCCATGGAATAATCAAAGTATCCAAAGCATAATCCGTGCCTGGGAAGGCGGGCTGTCGTCGGTAGAATAATCCGGTATACAGGTCCACTCGCTCGTCGGCTCTGGGGCTCCTCGGGTGCAGCTTCACATAGGGTCAACCACCCTGGGTAAGCAGCCAGTTCTCTGCCCGAAACGATGGGGTACTGACTACGGTAGTATTCTCACCGCACGAAGCACTATATATTAACAGACTATTATTAGCTTAATAGACTACGTCCAACTCGACGATATAGTGCCAAATATGACTATTCAAATATTAATATACACGATGTCTCAATACCGATGGTAGGCGAACTTGGCCTTACTCCCACACGTGGCGTCGCGGGGAGGCTTTACGTCTGTGACTCTATTGGAGGGTAAGAAACTGGACTGAAAAGAAAGTCCTACTTTAGTAGCGCAGTATATATACGCACTATGAACAAATAGTCCCATTAGTGGTGCGGTAGCCAAATTCCTACGCGGAACTAGGACTTTTTCGTACATGTCGAGCGGTACGTTTGAACTGGGTCTGAGGGGTATGGCAGCCTGGCACCAAGGTCTCGACCAATAGTAGAATGGAGACTATTATGGGATGTTCAGTAGGCTAGAATGGATATTCAATGCATATTGTACAAGGAATATACAAGGGATATCAGGGAATATTAGAGAATATACAAATACAATTAAATATATATATATAAATAAATATATATATTCGGTTTAATCTGGCCCTTCACAACAAAATGTATACTTTTTATACTTGAAACGACGGACTGCCTGACCTTTTTTTTAATGGGGATGGCGAGTCAAAACAACATTACCAGGATGGAAATCAATAATCAAAAACTCACACCCAGCCCTGTCATATTGCAATAGTGTAATAGTTTGCTAGTGTAAAGAAAATAAATGGGTGGCTGCCACTTGGTGGAGATGTGCGCTCTACTGAACAGGATGTGGTAACACTTTTTACATGGTACATGTATTGAATTGGTCAAAATTGCAACGCCTTGCAATATTTTGGGGGAAGAGTGATTAAGGAAAAACAGCGTAGACCCAGCAGTGGGTGATGCAGCCTGAAGGATGAAGGGGAGATCAAAACAGATGGAGAGAGAAGAGGAAGCGGCAGGCGGGGGAAGGATGGGGAGCGAGCGACAGGCCCAGAATTTTAACAACAACAACCACCAAGTACACGCACGCACGCACACACACACAAACAACCACACACACACACACACACACACACACACACACACACACACACACACACACACACACAAACAACCACACACACACACACACACACACACACACACACACACACACACACACACACACACACACACACACACACACACACACACACACACACACACACACACACACACAAACAAACACACACACACACACACACACACACACACACACACACACACACACACACACACACACACACACACACACACACACACAGACAGTAGTCTAACAGCTTCTGTGCTCCTAACTAGAGGCCAGCTTCATAATGGATTTCAGAGGGCAGGGCTCTTGCCAGCTCGCTATATTGAGTTTCAGCAGCAATAGCAACGACACCTACAGCACTTTTGCCCCACTCCGGCAGTGGCATGGAGCTGGACGTGTTATAGATATCTCTGGTGAGTGTCTTGGTTAAGCTGTGAAATATGTGTAGGAATTGGTACTGCGTGCATACAGTATGAGGCAACCTATACAGTATGTGCTGTGTGTTGCACTGGCATGCTGTGGAGAATCAGAAGATTTGAAGTATTTGAAGTGCTCTATTTTTGGGATCAGCCACTAAAATGTAGGCCACAAAGCTTTCTCAGATGTGGAAAATGATTTATAAGATGTGCTTTATCAGGAAACATTCTTAGCCTTGTCGGCATTAGGGATTTCCTATCTCCTTTTTGGCACATTGTGCTGTAATGGGAGATGAATATTACATGGCCTGTCCTTTCACAGCTAGAAGTGTATCCGTAGATTCACTTTAATCCACGTATAGATGGGAGTTATTTGAATGCATATTTGTGTATATTATCAGAAGATCTCTTAACTCTTTCAGTGCCACTCATGAGATTTCTCGTGTTTTTTTATAGGTGGTTGCTAGCCACTCACGAGATTTCTCGGATTTTTTTTTTTTTTTTTTTTTGCGATCTGAAAAATGATTGCATCACCCGAGCCTACCCGAGTATAGCCGAGGGGCGCCGACGGTCACTGTGGAAAAAAGCGCCCCCTGTCGTCTCCCAGATGACATAAGTGATTTTGGAATGGACTCAATGAAAATGAATGGGGAAAAAAATCCGGTACATTTTCCAGTTCACTGATCCAGCCGGGGTTACCACAGTTCATTCTGGAGCCTCAGATCCCCGCGGATCATAGAGATCTACTGTGTCGCGTTGGATCCATACACTTATCGATTTTTTCGAATGGTGATCAGGAATTGGAATATACCAGTTGGATACCATCTGATGTCAGGTAAGGACTCTGTGTTATCAGTGGTAGGATAATCGGAGTAAGTTTGATGAAGTTATAAGCTGTTTTGTGAAATGTCTTCTCTCGGTTTCATTGTAAAAGTCAGAGAGGAAATCAACGGGGCGATTATCAGTGCGCGGCCGTAATGTGCGTGCGTGCACGTATAATATTGATCATCTAGCGTTTATTTGAAAACTATTCATAAAAAGGCCGACGAATATCAACGTTGTGGAATATTCCACTAAAAGACGATTTTCATAGAATGCTCCAGAATGAGCTGTTTTTTATATCAAAACGGGGGCTTTTCTAACTGCTCTGAAACGGAAACGACGCGATAAAAAAAGAATCTGCCTTCACAGCACTGACTGGAAAATAGTATTTGATAATGCGATGGGCAGATTAGACACATAGCCATAATTTAAAACATAGATTAGGCGATATTAACGTTAACATTGGCGCGGATGGTGGCATTCAAGCGGTAAAACGGAAAACCAGGCATGGCATTGAAAGAGTTAAAGATACTGTACAATGAAAATCGTCAAACATCTTTCAATCTCATTGCATTTTTTTTCCAGAAGGTATGTTGATGTAACATTATCCACAATGTTAGAGAATTATTCAATGTTGTAAACATTATGTTCAATGTTGTGAACATGATGACTAAAGCCCTTTGATCTCTATCCCCCATGGATATCAACAGAAACAAGCCATTTTAGATATCCACTCTGCTTCTAGCTGAGTGAGAAGACAGGCCCTAGTACAGGCCTCTCACTGATCACTTCAGTGTTGAAAAAGCACTGTAGCGCTGTGCTACATCCTCTCACCAGGCACCAGTGAGGCAAGTGTTTTAGCCTTCAAAAGCCATGATTGATGATACATACGTCTGGGTAGTGTAAAAGCACTCACCTACCATCGCAGAGAGGGTTCAGCAGTAGTACCTTGCTTGGTCAGACGATCCTACACAAGATGTTTTAATCTGGGTGAGATAGTGTGAACCTATGGCAACCAATGTAATCAAAAAAGTCAACTAACGAACAAGATTCTTGTACTAAGGGTACTACGAGTACGACTATGCTTGCACCTCATGGTACCAAAGCACCTCAAAGGCACTAAAAACAAGACTACAAACATCACAAAACAAACTGGCCAGACTACTGCTTGACCTTACTCCTAAAACCCACCTCACCCCTGCCCACTTTGTCTACAAGATACACTACACCATTAAGATACCCATGTACATGTCGAAATACTTCCCAAAGGTCAGTGAATTCCACGATCACAACACCAGAGGGAGTTCCACAAATCATGTTCAACCCAGATTCGGCTCTAACAAGGGACTAAACACTAGTGATGCACCGATGTGAAAATTGTGGCTGATACCGATAACCGATATTAATATTGCTGTTCTGGCCGATACCGATATTTACCAATGTCGATATCTCTGTATAGAAAACACTTTTTTATGATAATCAAATAAAGAGCTATTTTCCAAAACGCATTATTTTTTTTAACTTTTGTAACTTATTTTTTAGAAATGACTGATATTTTGAAACTATTTAAGGCCAAAACATGTAAAAAAAAGAAAAATTATTATTATATATTTTTTTAAAGGTGACATGCATTATAAATGTCTTTTTCAGTGTCTAGCATTGTATTATAGTAATAGGAGTTAGTATCAATGTGTTTGTGTATCTAAATACCATATTGGCGGATTGCCGTCATTCAGGTCATTCATTTCCTGGTTTGAAAAAATCAGGTCATTCTGATTTGACTCGCATGGTGATGTCACGTGGCGAGGATGGAGCGGATAGTGATCCGATTGGCTCTGCGGTTGTAGCGCACCAAACGGGGTTTGACAGAGAGCGAGAGAGAAGAGAGAGAGAGAGAGAGAGAGAGAGAGAGAGAGAGGGAGAATCAGATAGACCCTCGCGACAGAGAACACATACACACACCAGGGTTTTCCGTTAGAAAAGATTGTTGCCGGTAAATCTACCGGTCAAATGAGAGAAATTCCAGTCAGAGTTTATTGAGCTTAAAAACAATTGATAGGCAGGCTATATAAAGGCTATAAAAAGAAAGGCTACTTTTGCGTATACAGTCATTATATTCCAAATAAAATAAGTCCCGAGACTCCGTGCTGCTGCCGACTTTAAATCAAATAGTTGTCTGTGGGCAGTCGGCCCGACATTAATAAACAGCAGTCTGTTATAATCACATTTTTATGAGCTAACGAATTCCGTTATATTGGACATTTGTATTAATTATATCAAGCGAAGAACTGAGACATTTGGCAGAGAGAGACGGCAACATTATCGTGGGTTTGCGTGATGACTCTCCACCTCCCAACGACTTATTTGCGAGAGTATGCCGCTGCAGAGCAGCAGATTCAGCTGTTTTCAGGCTCTATCTGGGGACCGCTCAGCAGCGCCCCCCACCCAACAGCTGAATTGCCAATGGCTGAATTGGAGTATTGCACCGGCACAGCTGGTGTTGCAGCCGCATGCAGTCGCAAATCTAGCAGCAAGCTCCCACTGACAACAGCGTTGTCATTATTAGACCTGCTTGGTATGTAAATGTAATGATTGTTTCGTTCATCGCATAGGCTATTTAATTTTAGCCTATTTTAATACAATTCAAATAATCAAATTGTGCTTAGAGGGAATTATTTTCACCGGACATTAAGACCGGAGAGATTAATTATGTCGGACTTCAACAGATTTTGCCGGTCAAATATCGGTAATTACCGGCTAACGGAAACCCTGACACACACGCGCGTCGCGCTGTCGTCTCTCGGTCTGTCTCTCTCTCTCTCCCCCTCTCTATCTCTCTCTCGATTCGGGAGCATAAAACTAACGCCCCGTCTATAGCGCGCGGCACAGTGGAAGACTTCCTCAAACGGGAGAGGGAGAGAGAAAGAGAAGGGGACCTGCGTTATCGCACGAAGCTGTGTTTACACAGTGCTCTCTCTCTCTCTCTCTCTCTCTCTCTCTCTCTCTCTCTCTCTCTCTCTCTCGCTCTCTCTCTCTCTCTCTCTCTCTCTCTCTCTCTCTCTCTCTCTCTCTCTCTCTCTCTCTCTCTGTCTGCCACTCACTGAAAGTGCTTATGGGCGGAGCCCAGCCAATAACAGGCTGAAATCTTGAGGCTGGAAAATGATGCTTTTGAGTACTCCATTAGAAACATAAAACAATGATTTTTCTTTTTAAATAAACCTTACAGATGTCTTCCATAGACTCACAGGAATTGTGTAAAGTTGCCCAAATAGTGCTAGGAATAGCAATGCAGGTCCCCTTTAATATCTTACTATTAATATCTTAATATCTTGATATTGGACCGATACCGATGTGTAAAAAAAAAAAAAACGCCATATCGGCCGATATTATATCGGCGGCCGATATTAAATCGGCGGCCGATATATCGTGCATCACTACTAAACACGTTTCACAATTATGCCACAACAATGTGGAACCCCCTACCAACAGCCGTAACCTTCAAAATCGCCCTCAAAGAGCACCTACGGGAGGCTGCAATTCGAAACTGGCCCCTGTAAATGTCCAAACCCCCCAGCCCACCCACCCGCCCAGCCCCCTCCTAATGTTCAGTTTCCTCCCCCTTGAATGTATATATTTTCTGTTAGGATCTCTGTTAAACAGTACTGTATATTTGTATATCTTGTATGTCATAAATGTAACAGTACTGTATATCTGTATGTCATGTATGTCATAAATGTCATGATATATATCTGTATATCTGTATGTTGTGTATGTCATAAATTATAAATTGAAAATGGGGGACCCTGATGTAAACAAGATGGAAGTCTTTCTCTGGTCTGCATCCCCTTAACAATTGTGTGTATTGAGCCGTACTGTATTGTACCCATTCTGCAATCTCTTAATACAATTTTCAATCAATCAATCAATCATACACTCTCCTCTCATCACTCATCACTGTCACACCCTTCCCAGACCGACAGACGAGACATGTGGTAGTCTACACACCCTCCTCTGACTGACAGAGGATAGCTCATCGACCAGTGCTGTGATACAACTAAACAACTAACATGGGTAGAAAATGGGAGAACATGATACATTTATTTTTACAATAGGAAGCTCACAGATGTGTCTTTATATGTTCTACTGAGGAGTTATGAGTCGCACAGACCAGTTATGCACCTAACTGGGCAACGTATAGCACAATGTATTATGAAACTCATTATATTTGATACAACGTGGGGTTTGAACCGGTCCTTTAATACCTAACTGAATGCATACAGTGTGCACCAAGACGAAGCTCCTTTCATGTTACTTCCAGAGACAAAATACGTTCAATCCAAGAAACAGAGAATGGGGCAAGGACACTGATTGTCAAAAGCTTGGTTTGTAAAATAATAGACATTTTGATAGAGCACACATATTTGTAGTGAGGCTGCACTGTGTGGTTACTTACAAACATCATCTTACCCATTATGTTCTAGAATCTTATTATAACGCTATCGTCTCTGTTTAGTCTCTCAGTGTGTGTGTGTGTCTGTAGGTGTTTGTGTATGTACTGTATGTATGTCCATGTATGTATGTATGTATGTATGTATGTATGTATGTATGTATGTATGTATGTATGTATGTATGTATGTATGTATGTATGTATGTATGTATGTATGTATGTATGTATGTATGTATGTATGTATGTATGTATGTATGTATGTATGTATGTATGTATGTGTGTGTGTGTGTGTGTGTGTGTGTGTGTGTGTGTGTGTGAGAGTTTGTGGGTGTGTGCTTGTATGTACAGTATGTGTGTGTAAGTGTGTGTGTATGTGTGTGTGTGTGTGTGTGTCTGTGTGTGTGTAAGTGTGTGTGTATGTGTGTGTGTAGGTGTGTGTGTGTGTGTCTGTGTGTGTGTGTGTGTGTGTGTCTGTGTGTGTATGTGTGTGTGTGAAAGAGAGAGAGAGAGAGAGAGAGAGAGAGAGAGAGAGAGAGAGAGAGAGTTTGTGTGTGTTTTGAGTAGACACTAGATGGCACTATGGATGTATAATCCTTCTATCTGGAGGCTAAATGGCTCTCTTCACTCTCCCTCCCTCTCTCTCGCTATCTCTCTTTCTCCCACTTTATCTCTCCTGCTTTCTTTCCCTCCACACACACACGCACGCATGCACGCACGCACGCACGCACGCACACACACACACACACACACACACACACACACACACACACACACACACACACACACACACACTGTCATCTTGCTGTGTCATGGTTATTGTGGCTAATCTGATCATTATCAATTCTCAATACAATAATCAGGGGGATCTGGAGCAGGCTTACACGTGTGTGTGTGTGTGTGTGTGTGTGTGTGTGTGTGTGTGTGTGTGTGTGTGTGTGTGTGTGTGTGTGTGTGTGTGTGTGTGTGTGTGTGTGTGTGTGTGTGTGTGTGTGTGTGTGTGTGTGTGTGTGTGTGTGTGTGTGTGTGTGTGTGTGTGTGTGTGTGTGTGTGTGTGTGTGTGTGTGTGTGTGTGTGTGTGTGTGTGTGTGTGTGTGTGTGTGTGTGTGTGTGTGTGTGTGTGTGTGTGTGTGTGTGTGTGTGTGTGTGTGTGTGTGTGTGTGTGTGTGTGTGTGTGTGTGTGTGTGTGTGTGTGTGTGTGTGTGCGTGCGTGCGTGCGTGCGTGCGTATTTGTGTGTTTTGGTTACCATGTTTTATGTATTTTTAAACCACCAATTCACCTCACTGTGAATCTACACCGACATCAGATGAATGTGGGCGGCAAGTCTCACACACATTATACAAATTTATTACATGGCGTTTTCACATTCGCGGAAATGCTTGCTTGTGATTGGTCAATAGCGCTCGTCAGAGGTCCGATATTACTCGATGACGGACCTCTGCCAAACAATAATGACCGCTGTGCGCAGCTGGACCAATCAAGCCCACTACACACACTGTATCAGTGCTGCTCAGCATATGCACAGCTGCACTCAGTCATGCAATCAGACCACAGACCTGCCGGCTGCCGATAATAATAATCACTTTATTTGGGCTGACAGAGCCACAGAACAACTGCGTCTGCATTTGATCTCGTCTTGTCGATGAATTAGGTATATTGTTAGTAAGTTAGCCATGTAATAAGCGGGATAATGTATAGCCTATACTCGGTCATTGTCGCAAAATAATTGACCTTCACTGACGTTTAAAACACCTCGGCTGCCATTCATACATGTTCTCACGCACACCTACATATATTTGAGACGCATCCTCTCACATGCACTATGGAGAAAGATGACATCCCGATAGAAGATGCAGCACATACCTGCTCGCAGGTAGATCGGTCTACATGTAACGTATGTGCATCAGGGATATATATGCACAATGTATAGTAATGGTTTTTTTTTGTAAGTGCTTTTTTAATTTCCATGTCAGTTGTTAATGTGTTTGTATGAGTCTTTTGTATGTTTTGTATGATGTTACGAAAAAGAAAAAGACAAATCTTGGATGTTGCATATTATGCTGTGGAAAGATGTATATTGGAAAGATTTGTGCAAAGATTCGGTGTTCTAAACTCTGTGTCGGTCAATTATTTTGCGACAATGACCTCGTAGCTATACATTATCCCTTACGTATCACCCTATTATTTACTTTACCGCCATATAGGTGGAGTTTGATGCAAGGCCTAAAAAAAATAATGGTTTGTTTCCGGTTGCCGACCGACCCTGCCAATTTATGTGCGACCCAATATATTTTATGAGTTAAAAAAAAAAAAAAAAAAAAAAAATCTTTTTTCTTATTCTTTTTTTTTATAAAGTTTCATATAAATCTTAGTCAAACCTTTAGTATTATGGATATTAAACATGCTGGTAGAGTACATGCATCCATGTTGTTGTGAAATTTTTTATTAAATAAAGAAATTCCCTATCCATAGTCGCCGTGGGAAAGAATAAAATAAAAAATTAAATAAAATAAATTCCCTACCGACCCATGGCCTTAACTGACAACCAACAGGAAACAAACAATATTTTTTTTTATGCCCAATGAGGGGTAGGGATTGCAGACATGCCCGTTCACCTTAAAATGAAGGTCCAAGAACCAAAATAGTCAAACAACAGGTAGAATACATTAGAATGACGAACTAATGATAACCTAACTCTGATTGTTTTCCGTGTTTTGAAAGTCATGGAAGTGCATTAGCCATCTGCTCACTGAAATGCGTTCATAGCGACCTACGAAGGAAATAACGGCGAATATAGCGGTTTAGTTTTATTAATGTCATATTGAAATTCATATTCATATCATATTCTACAATTCAGCGAAATGGCCCATAAGCTGTAGGCCTAAAACTGATGTAATTGTATAAGTGTTTTCTTCTTGGCCATCCTGTAGTTACATGCTTGCTCAGCAATCTATAATGTACTTCGGGGTTCTGAAAATCTCATAATATACATGAGTTTATGTCTTTTCCTGCATTGTCGATGATATTGCCATTTGTAAGCTTTCCTGAATGGAGATGTGTGTGTGTGTGTGTGTGTGTGTGTGTGTGTGTGTGTGTGTGTGTGTGTGTGTGTGTGTGTGTGTGTGTGTGTGTGTGTGTGTGTGTGTGTGTGTGTGTGTGTGTGTGTGTGTGTGTGTGTGTGTGTGTGTGTGTGTGTGTGTGTGTGTGTGTGTGTGTGTGTGTGTGTGTGTGTGTGCTCTTGATCCTCTCCCTCTCTCGTCCTCTCCTCTCTTCTCATTCCCTCCTCTCTACTCTCCTCCCCTCTTCTCTCCTCTCATTCCCTCCTCCTCTCCCTCTCTCCTCCCTTCCTCTTCCCCCTCCTCTCCTATCCTCCCATCTCCTCTTCTCTCATCTTGTTCCCTCCTCCTCTCCCTCTCTCCTCTCCTCTCCCCTTCTCCTTTCCTCTCTCCTCTCCTCTTCTCTCCTCTCCTCTCATCATTCCCTCCTCCCCTCTCCTCTCATCTCATCTCATCCCCTCCTCTCATCTCCTCTCCTCTCCTCTCCTCTTCTCTCCTCTCATTCCCTCCTCATCTCCCCCTCTCCTTGTCCTCTCCTTTCCTCTCCTCCCCTACTCTCCCTCCTCCTCTACTCTCCCGTCCTCTTCTCTCCTCTCATTCCTTCCTCCCCTCTCTTCTCCCCCACTCCTCTCCTCTCCTCTCCTCTCCCCTCATTGTTAAACTCAGTAATAATCAGTGTATCAGCAGTCCGGGCTACAGCTGAAAGCCTTCTACATGAAGCGTGAAAGGCATTGACAAATCCATTGAGCCTGAGGCCGATGTATAGGATTCAGCATTACTAACGATATGATCTTGCTATTTCTTATGCAACATATTGTGACCTGAATTAGTAAGCGTGTAGTGTACATTTAAATGTATATCTGATATCACCCTCTAGCTGTTTGAATGAGCTAAATATGAGTTGTATTTTCAGTATTTTTAAATGTAGTCTGACATCCAACAATCCTCCTCTCTGCCTCCTCTGCACTGGGACCTCCTCCTCCTGTGCACCACACCTACAGTTTACACCACGGCATCACAGCAGACCACTCTCACACTCGCAGTCATTCATCTCAATATCAATAGGCTAATGGGTCGACTGACTGCACCGGCTTGAAATGCCCCGCTCAGCAGTTCAGAAACCAACTTGTACCAACAACCAGAGGCTACCAGGCAGCTATGACCCTGCTGGCTTGAAATGTCTCTTCAGAAAGCGTTTTTTTTTGCCAACAATCAAAGGTTGAAGAGGTGGCTAAACCTGCCAGTAAGTGCACGAACACACCCATCTACATTCTTCAGCTGCTGAAGTTAGAGAAGCACCTCTAGCCTATAACGACTGCATTGTTATCTAGTGTTTGTTCACACTAATTACAGTACTCTGTTGCAGCGTTTCCGTTAGCCGGTAATTACCGGTTTTTGACCGGCAAAATCTGTTGAAGTCCGACTTATTTAATATCTCCGGTCTTAATGTCCGGTGAAAATAATTCCCTGAGTCTAAGCACAATTTGATTATTTGAATTGTATTAAAATAGGCTAAAATTAAATAGCCTATGCGATGAACGAAACGATCATTACATTTGTTTCCTCGTTGCTTCTAATAATGACAACGACGTTGTCGGCGAGAGCTTAGTCCTGGTGTGCGGACTTTTGTGTGAAGCTGCAGAGCCAGAGAGGCAACGGCACAATGCAGTATTCCAGCAGTACTCCAATTTGGCCATTTTCAGCCAATGTTGGGTGGGGGGCGCTGCTGTGCGGTTCCCAGAAAAGAGCCAATAACAGCTAAATCAGCTTCTCTGCAGCGCCATACTCTTTGCAAATAAGTCGTTGCGAGGTGGAGAGAGTCGTCACGCAAACCACGATAATGTTGCAGTCTCTCTGCTTTCTCAGTTCTTCGCTTGATATAATTAATACAAATGTCCAATATAACGGAATTCGTTAGCTCATAAAAATGTGATTATAACAGACTGCTGTTTAGTGTCGGACCGACTGCCCACATACGCGGTCTATTTTAGTTCAAGTCAGCAGCAGCACGGAGTATCGAGGGACTTATTTTATTTGGAATATATTAATTAATGACTGTATACGCAAAAGTAGCCTAGTTTTAAGTAATAATATTATAAATCTACATGCCTTGAGGATGACATTCTTTATATTGCCTGCCTATCAATTGTTTTAAAGCTCAATAAACTATGACCGGAATTAATCTCATTTGTCCGGTAGATTGAAATCTTGCAGGTCACGGAGACCGGCAACAATTTTTTCTAACGGAAACCCTGCTCTGTTGTCAAAAAAATTTCAGTGTGTGTGCATGTTTGGAACACTGGAACAGCTAATCACCTCAACCCAGAAAATAAACCATACTAACTACTCAAACAGCAGAGTTAGAGTAATAACAGAGAAAGCTGTTCTGATCAGTCCTTGAGAAAGAGTATATAGCGTAGTGATGACTAGATCTAGTCAAGTCAAGAGTTTTATTTGTCACGGCATACATGTATGTGCAGCATGTGTGTGTGTGTTCATGCTAAAGTGACTGCTAGTGTGTGAGCGTATACAGTGTGTGTGTTGTGTGTGTGCTCATGTGTGCTTGTGTGTGGAGAGTTCAGTGTTCAAGACTCTGATGGCCTGGGGGAAGAAGCTGAGCCGAAGTCTCTCTGTCGTAGTTGCTGGTGTTCGCAGGCGTTTGCCTGACTGCAGCAGCTTGAACAGGCTGCTGTTGGGGTGGTGAGGGTCTTTCATTATTCTGCAGGCTCTGGATTTGCACCTCTTGTATAAGACCTGCAGGGGTGGTAGTGCAATACCCATAGTACGCTCAGCTGAGCGCACCACTCTCTGTAGGGCCTTCTTGTCCTGTGCCGTGCTGTTTCCATACCAGGCAGTGATGTTTCCAGTCAAGATGCTCTCTACAGCTCCGGAGTTGAAGGACTGGAGTATCTTCCCCCATACTCTGAACTTCCTTAACTGTCTCAGGTGGTAGAGGCGCTGCTTCGCCTTCTTCACGACTGAGTCTATGTGTGTTGTCCATGTCAGGTCCTCTGAGATGTGGACCCCCAGGTACTTGAAGCTGCTCACCCTGTCCACGGTAGCCCTGTTTATCCTCAGTGGTGTGTGTGTCCCCTGCTGTGTTCTCCTAAAATCCACGATCAGCTCCGGCTTGGTTTTACCAATGTTCAGGAGCAGGCTGTTGTCCTGACACCAGCGTTCCAGTACCTCAACCTCCTCCCGATAGGCCTTCTCGACGTTGTCAGAGATCAGCCCCACCACCACTGTGTCGTCCGCAAACTTCACTATGGAGTTGGAGCTGAACTTGGCCACACAATCATGTGTGTATAGTGAGTACAGCAGGGGGCTCAGAACACAGCCCTGGGGGGACCCCCCACCCTGACCGCCTGGGGCCTTTCACTCAGAAAGTCCAGTATCCAGGCACTCAGAGCGGAGCTCAGACCCAGCTTGATCAGCTTGTCCACCAGTCTGGTGGGGACTATGGTGTTGAATGCTGAGCTATAGTCAATGAACAACAGTCTCACATAGCCCCCCTTCTGGCAGTCTAGGTGAGAGAGGGTGCTGTGTAGTACTTGGGAGACCGCATCGTCAGTGGACCTGTTTGGCCTGTATGCAAATTGCATAGATGTTGGATGAACTCTCATAGAAGACTCTTTGAGTCACTATTAAAGCAATGCACCAACATTTTTGGAAATACACTTATTTGGGGAAATACACTTCCCCAGAGTCAGACAAGAAAATGTACATCCGTTTAATCTCTGTGTGTCCAGTAGCCTCCAGAGAGAGGTCCAGGTGCATGCTAGCCTAGCTTAGCACACAGACTAGAAGCTAGAGCCATATGGAATCCGCGATCACGGAATCGCGGACGGAATCGCGGAATTGAGCAATAAAAATGGAATCAACTATAAATTTTTTTTTTTTTTTTTTTTTACTTTTTTTTTTTTTTTACTTTTTTTTTTTTTTTTTTATGTTGTGGGACTTGTACAGCACTTTGTTCAACTTTGTCAGTGCTGTAAAGTTTAAATCTTAGACAAACAACACTTTGCTTTCATGAAATATTGTAAGCAGTCATTTGAGGCTTCATAAAAGCAGCACAATGAACACAAATCTGTCAGTGCCGAGTCCGACCTCATCTTAAATAACAAACGGCATTGCTTGTTGTAGTTAACAAAGAGAGGCAGAGTTGATTTTGCAAAAATATATATACCTTTTTATTTTTTTTAATAATCGAATTTTATTTTCATATTCGAATGAAATAAATGAATGAAGCTTCGAAGTATTTAAGACAGCCCTATTAAATGGACTGTTATATCTTATTAAATTGTGGACATTTATTCATTCCCACTTATTAGACACTATTTCTGATGGTAAAATGAGCGTACAAAGCAAAATACAGAATTCTGAAATATTAAAACGGAAAAAACGGAATTTGGAAAAAAATAAAATGGAATTTGGAAAAAAATAAAACGGATTTCATATGGCTCTACTAGAAGCAGTAGGGAGCAGCTAGCCTAGCTCCATTAAAACTCTGACAACTCCAAAACGGACACACAAAGTTGAAATTGATATCAATCCTCTTGTCTGACTCTGGGGAAGGCAAATACGTGTATTTCCCAAAATGTTTCATTTTATTTCAAGCTTTTATTTCAACACGTAAGAATATAATATACTTTTAATTGTCATTGCACACAAGTATACAACGAAATTTCAGGGGAGGCTCCCACAAGACAGTAGTACAACATACATGTAACACATAACATAACACTGTGTACATATAACAGAATATTTTAAAGTGCATAATGAGCTGTAAACATAATGGTTATCAAGTCCAGGTAAAGTGCATGGTGCACGTGAGGGGACAGTCAATGAGAGTTTAACAGTCTGACTGCTTGGGGGAAAAAGCTGTTCATAAATCTTGAACTCTTCGCATTTATGGACCGGTATCTCCTCCCTGAGGGAAGGAGCTGAAAGAGGTGATGTGCTGAGTGAGACTGGTCCTTGATGATACACTTGGAGCGGTGGAGGCAGCGGGAGGTGAAGACGGAGGTGATGTTTGGTAGAGGAGTCCCGACGATCCTGCCTGCCGCCTTCACCACCCTCTGTAGAGCCTCTTGCTCTGCCTTTGCGCAGCTGGAGAACCACACAGACAGGTAGGTCAGCACACCCAGTAAGACAATGAGGTTACCCTCATTTACAGTGACGGCGAGCTTGCAAAACAAAATAGTTTATCAGAAATGTCATACTGAAATTCATCTGTAGGCACAATAAACAAGAATAAACAATTAAAAGATCTGAGACAGTTACAAGTGGTCGGATATCATACTTTTAAATGCAGTAAAAGAAGGAAAAACATTCCGCTTCAGAGTCAGTTGGAGGACATTCCAGGTGTTGGAAGCGTCAAAGGAAAAAGCAGTTTTTCCTAGATCAGAACAAACTCGAGGAACCATAAGAACCAACCAGTCATTTGTACGTGTAAAATAGGTTCCAAGATTCCATTCCACCAGTGTTGTGATGTAAGAGGGAGGTTTACCAATAAGGGCTTTAAAAATAAACAAATACCAAAGATAGTTACGCTTTTCATAAATGACACAGTGGTAGGTATAATTTCTGTCACCAGTAATAAAACTGAGGGCAGAATGATAGACAGAGTCCAGCGGTTTAAGAGTTGAAGCTGGAGCATGCCTATAAATCACATCACCATTGTTAAAATGTTTAGAAAACAGCTTCAACAATCCTCTTTCTACTAATCACAGGAAAGATAGATCTATTTCTGTACAGGAAGCCAATTGTCTGTCACAGCTTGGAAGCAAGAATATCCACATGGAAATTCTCATCGAGCCACAAGCCAAGATATTTAGAAAGTGTTCCTTTACTGTACTGTAAGATGCAGCGTTTGTTCCTTTAGGATGCAGCATTTGTTCCTTTAAGATGTAGTGTTTGTTCCTTGTCCCTGTTGCCCATCCCTGCCATCTTTTTAAAGATATGAGTGCTCTGAACAGGATAGGGGTTTCCATCCCAGTGATCTAATGAAAGACATCAGTGGGACTAGATCTGTCTAACTGTTGATTAGGACTCAGCATATGCCCTGTAGTACCTGACTAGGGAAGTTGTTCCAGGGGGACCCCAGCAAGATGAGGAACAGTTTAATTGCACTAATATATTCTTCACTAGAAGTTACTACAGTGAGAGAGTGTACAAGAATGACTATTCTGCTCTCTCCTCTGTTATCTCTCCACCTACAGTATAGACATATTATGGAATTCTGGCTTAGATCACATCATGTAACAACACATATATTGTCAGATGGCGGCCCCTGGGATCATTCAATCTTATCAAAGGGGGGTCCAATTACATATCAATGTGGGGGTCTGTGACATGAAAACATTAGAACCACTAGACTGGGGCATGTACAGTCAGGCATAATACTGGTTCCAATCATCTCATTGCACAACAGAAGGTTGATCAAACAGCCTATTGCCTAAATGCGGGCTATTCCGTTAAGAGCTTCTTCCTAACAATGCACATTGTCCTCGCTCTATGTTTGTTATTGGTAGATGCTATTGTGTGGGAAGTTTGATTCAAGTGGTGTTGCGTATTGTAAAGTGTAGCCTATTCAGTCGCTGTGGGATTCAAGATAATGCAATCACAGTGTTGTGACACCGCAAGGGGCCAATTACTGGGATTTATTTCCTAAGATGGCTGTGAACTGAGGCAAGCTGGGACCATCTGCCCCCTATAAAGAGCTTTGTCCCTCGTGTGACAAAATGTGTGACAACCCTATCAATATTGATGGAGACGACCTTTTCAGAACAATCTAAATGTACGAGCCAGGGAAATTAGCACGTCAGGAGGCAGGCCCCCCTGCCGGGGAGAGCCAAGACTTCTGTGGAGGTATCTGAATTATTTAAAAATGGAACATGTTCTCTTTCACTTATATCCATTTTGCGGGAAATGCACCATTTAGTATTTCACTATAAGCATTTAGCTCAAAAGTGGGGAGACAGTCAGATTGTAGTGATACTCATTCCATTATGTGAATGTAGCCTAACTGTACAAGACATCAAATATTCATCCCTCATTCTGAAAGCCTTGGACCTTGTCTTTCCAGACATCCAGTCCACTCACTTGGACGCAGTTCAGTTGATGTCTTGTAGTTATTTTCCCCCACGGCACGCAGGACTGTCGACTGTACGAGTGGAAGATTAGGATCACTCACTCACTCACTCACTCACTCACTCACTCACTCACTCACTCACTCACTCACTCACTCACTCACTCACTCACTCACTCACTCACTCACTCACTCAGAGGTGATATGGTGAGAACGTTTTTTCGGACGCATGCGCAGGTAGAGGCGTGTGTGTGCCATTTGAAATGTGGCAGAGCAGCAGTCTGTTACGTAATGGGTTGTCAGATGTGATGTCAAAGCTCCGGCTCGGGGGTGTTATGCCTGACATGACGGACAGTTCATGTATGTCTGCTCTGTTCTCACAGTCTCAGCAGCCGGCGTTCCCTACGCTCATCCCTAGAACCTGAACAAAGGCCATATTCTCTCACGAGAGAGAGAGAGAGAGAGAGAGAGAGAGAGAGAGAGAGAGAGAGAGAGAGAGAGAGAGAGAGAGAGAGAGAGAGAGAGAGAGAGAGAGAGAGAGAGAGAGAGAGAGAGAGAGAGAGAGAAAAAGATGTGTTTACAGGAGCCAAATGACTGGCATGCATTCAACACACACACAAGCACTTTGCAAAATGTTGGATCACGTCTGGTCGGCTGTTCTGTATGTACAGAGAGAGAGAGAGCATGCATGCATGTGTGTGTCAGTGTGTGTGTGTGTGTGTTTGTATTTATTTTGCATATAAGTGCAGCATGTGAGTGTGTGTTGCATCCAAGTCCTCATTGGTGTGTGTGTGTGTGTGTGTGCGTGCATGCGAAAGATAGAGATAGAGAGGCATTAATGTGTGTGTGTTTGTTCGTGTGTGTGCGTGTGCATGTGCGTGTGTGTGTGTGTGTGTGAGACACCCTATGACACAAGGGGAATACCCAGTCAGTGAATATATGAGTATGCAAGCGTTCTTTGTAAAACTTTGTTCCACACAAAGGACCTGCTTCATGGCTCATCAGAGGGTGGGATGTGGGTCAGATCATGACCTGCTCTTTTTGTCCTGGGTTTGACTCATGATGGGAACCACAGCTATTGTCGTGACTTTTAAGTTTCATGTTTCCATTTCAGTCATATCATATGTAGTGTTAATTCTCACACTGTGAAAAGATCCTATATGTGTGAGGTCATTGCAGCTCATAGTAGCCTCCAAAAGGGGAGTATTTATAGTACAGTAGCCTCCAGTTCCTAACGCATATTTTAGTGTAGAAACGTGAAGGGTGCCACCAGTGAATTTGCCATTGAAACAGCTGTCCTGTCGTAATTAGCGTACGTATAGCTGGTAAATGGTGCATTTAATTAGCGATTTATTCCAAAGCGCTTTACAATTTGTTCCTCACATTTTACCCATTCACGGCGGAGCCAATCATGCAAGGTGCCAACCTGCTCATCAGGAGTAGTTAAGGGTCAATTGTCTTGCTCAAGGACACTTTGAGACGCTGCCCGGGAGGAGCGGGAATTGAACCCGGGAACCTCTGGATTACCACGACGACTGCTCTACCTCCTGAGCCACTGTCGCACAATTTAGACTTTAGAGGATACTTGCCAGGCCATTCTTAGGGCAGATCTGACGCTGATGAATGGAGAACCATGCTTCTTGTAGGCAGAGGGGTAGAGGGGTAGAGGGATAGCAGGTGTGGAGTCTCCATCCATCAGCACAACTCGTTTCACCTGTGCCTATTACGCACATGTAGTGCCCGAGCTGAAGTGCAAGGGGGTGTGTGAGGCAGGCATGGAGGTTTGTGGAGGTGAACCCATAACACTGGGAGTATGTGGGAAACCATTGTTGTGTGTGCATGGCCTTGACAAGTGATTCGGAGCTGGCTCTATTTCTGCTGGGCAGGTAAAACGTTCTAATTCTAATTTCTAAATTTCTAATTTCTCAGAAGTTGCCTACTACAGCTTTAACACTATGTGGACCGTCCACGAGTTAACTCGTGATTCGATTCCACCCGTTGAGGACCAGAGCCACGAGTTAACTCGTGGCGAGTTGTTATTGTTTTATTCCATATTTATAATGCTATTAACGTCCGCGATCGACATGCAGGACCTACCCACATATTTGATTTTCGAAACATGCAATACCGGCCAGATCCGCTTAGGGGCGTCATCGCTCCACTGCAGTATCATTGAGGGCGATTGAAAAAAAAAATCTTTTCACTGTCTGTGGGCGTTTCATATGAGCCTTGGTTCCAAACGAAGACCCTCCATCTTTGATCCCGTTACCGAACGCATATTTCAGCCTGGAATAATGGGATTTATGATCAGCCAATGGACATATCGATCTACCAGATTCCGATGACTAATGACGAAATGCTGCCGGCGATCACATGGCCTGACGGTAGGATACTATTCCCCCAAATTACAGCTGGATTGGACATTGTTTTAAAACCTAACATGATCGATCACTGACATTGGCTACCTGAACGCACACTGTATTGCTAATCAATAATACTAATCGGCGTTCCCCGCCGCCCCCATTTCATCCATAGATGCTCTGTAATAGTCTGGATGCTACGCAGTTTGTTTTATTTCATTCGTATATATACAGCAGAAATGGTGTTTGATATAACGGCGCCAACGTTTAGCCTATTATCTAGCTCCCCGGAAAAAAGACGAGACGAAAAGTGCGATAAACCTTATATTCACGACGCTATAAAATGACAACCAACAGATGGATTTTTATTTTCTTTAAGCCATTATGAAGGCACGGTTTATGCACTCAAGTGACAATGAGAATGGACAGATAGCAATACTATAAATTATATATATAGCTCTTAGAAAGTACATCGGTTTGTAAACAAACCTCTGTCCTCTGGCCTATAAATCGGCGCAAGACTGTGGTCGCCAGAGTGTTTAAGAAACATGTCTCATCTGAGTTGTGACCTTATTTCCAACATGAGATTTATTTTGAGAGCTCTGCTACACTAACTACATAACACAGCCAGTCACATTGATATGATTACTGGGTGAAAGTAACCATTTCAATGTTCAAATCAAGATGTCATTGTCCAGAAAGCAGACATACTCTGGTAAAAAAGAAAAATATGATGTACCGTTGCCTGGGGGCTTAAGTTAATCTCAGTCAATGTTCTTTATCGTCTGTGATATGAAGCTAGCATAGCATTAATAATAATAATAATAATAATAATAATAATAATAATAATAATAATAATAATAATAATAATAATAATAATAATAATAATAATAATAATAATAATAATAATAATAATAATAATAATACACTTTATTTGCACCTTTCATACAGAAACTGCAGCTCAAAGTGATTCACAACAGAAAAAAGACAGGCATAAAATGAGCACATAAAGTGCAGACATAAAATCACAGTTTGTCACATTAGGATCTAACATCCCAACAGGCCACCTTGTTTATGGTTTTATTCAGTTTTAAATAGACAATAATAAAAAGAGTAAGATAAAATAGACATCAGTAACATAGTGCAATAGTGCAGTGCAATAAAATAGTAGAATAGAATTGAGATTACATCCAGGGACCAGCAATTTCTTTTTAGCTCCTCCCTCATTTTTATATGGATCGACAAGTGTATTCCCACATAACAAAATATACCAAAACAAACTGACCACAACTAGATCCACAAAGAATGGATTGCACGGAGCAAGTTGCACCCTTACTTACAATTTATTATGAATTGAAAATGGGGGACCCTGATGTAAACAAGACGAAAGTCTTTCTCTGGTCTGCATCCCATTAACAATTGTGTGTATTGAGCCGTACTGTATTGTACCCATTCTGCAATCTGTTGATACAATTTTCATTCAATCAATCACCGTGCAGATTGATTGATTTAATGAACATTTTATTAACAGATTGCAGAATGGAATCTGTACAAACAAACACTGTACATTTGATTATTGACAAGACCATACTTGGTAATTTACTGTACATTGGAGGGGGTTGTGTTCGGACATTTACAGGGGCCATCACCCCCATCATTAAGAAACCCGGCCTCGACCCAGACGAGCTAAACAACTACCGTCCGATCTCCAACCTTCCTTTCCTTAGCAAAATCTTGGAAAGAGCAGTGGCCGCCCAACTCCAACAATACATGTCCAACCATGAGCTCTATGAGCCTTTTCAATCCGGCTTCAGAACTCAACTCAGCACAGAGACCGCCCTCATCAAAATCACCAACGACCTCCTCCTTGCAGCTGACTCTGGCCACATTAGCATCCTCATCCTCCTTGACCTTTCTGCAGCATTCGACACAGTCTCCCACTCCATCCTCCTCAACCGCCTATCCAACAACCTCGGCATCACTGGCTCAGCACTCTCCTGGTTTCAATCCTACCTCACCACCCGGACACAGTTTATCACCATCGGCGACTCCAGTTCCACCCCGGCCCCAGTCAACCAAGGCGTCCCCCAAGGCTCCGTACTTGGCCCAATCCTATTCACCATCTACATGCTCCCCCTCGGTCAGATCATCCACCGCCATGGCCTCAGCTTCCACTCCTATGCCGACGACACTCAACTCTACCTCTCCACCAAACCATCCACCCATCTCCCCCCACACTCCCTTATCAACTGCCTTCACGAAATAAAAACCTGGATGTCATCTAATCTCCTCAAACTCAACAACAATAAAACCAAGCTCATGGTTGTGGCACCCAAGGCCCTGCTCCGGAAGGTTGGGGATCTCACCCTCAACATTGACGGCTGCTCCATCTCCCCATCCCCTAAGGTCCGCAACCTGGCCGTTATCCTGGACTCCACCCTTTCCTATCAATCCCATGTCAATTCCCTCACCAAATCCGCCTTCTTTCACCTCAGAAACATTTCCAGACTCCGACCATCACTTTCCGACACCACAGCTGAGACCCTCATCCACGCCTTCGTCACCTCCCGCCTGGACTACTGCAACGGGGTCCTGTCCGGGGTCCCAAGCAAAACCCTGGACAGGCTCCAGTATGTTCAAAATTCAGCTGCCAGGGTTCTAACCCGCACCAAACCCTGGCAGCACATCACCCCCATCCTCATCCACCTCCACTGGCTCCCCATCAAATCCCGCATCACCTACAAAACCCTCCTGCTCACCTACAAATCCCTTCACGCCCTGGCACCTCAGTACCTCACTGACCTCCTCCACCCCTACACTCAGTCACGGTCCCTGCGATCCACGGACACTGGTCAGCTCTCCATCCCCCGAACCAGACTACGGACGTTCGGGGACAGAGCTTTCAGTGTGGCAGCTCCCACCCTCTGGAACTCCCTCCCCGCAGAACTCCGCACCGCCCCAACTCTGGACTCGTTTAAAAAACTGCTCAAAACCCACTCTCCAACCTGGCCTTCAACCCCTAACTTTCTCACTTTATATGTATATGTATTTGTTGTGTCTGTCCACTATGTTTGTTAATTTGTTATCTCCCCCCCCCCCCTTATGTAAAGCGACTTTGGGTCCTCTGAAAGGCGATATATAAAACGAAGTTATTATTATTATTATTATTATTATTATTATTATTATTATTATTATTATTATTATTATTATTATTATTATTATTATTATTATTATTATTATTATTATTATTATTATTATCGTGTCACCAACATAATCCACCACAATACATGCATCGGGGGCATTGGACACGTCTCAATGCCATCGAGTGAACCGCTAGACTCGCCTGACCAAGAAAACTGTGCCCGGAGACATTTGAATGTAACACTGTGTGTGAAAAAAAGGTTTCGAAGAGTGGGCGATACTACCTACCTGGATGCGGCCGGTATTGCACTCTAGTGATCCCAGAGTGATACCCTATGGTAACCCTGAGGTCTGTGTGAGAGAAATTAATACGAATATCGAATAAAAGAAATAACGATGAAAACCCGACTATACTCTGGTTTTCAGGGGGTCCTGGCGCTCAACGCATGGCGAGATAACCTGACTATCCTTGGTTCTGGCGCTGATTGAGTTAAAGTAGAATTCAAAGATGTTACTCTATTATTTTGGACCGTTTAATGAATGTTTGTGCACATACACAACTTTCTTCCAAAGCAAAGAAACCGTTGAGTTTGGAACTGACTTTGTGAACTCAAACGTATGTTCATTTTATAGCAGGGCTAACGCTCTGCACCAGTCAAATGGGTCCAAACGTGCCCAGGAGAGAATAACATTTAGGCCATAAGGTGAACCCTGAAAAGTGTCTAGAAAATGATTTTCGTTCCCACACCTGGGAACTACATTCTGAATGCATTTTTTTCATAGACAATACCACCATAGGGATAGTTCAGACCTTTGGAAAAGGTTGATGATGGCGCCGCCCCGTTCGGCTGCCTCTCTGTTCGCTCCGTCGAGACTGTGTTTACTTTTGTTAATATTTATAGTTTTTAGAGTTTTGTGCGTACCAACTGTTGGTGCATTTAATGTATATGACCGTCAGTCACTCATAGACATTGGATTACGGGAAACTTACCAACTGGATTACTCGCTGGATCAGCTTTCCGAACCACATCAATGGCCTGAAGAAATCCTCCGGAGATTAGGACCAGACCCTTTGTTCCCAGAGCCCAGGAAAAGACGACGAGGAAAGAGGGCTGGGATCCGAAACAGGCTGAGATCCAGACGCCATCGTACACCACTTCCCAGTATATTGCTAGCCAATGTACAATCAATAGACAATAAACTGGATGACATCCGAGCAAGGATTCAATATCAAAGAGACGTTAGGGACTGCAATGTCCTTTGCTTCACCGAAACATGGCTGACGCCGGAGGTTCCAGATCACGCGATTCAACCAGCGGATCACTTCTTTATCCATAGAAAGGATCGGTCATCATCAGAGTCCGGTAAACAACGTGGAGGGGGTATTGCCTTCATGTTTAACAAAAATTGGAGTGACCCAACGAACGTGAAGGAACTATCCAACCACTGCTCCCCAGAACTGGAATATATAACCATCAAGTGTCGTCCTTTCTTCCTCCCGAGGGAGTTAACGGCGATCGTCCTGGTCGGAGTGTATATTCCACCGCAAGCTGAAGCCAGCAACAAGGTTGCGCTCTCCAGACTACACGACGAGGTAAACAGAATCCAAGAGGCGAATGTTAACGCCGCCATTTTAGTTCTGGGAGATTTCAATAGCGCCAATCTGAGAAAGGTATTGCCCGACTTCTATCAGCATGTGACTTGCAACACCAGAGGCGGTAACATCCTAGATCACTGTTACACGCAATTTAAAGGTGGCTACAAGGCTCATTCTGATAGTGGCTTCGGTAAGTCAGATCACGCATCAATTTTTCTTACACCGAAGTACAGACAGAAAATTAAAAGTACTCCCGTAGTCTCGCGAGAGGTGCAGAAATGGGATGTGACGTCAGAGGATACGATCCGGTCAGTGTTTCACAACACAGACTGGAATGTGTTCCGCGACACAGATAACATTAATGCCTACACGGAGCAAGTGCTGGACTATGTTTGTACTAGGGTGAAAGAAACAATCCCCACTACCAAAATGAAAGTTTACCCAAATCAAAAACCCTGGGTAGACAAATCCGTCCGTGAAGCTCTGAGAGAGCGCACCAAAGCATACAACGACGGCCTAGAGGCAGACAACATGAATGACCACAAGGTGGCGCGATACAACGTAAGGAGGACTGTGTCAGAGGCCAAACGACGCTACAGGGATAAAATTGAACTCCAGTTTGAACAAGCTGACTCTAGAGCTATGTGGCAGGGGCTCAAAACGATGACAGACTACAAAGGCGCCTCCCTCAAACTGAACAGTGACATCTCCTTAGCAAATGACCTCAATACCTTCTATGCAAGGTTTGATGCTGGTAATAACAACACCAGCTCACAAGCCTCGGCAATGGGGGGGGGGGGGGGGGGTCGGCTGCTGATGGAGGCGCAGTGTTCAGGGTAACAGAGCATGAGGTGAGGCGGACCTTTAAAAAAGTGAATATCAGGAAGGCAGCAGGTCCAGACGGCATCCCCGGCCGCGTCCTAAAAGTCTGTGCCGACCAACTGGCCCCAGTATTCACTGACATATTTAACCTGTCCTTAGAACAGGCTGTCATCCCCACCTGCCTGAAGAAGTCCACTATTATCCCTGTACCCAAAAAATCCAAGCCTGCTTGCCTCAACGACTACCGCCCTGTAGCTCTCACCTCCATAGCCATGAAGTGCTTCGAGAAGCTAGTAAAGGGCTACATCTGCTCCTCCCTCCCCATCAACATGGACCCCCTGCAATTTGCATACCGCCCCAACAGGTCCACGGAGGACGCCATATCCCATGTGCTGCACACAGCAGCATCACACCTGGACAAGAGGCAGGGGAACTATGTGAGAATGCTATTCATCGACTACAGCTCGGCATTCAATACCATAGTCCCCTCCATACTCATAGCCAAGCTCAGGGACCTGGGCTTGGGCTATGACCTCTGCCAGTGGGTCTTGGACTTCCTGACTGGCAGACCCCAGGTGGTGAGAGCAGGCAACTGCACCTCCTCATCCATCACCCTCAACATAGGGGCCCCCCAGGGCTGTGTTCTGAGTCCCCTCCTCTACTCCCTGTACACACACGACTGTGTGGCTCAGCGGAGTAGCAATACAATCGTCAAATTTGCTGACGACACAGTGGTGGTGGGCCTGATCTCTGCCAACGACGAGAGGGCCTACCTGGAAGAGGTCAAGGTCCTGGCGGGATGGTGCCAGGAAAACAGCCTCTCCCTGAACGTCAGCAAAACAAAGGAGATGATTGTGGACTTCAGGAGGTCGGGGGTCAAGGACTACAGCCCCCTCAGCATCGACGGGGCACCGGTTGAGAGAGTCAACAGCTTCAAGTACCTCGGAGCCTACATATCCGAGGACTTGACATGGACCACACACATTAACAGTGTGGTGAAGAAGGCACGACAACGCCTCTACTTCCTCAGGCGCCTAAGGAAGTTCCAAGTCAGCCAGAAGATCCTTAAGAACTTCTACTCATGTACAATAGAGAGCATCTTGACCGGCAACATCACCTCCTGGTTTGGGAATAGCACTGCAAAAGACCAAAGCAGACTACAAAGAGTGACACGTTCAGCCGAACGCACAATTGGAGGGAGGCTCCCCACCCTCCAGAACATTTACTACAAGCGTTGCAAGGGGAAGGCTAAGAGAATTATTAAGGACTCGAGCCACCCGAACAACTGCCTCTTTGAACTGCTGCCGTCAGGCAAGCGATACAGGAGTCTCAAGGCGAGCACAGAAAGACTCAGAAGTAGCTTCTATCCCCAGGCCATCAGGCTGCTAAACGAACAATGAATGAACACTACACAACAACAACCACCAAACACACATAGCACACACATCCACACGCACACACTCACTTTAAACAAACACACTGTAGCACCCACTCCACACACTTTATAGCACACACCCACTTTAAACAAACACACTGTAGCACCCACTCCCCACACTTTATATTATGGATGAAGGATTGCACTACAACTCGTACACCTTACTGTAAATTGTACCTAAAATTGTACCTCATCCCATTTCTGCTTTGCACTAGATAGTACTGTACATTAGTACACTGCATAGTATTGTGTATTGTATATTATATGGTAACTCAGAACATTGTACATATGTCTATACCGAACACTGTGACCTCATTTCTTCTTCTAAATTCATGCTATATTATGTTATTATGTTATTTGATACTATCTTGTCTAGCACAGTCTCTGGAGCGTAACAGTAAGAAGCATTTTGTATGAAAGTATTCTGTACTTCTGTATGACAACTATTAAAGAACTTGAACCATGGACATTGGGTTAAAAGTTATCTGGAAGATATCCTGCCGGTTTTGTTAGGGGCCATAAATGTATGTATGGAAATGACAAAAAAACGAATTTTTTGGGAAAACTAAATCTCTCTGACATTGACATTTACACATGTACCTAAACATCTGAGTCAAATATTGGTGCGTTAGTATACTTGAATGTGAATGTATACCATGATATGCAGCCAATTTGTATAAAAAAAACGCTTTACCTTGTGTTTCCCAACCTGCAGTATTAAAGATGATGGTACTATTTTCTATTTTTTTGTGATCAAATTTTTGTTCAGTTTCTTTTTTTGACATAACATAACACAAATCACATTACATCGACAACAATAATAATAATAATAATAATAATAATAATAATAATAATAATAATAATAATAATAATAATAATAATAATAATAATAATAATAATAATAATAATAATAATGACAAGACATAATATAAAAATAAAATATTCCAACAGACTTAAAATAAGAGACAATTATAAAGGAAAAATAGATACATGGACTATAGCCTCCTGAGTCCCCTCCATCTCCAGACCCGGCAGCCGCGAGCCACAACCCCGGAGGACCCACAGTCCGGCGCCCCCGCGAGCCAAAGCACCACGCCTCTTTAATGCCTCGACCCGCAGAGACCCCGAACCACGGCCCCCCCCAGTCCGAGCCCACGACCACCAGACCCAAATCAGAAGGGGATCAGAAAATATACATAGGACACTAAAGAATGAAAAATAATAAATAAAACAAAAACAAAAAACACCAACATACATGAACACTCGCTCGTTCTCCCCCGTCATATGCGTTCTTTTAGCTTTCCCACCGCAGCCAACCAGATTGAGATATTGGCTTCATTAACACCTATGACACGTGCAGTGGAAATCTCTAGATAAATAACATCAAGATAGGTGAGAATCCATACCTTCGGACATAACTTATCTGGTTGTATCCAGCGTGAAGCAATCAACTTTTTGGCAGCCGTAAGGCCGGATGGTACTATTTTCTATAAGATTGCGGTTGTACACATAAAACAGTTCAGTGGATAGTATAATGAGAAAAATAATAGACCCACACACTTTTGATCAAGATGGTTAATCAATCAAAAGACTACACCATCCCCTTAATTTGGAATAATGTCAAAAAAATTAAGTTACTCATTAACCTTTTTATTTTCCATTTAAAAACAAAATAGAATTCAGGTACAAGCCTAGCTACACTAATATGAAAAATATACTATTTGATGCTGTACTGAAAGACAGCTTAGCTGTGTTTTTATAGTTTACATAACAGAAATTACAGGGACCATCTATTTTTAACCAGTGCCCCATTTCTTTAAATGTGTTAACGGAGAGTATACTGTAGTGTAAATGGGCTTCAGTGCGTCTGGATCCCAGCGGGAGTCTGAAGACAGAGACCACTTTAAACGTTCCCCCTAAAAGAACATTCTTGTTATTAGGCGCCTACAAGCTAACACTACTTAGTGTCGATTTTATTTTAGCAAGAAGTCTCCTCCCAAGGCTTGAAACGGCAGAGAAACTAAACTGTGATGTCATCGTCAACCCACGAGAAGCTACGCTTATTTTTCATACCTGCAGAGTGCAGACAAGGTTTCTGTCAGTGATAGATGGTCCCTCTTGCGTTTGCCTTTCACAGTCATACTTGTCCATTGTCCATTTTCTTGTAAATTGCTGGTAGGCCTGTCCTGAATCAAAGTTTTTTCAGAGGACTTTCACTTGTTGTTCTGTAAGCTCAGACCCTACAGTACATCCACATCTTGAGCAGCAGAACACGTTGTGGCCCGTTTCTCAGCTGTATCCAAGCGCTTTTTGTCGATAACATGCCTATAGAAAGTAGCGTGAAAACCAGCATTTCCACCAGGAACATTGGCAAACTTGATCTCTAAACAATGTTTGTATGTCTCTGCATGTCTTTTTGCAAACTTTAGAAGGTGTTTTTTGTCCATTTTCGTCCTCTTCTGTACTCGTTGATATACTCCGTGAATTCCATGCTAGACTGTTTACACAAATTTGTTGTCGTCCATAACCTGGCAACAAAGCGGCTGCTATTGGTCGAGAGCAAGACCCGTGACAGAACTCGCACCACTTACAGTACATCAAATATAACTATGCGATGACCAAAGTATCCGTTTGCGAGGAAAGATCTAGTCCCGACTTTAAAAGTATAATTGCGAAAAACCGGCAAGATTTTGTAGTTCCCCATGGTGGGAACAGGATGAAACGAAAATGGGGTTCACCTTATGGCCTACTTGGGTAGGCTACTTTCATATTACCCACAAAGTCGATTTTCACATTCATTGTTAATGGAGCCGCCTCAGGCTTGACTTCTCGTGGGTTGACGATGACATCACAGTTTAGTTTCTCTGCCGTTTCAAGCCTTGGGAGGAGACTTCTTGCTCAAATAAAATCGACACTAAGTAGTGTTAGCTTGTAGGCGCCTAATAACAAGAATTTTCTTTTAGGGGGAACGTTTAAAGTGGTCTCTGTTTTCAGACTCCCGCTGGGATCCAGACTGTACTGAAGCCCAGCTCCACTACAGTATACTCTCCGTTAACACATTTAAAGAAATGGGGCACTGGTTAAAAATAGATGGTCCATGTAATTTCTGCCCATTAAGAAGAACATTATATTACGGCCATTTCATTTCTCCGTATATTACATTCTTATCTGCTTGTGTGTGTGTGTGTGTGTGTGTGTGTGTGTGTGTGTGTGTGTGTGTGTGTGTGTGTGTGTGTGTGTGTGTGTGTGTGTGTGTGTGTGTGTGTGTGTGTGTGTGTGTGTGTGTGTGTGTGTGTGTGTGTGTGTGTGTGTGTGTGTGTGTGTGTGTGTGTGTGAAAGCTGGTAACGAGGGGGTCTTGGTATGTATAACTTCACTTGCTTCATCGCTGGGGGATTGGAACTTCCAGCGTCTATCTAAATATAATGTTTAATACATGTTAAACATTACATGTTTCACTGCAGCTCATTTTAAAGTGTCACAATACCTTCAACTTTATTATGCAAGGTAATCATGTCCCTCCTCTTACTGTACATACAGAACAGCCGACCAGATGTGATCCAACATTTTGCAAAGTGCTTGTGTGTGTGTTGAATGCATGCCAGTCATTTGGCTCCTGTAAACACATCTTTATAATCTTTCTCTGTCTCTCTCTCTGTTTATCCAAATTGTATCGGAACTGTAGGAATTATGGCTGAAGGATAATAAAGGAAGAAAATTACGCTAAAATGTGCCCGACAATGTGCTACATCCCTCTACCAGGACAGCCCTGTCTGATATTGTCCTTTGCATTGTTAGCTATGTCTCTCTATCTTTCTCATCTCTCTCTTTTTTTCTCAACTTGAAAAAATAAAATAAAAACACAGTAGCCATTCACTGAAGACTGAACTTATTTATATAGCTGTCATATTTTGGAGAATTGTGGCAAATGTTCAAATACCCTCTTTTAGTCCCGACGACTGACTTGTAATTCTGGGATTTTTTTAGGACACGCAGCAGAGCGGCATTCATATTCATGCATGGTGAGCAAATGTAAACGATTACCCATAGGATTATGGACACAGCAACGTCTCAAATCTAATTTATTTGTAAGGCCAGACAACACACGTTAATGTCCCCATGGGCCGTACACGTCTTCTTTAAACAAGTCAAGAAGAAACATCACAATAAGTCAAGAACAAAACAAGAACACCATAAGGTCCAACATTTTTTAAATAAATGCAAAATAAATGCAACACTCCCAGACATACCCCACACAAAGGTAAGGAAAAACTCACTAAAACCTAGCAATAGGAAAAAATCCCTCTTGCATCGGGATTTCAAACGCTTCTTTAGAACAGTTTTTCTGGCGCAGGACTGCCTTTTGAACATCAAAGGATGTGGGTTTTTGGCTCAGTAATCACAACAAGAGCTGATATTATTCTGTAGAGTTATCCTTCTCCTCAGAAGAGTGTCCCTCTCCTTTTACTGCAGCATTTGCTGTTTGGCTACTTTTGCCTTTGAAAGGGAGCAGAATATCCAGCAGAAGGGGACACACGTGGATACACACTTAGAAGGAAGGGATTCATTGAACATAGTGTGGTCAATCAGTTTATATGACCAAATCTGGAATCTGGAATTTGTTTGATATAGTAGGACAAACATTAGAAGTTTGGTGCAAATCAAAGTATTCACAAGTAACATATAACTTCCTGTGTACCAATAGCGTTTTCCTAAATTCGATTAGATCTGGCGGTCATATGGTTTGACCTATCAATTATCTAAAATTAAATCATACATTTTAAAGACATTTACCCTGGGGTTTCCTGGTGGCTCACCATGCTAGGGTGCATACCATGTAATCACAATGTCCTGGGTTTGAATAAGACCTTTGTTGCATGTCATCCTTCTCTTAACCCCCAATTTCCTGTCACTCACTGTCTTATCAAATAAAGCAGAAATGTCTTAATATATATATATATATATATATATATATATATATATATATATATATATATATATATATATATATATATATATATATATATATATATATATATATGGCTGGCAGGTGAAGCAATTCTGTTTTGCTTAGGTAATTTTTTTTTTTAAATATATATGTTTTTTATAGAATTTTATTGCGTTTTTACTACTGGGCAGTTCGGTAGAGGGAGAGGAGGAAATGGGAGACAGAGCAGGGGAAGACATTCGGCAAAGACCGCCGGGTCCGGGAATCGAATAGTGCATAAATAGTAGGAAACATGTTTGTATAGGAAATTACTAGTTTTAGTTTAGTTTTTGTAAATATTACCTTGAAAGCTGAAAAAGGTAGCAGGATGTAGCCTTCAATATATAAAGAAATTATATTGTCAACAGATATGGTGGAAAAACAAACAATGTTTTAAATGTAATTGTAGTTACATTGTAGTTACAATTTCTTTAATTGAATTAACTTAAACTAGAAAAGTAAATACAAACTAAATTAACAATGTAACTTGTCATTTGTTTCACAACAGTGTTACGATTAATACAAGGCAGACGACAGCAATGTACAAACAGGAACGGGAACACGGAGGTATGACGCCACACAGGAAGTGGGAACAGGACACACTAATATACCCAGACTAATTACAATGATTACTAATGATAAACAGCTGGGGGAAGAAGGCACTAGAACTAATACAATACAACAATACTGGAACAAGGACTAGGCTAAATACAAAAACACAGAATCAGAATGCTAACACAGAACACACCTAAACAGACAACACTTGTAACATAGACACTAATTGCCACAGTAGAATGTTATTGATATGACCAAGCAAGATCAGTGTTGACTGCATCGTCTGCAGGTGACCGCTAGATGGCGGTATGACACAACTGTCAAGTCTTTGCCTGGGGCATTCTCTCTCCCAGACATGAGCTGGTCTCGGAGCGTGACAAACAGAGTGGTTTCAAAACAGTCAAGCAAGCCCCCACCAATGGGTACAGTAAGACCTGCTTTATCAAAGCTATTTAATCAATATTTGCCTTTGTTGAAAATGTTAGCCCTCTGTACAACACCCTTATCTTCCAGAGGAGACAGTTTCCTTCTGAAGCACAACTTAAGAAATGTCTCATCCTTCCAGTCGGGACCATTTGTCACATAGTGAGAGGTTCCATGGCTCAAGCAAACCCCCACCAATTGGTACAGGGCTTGTATTTTGATTTTTCTCTTCTCGTTCTTTGTTATGCTATTGTTATGCAAAGACAAGTAGCAGGTACTTGGCGCACGGCACGACGAGTCGAGTGAAAGTTGTGGAACGCATTTTTATGTGCACGCGCGTGCTTCTGCTCAGAAAGGAGGTGGAACGGCGTGCTACCGCGGCCCATGAGCACTGCACCACTGGGGGGCATACGTCTATGGTCGAATGTGCTCCTCATTTTGGCTAGCTCCTCATATAGGGGGTGGGAGGGGTTTTCCAGTATAGCGCCCAGATGTTTTCCTCATCCTCGTCTCTGCCACCACCTCTAGTTTGATCACTTCGACTCCCACTACGGCGCTAGCCTTCCTCACCAGCTTGTTCAGTTTGTTAGATAATTAGTTTTGAAAATATCAATCCAAAAACACAGACTTCATGTTGTTGTTTATCTGCGGGATTTAATTATGGAAAGCTGTGTGACAGTGACTGAACAAGGAACGCCACACTTCAATACCAGGTTGGCCCTTTTAAAGATTGTTAAAACAGATCAAGACAAGCCAATAATAAATGTTTTTATTTTATTTTAATTGAATTCTCTTTGTTCAGTGAACCTAACCTGATCTGTTCCTCTGTAATGAGTCGGTGCTTTGCTCGTCTGCAGCAGTAAATCAATGACACTCTGCCAGATGAAAGAGCAGGACACACCCCTAAAACAACATCAGGGGGTATCAAATATTTAGGTGGTGCAGAGGAAGACAGTGAAGCTAGAATGGGAGCTGGAGGAAGCACTGCAGGAAAACCCAGACGAGGTGAGAGGAAATGAAAGGAAAGGAAAGGAAAGGAAGGGAAAGGAAAGGCATACAATGACACACATTTCTGAACCACTCCATTGTTTGGTCTCTCTTTTTTGGTATAAGCAGCTGAAATAGGTTTACATTCCTTTTTTTCTGGCCTTCTGCAGTCATCTCTGCTCCCCCATCCCTCTCACCTTCTTCCCTCCCTCTTCTTGTCCATCTGTCCACCTACTCCCCTCCATCCCTCTGTTGCCAGTCCAAGGCTCAGTGAGCCTGGGCTATGTTGGGCCAAGTAGAACTCTCCTACTCTGTGCCTAGAGACAAGTCTTATTTAAATAGTTTTTATTGTTTTTTTTTAAGGTTCAACAACATTATATACATACATACATACATACATACATACATACATACATACATACATACATACATACAAACATACAATACATGACTACATATAACCACACAATACCTAAAATAAATGAAAAATAAAGTAGACAAAAAGAGAAAAAGAAAAGTAATAATAATAAAAGAAAAGAGAGAGACAAGTCTTAAAGCTTCACCAATCCAAGTGGTCTTTCTCTCATTTATGGCTTTTCAGATTTATGTGTTTTCTCTTTTTAAAGAGCCCTCCTGCAGCGTAATTTCAAGGGGATGAGAAAGTAGTGATTTGATAGATTAGCATATCAGAAAAAGGACAGAGCACTGTTAGATGTTCTTTACAAATGATACACATATTTATTAATAATGTATTAGAATTGCAAATGCTAGCATGCATGCATTCAAGATATGCTTTCATATGTTACATTGGCTCACAACTTGGGTGGATATACTAGGAATGTGGATGGTCTATTGTGTCAACAATAGTATAACCTTCGTACTAGCAGGTACTAGCTCACCAGCACCATGTGACCACGTATGTTAAACACCACAGTCTTATCCATTCTGCCACCTGAAAAGGATCCAATTCAGGTGGTGATGTGGGGCTATTTAACTTAGCAGTGAGTTTACACCGAGGGGCTACCATTGCAAGGGTTCAACCTAGGCCTGCCACGATAACAAATTTTGCTGGGCGATTAATTGCCCCCGAAAATATCGCGATAAGCGATATTATTGCGACCGGTTAGAGATTTTTTTTTTGAGAAATTTATTTCCCAAAACTTTTATTTTGAAGCCCACGCTCCGTCTTTTCCGGTGTTTTAGACTTTTATTTTGAAGCCCACCGACCGGACCGGAAGTATTGTTGTGATTATCCTAGCTTGCTGATGCTGCTGGTAGATCGACATGCTGCTGGTGGACTGGGGCCAGCTAACGTTAGCTTGCTGATGCTACTACTACTTCGACATGCTGCTAATGGGCTGGGGCCAGCTAACGTTAGCTTGCTGATGCTGCTGGTAGATCGACATGCTGCTAGTGGACTGGGGCCAGCTGACGTTAGCTTGCTGATGCTACTAGTAGATCGACATGAGCTAATGATAAAACAAATGTTGAGATTGTTGGTGAACAACTAACTTTAAGTTAGTTTTAACGTTAGCTACTAACGTTAAAACGCCAACGTTACACTACAAATAACGCTACTTGGTTAAAAGGAGCAACACTATTGAGAAATGTAGTTAAGCTATGTGGTGTTGCCCCACGGAGCTCCTGTGCTGTGCTCTCTGCTCTGTAGTAAAGCCAGCGGCCCGCCTCCCAACACGGACAGTGACTGACAAGGGGCACTGGTTCCGCCTCATTAAAACAAACGCGCAAATAGCAATTAATCGCGCCCGTCAAAATCATTGCATTAATTTTAATTATCGCTGCAATTAATCGATTTATTGCTTATCGCGGCAGGCCTAGTTCAACCTCATTACACATGGATGCATAGCATATTTACATTTTCTTAACAATAAATGTTAACTATTATTGGATAATTCAAGTTAAATAAATTAACTCACCTTTGTGGATTCTGTTGACACACTTTTTGTACAATAAAATATCACAGCATTTCTTAACCATTACATTTTTGACTTAGTATGACCATAAATCGTGTTGCTTTGTTGAAAATCAGACTCAGTGAGGGTTTCAGGGAGGAGAGAGCCCATTGTTGCTTGTTTTGGGGCACGCAGCCACGTGGTTGCACATGTTGTGCAGCTTGATTATCTTCTGTTTGTGCTGAGGGGGTCTTCAGCACATCATGACTAAACGATCAGATTATTCACAGTCCATCAGATACATCATTATCTCATTGTCAAAAGATGAACAAAAAAGATAAGCTTGATGTTTTCAGGGCATGGTGATGAATTGAGATGTGCTCATGGATGAATGTACCATACTTCTGACAGAATGTAGATATGTACTGTAGCAAGCATCATTTGGGTTTGGAAATTATCAAGCTGGACATACATTAAGCTTTCTCGCACCAGAAACACACACGCATATGTCAAGCAGGCAGGGCGGAGGAAAGGACGAGGGGCCAAGGCTGATCAGGGGGCAGAGCAGAGTCCAGGGTGAGAGCGTGAGGCAGGCAGGAGACGGGTGGAATCATCTGTAGGCACAGGAAATAAACAGGAGCCAACTGTTGTGGTTCTTGTATAGTATAGTATAGTAATACCAAGTATAGCATAGGGACATAGAGTAAAACTGTATTGTATAGTAGTGTACATAGGACCCAGTGCCTTTAATGCATAGCTAACATTGTATTGCATTTATCTCAGGACCTTTAACATGTCTATTTTATCATGTCTATTTTATGTCTATTTTATTATCTTCTACTTATTTTATTTACTATTGTATTCTTGCACAATCGAAGCAGGCATGGCCACCCGCATTTCACTGTATGCCCTGGTATGTATGTGATAAATAAACCTCTTGAATCTTGAATCTTGAATCTTGGAATAAGGCAAAGGGAAAAAACCACTAGGCACATACAGTAGGAACAAGGCTGAATGCTGGTGGAAAAGAGAGAGAGAGAGAGTGGGGGGAAATAATTGAGGGCTTGGAAGGAGTGGAGGATATGATGAGGGCTAGAGGGGAGTGGAGGAGATGACAGTTTTTCGGCCAACGATGTGGCTACAAATCGACTTTAAACGGTAAATTTTCGCCCCATAGGAATGTTGACATTCTAGAGTGTGCAGCTGCTTTGCACCAGAATTCTGTATGTTTTCTAAATCGCCACCATGCCCTCAATTCCAGACTTTTTTTGGCTCAAGGCGCTCACACACTTCTCAACTCACTAACTCACGTTTTCCCAAAATCAGCACAAGTTTTACTTGTGCGCTGGCCTTGTTTTCTCTGCACTTCGCAGACTTAGAAATAGTGCAACAGTTTTGCGCACATTCATTTAGTTTGACAGTTATTGAGAGTACATTTGTTTGCATATGGTCATCAGTGATGTCATTAGGGCCATTGAATCCTTGTGATGTGTTAATTACAGCCGATGACATCAATGGTGGCCATATTCAAACTCAATTACTCTCAATAATATCCACAACTGTGCAAAATAAATCAGCATTGTAAATCAGCAAGTGCCAGCCAGGTCACAGGCAGATCACCTGCCCATATAAGGGCACAGACACTGCTCCACTAAGGCTGAGCCCGAACGTTCGAACGTTCGTTCGTTACGCTGACATTCGGACTTTAATTAATGGGTTTGAACGTTCGGTGAAAAAAAAATAAAGGAGGCGCACGGGGTTGAAGCGATGTGAAGAGGCGGCGCTCGGCTCAACCAGTATGGTCTGCCGGGCTGTAGCTGGATACTATAGACCACCGCAACACTTCCGGGATTCTGAAATCGGGGAGGAGATTGCGGGGGGGGCAAATTAATGAATGTGGATGAGAGCCTTGACATTAAGTGATTGCAGATACGGCTGCGGGGGTGCTAGAGACATGATCGAATAGACTTGTATGCACCTGAATCTCCTGAACACGGCACGAGACATTCCTAATCGATCAGAACTAAATCGGCGGCGAAAAAGACAGTTTTTAAGCATCGATTCCCCATGCACATGCACAGATTGGCCACGGAGTGTGACGCAACGCACATCCACCCTGGAATGTTCCATTAGAGGGGGTGTAGTGTTGTGAGAATGTGAGCGGCAATCGGAGCATCAACTACTAACAACAGAACAACAAGCAGCCATGCCTAAAAGCAGCTGGCAAGGTACTCAATGGAACATTCCAGGGTGGATGTGCGTTGCGTCACACTCTGTGGCCAATCTGCGCATGTGCATGGGGAATCGATGCTTAAAAACTGTCTTTTTCGCTGCCGATTTAGTTCTGATCGATTAGGAATGTCTCGCGCCATGTTCAGGAGATTCAGACGCATACAAGTCTATTCGATCATGTCTCTAGCACCCCCACAGCCATATCTGCAATCACTTAATGTCAAGGCTCTCATCCACATTCATTCATTTGCCCCCCACGCAATCTCCTCCCCGATTTCAATGTAACGTGGAAGTGTAGTGGTCTATTGTCTCAACCAGAGCTCTCAACCAATGCAATAGAACAATTTTGATTGACAGGCGATTCTGCCAATTACGTCACACTGCTTGCACCCGCCTCTGCTGTTACCACCAATCGGCAAGCGTTTATTCGTTTTTTACTTCCGGCAATGCCGCCATTGATCTGCTTGCGAGAAGCACAACAGACTTACCGTAGCTAATACGTTAGCTCCCCGCTGAGAACGTAGATGAGGATGACCAAACGAGTCATAATGATTTTACTGCAACGCATGTTATAATAAAACAAAGCCTTTCTATACATGTGTCTGATTGAAAACTTTATTAACAGACTGCAGAATGGGTACAACTCAGGGCTCTTATGAGCAACGGAAGCCCAAGGGGACGGCGGGGGCGCATGGTGCTCCCACTTGGGTGGGAGCACCATGGTTGACCGATGCCCAGGACGGGCGCGCATCCGTGGGGTAAGACGGCCGGTGAGAGCGCGGCGCGGAGCCAATGGCAGTGACATGATGGGAATAGCCAGACTCTGAGGACGAGTGCTTGCTACTTGCTATGTTTGGGTAAATAATATGCTGATGTTATTGAACGTGTAACACTAACTATATAACGTTAATGCCACAAAACGAATGCCTTTGTTTATCTAGCCCCTTACGTGACTGCGGTGTGCAAGGGCTATTGTTTATCATAAGTAGTAACTTTGATGCAGTAGCTTGTATTTTCTTCTGAGTGCTTTGTTTAATTACATGTTTACATGAACAGCCACCACTGTAAACAACATGTTTTCACCAATAGACTATGCAATGCCGCCCTCCGTAGGATCTATAATAATACAATAAAAAAATATATATATATTATTAATTTTTCTTTTTTAATTATAAAATAAAATCGGGTTCGGGGACAGCCTTATGCTCCACACACACACACACACACACACACACACACACACACACACACACACACACACACACACACACACACACACACACACACACACACACACACACACACACACACACACACACACACACACACGTTTGTCGTACAGATATGGTTCTAACACTGTTGCGTTCAGCACACAGCCAGCGGTGCACTGGCTGCAACCACACTTTCACATGCGTCTTACTGAAAAACATAACATCAAATACCATTACACATGCAGTCAAAACTAAGAAGCATATTGTGATATGATATTTTTGGCAAGCCCTAATTCAAGGGGCTTTGAATAGTAGGCCTATATTAGATTTCCCCATCAACCCTATCTTCCAAATATGTGCCGAATGCCTAATTGATACTACACATCTGTAGCAAGTTTGTTAGATTATCCCCATAGATCCCCATACATAGTAAAGCCCATTGGGGAAAATTATCCTACAGTATTCATAGTCACTGCCACCTTGTTTCAGGGTAAGCTTGCATGAAGAGTTGACCTGGACAGCAGATTTGGTGCTTAATTGGCTTAGAAATCATATTGTATCTTAGTCCCCCCTTAAGTTGCTGTGTGGCCAAATTCAGCAGTGGTGTGACTGACTGACTTTGAGGCAACTCGGTAAAGTTGGAGGTTCTTCCTTAGTTAAAAGAACAGCCCTCTCCTCTGGGTGCCAGAGCTACTGAGGACCTGATAAGAGTGTCCGGTAATTAGAAGTGCAACAGACTGAGGAAAAAGAGTCGACATTCATTAACACATTGACCGCCAGCAGCAGGGGGCGCTGATACCCCATTCATCGCCAGGTCTTTATTCAATGGATATAGTTTTAGACTGTGACATTTGCGAGTGCTTAAAATATATCTTATATTTAAGGCTGTCAAAGTTAACGCGGTATTAACGCGTTATCGCCCGATTCTATTAACGCCACAATTTTTTTTAACTCACGATTAACTTTTAAGAAAAAAATATATATATATTAAAAAAGAATTTACTTTTTAATTTTTTTTTACTAGACTTCACTCAGGTGTATTATTGATGCTCTCATTGATACTATGTTTGTTTCTGAAGTGTGTGTGTATGTGTGTGAGATATACTGTATATAGAGAGAGAGGGGGGTGAGAGAGATGAGGAAGGGGCAAGAGAGAAAGAGAGCTGGGAGAGTGTGTGTGAGAGAGAGGGGGGGGGGGGGTGTGATTACTCAGCCCTTGTGTGGGTGAATGTAACAAGTTCCTAACGTTTTCTTTCCCCTATTATTTCATGCACACTTTATTCATTGTTTTAATTTTGCAATGCATGAGGGTCATCCTTTTGTGTTAAATGGCTGCATAAAGCAAGCATTTGTTGACTCATGTTGATGCATTTACTGTAATATTTAAGTCACCCAGTCCCTCTCATTCATTTCACAACTCTAATCTTGGAATCTAATTGAATGCAAATGGCAAACTCCTGTGCCACATACATTATTATTAAAATTTTTTTTTAAAGCAAATGCATTATATATAGTACCACTTTGTAAACAATGCTTGTTCACTTGATTTACGAGCCTTCAGAGACAAGTTTAAACACAAAAAGAGCTAAGTGGTATTTCAAAGCTCTCGCTGCTCTGCCCGCCTCACGCTGGGAAAGTGCTGGTGGTTGGAGATGTCGTGGTGTTTGCATTTAGTTGTGAGTGAGGTCATAGCAGGAAACGCGGCAGGGTGAGAGTTCTTTTTCCCAGCCATACAAAGTGACTCCTGTGTTGGCGGCAGGGTTTGGTTTAGCTGATAATGTGCCTGGTCGTGTGTTGAGCTAATCCTGGAGTAGAAGTCAACACCCTTCCTCTTGTAACGTCACCCCAAGACCTGGAAAAGTGGAACTATATTTGAGTTCACAAACAAAGTTAGAAATAGATACAAAGAAATGGGCTGAAATATCAGCTGAAATATTTTTAGACATCATGCCACAATCTATACAGTACATTCCATTATCTCATAAACTGATAATAAAAAAAAACGCTACTTTCTTTACTGTATGTCACCGTGAACTGGGATAATAACTCTTAGCTGGGAAACTGGCCCTTATCTTGAAGATTATTGTAGGCAGCATTTAATCGATCTGTTCTATCAAAGTCTTGACAGTTCATTTACTCTCTGCGTGGCTGAAAAATACAAGATACCCTGTGGAGTGGTTAGTTTGACGGAGTGCAGCGACACAACCTCGGCAGGCAGTTTAACTGAATATAGTGGACTGTTCCATCAGTATTCTCATTTTCATACGAGCCGGTCTGTGTCAGTGATGTTCAGAACTCATTAGCCAACGTATATATTCGTACAGCTGTCATTTCGTCTTTTAGTGCTGACCTATAAAAGGGAGGCACATTTGCACTGATTTGGACTGATGTGTGTGTGTGTGCATGGAACACCATTAGTTTATAAGCTGGAACCTTAATGCGATTTGTCATGATTCCTCAATTGGGGCCAGAGCTCCAATAGATTAACACGCACACATACTCCCTTATGTTCGAGTTGCAGCACATTTGACACCAATTGCTAACATGCAGAGTGAGAGAGATCCATTTTACACACAAAGGTTTTTGAAATTGTGCTGTGTTTTTACCAAAACAAGCGTGTTAGACTACTTGGCCTTTCATCCACTTCAAAGGATGGTTACAGACCAACATATCTTGCCGACACCAGTTAGTTTGTATTTTCAGCACAGTACACACCAGAACAGTAATCACCCACTAATTTAAGAATGACACCAATTAGTTTGTATTTTTGAACAGTAATCACCCACTAATTGGAGAATGACACCAATTAGATTGTATTTTTGAACAGTAATAACCCATTAATTGGAGAATGACACCAATTAGTTTGTATTTTTGAACAGTAATCACCCACTAATTGGAGAATAACACCAATTCTGACACCAATTGTGTATTTTCTTTTTTAACCAGCAACATCTGAAATCTGAGATTTCAACAGAATTTGGATAATTCCAAAGATAACCTCAGGCCTACTGTCTCCATCAGAGGCATGAGAGGAGATACCCTGCATGAGAGGAGACATCCTGCATGAGAGGAGACATCCTGCATGAGAGGAGATATCCTGCATGAGAGGAGATATCCTGCATAGATATCCTGCATGAGAGGAGACACCCTGCATGAGAGGAGATATCCTGCATGAGAGGAGACACCCTGCATGAGAGGAGATATCCTGCATGAGAGGAGACACCCTGTATGAGAGGAGACATCCTGCATGAGAGAAGATATCCTGCATGAGAGGAGACACCCTGCATGAGAGGAGACACCCTGCATGAGAGGAGATATCCTGCATGAGAGGAGACATCCTGCATGAGAGGAGATATCCTGCATGAGAGGAGACACCCTGCATGAGAGGAGACACCCTGATCTGCAATGAACACTTTTTTTGAACTATATAGTGTGGCAGATATCACCTCTCATGGATATGTGAAGGATGGGAGATATTATTGCCATGGAAGGAGTAGGAACAATTAGGTAGCTGATTAGTACTGATAGAACACACCTGTGCATCATTAGTTCACCCACATCTCACGTGCACACACCCCAGACACACACACTACAAAGACACTAGGTTACTGGTTAGTCAGAAGTAAGTTGAGTGGAGGTGAGGTTGGAGTTGTGACATAGAGAGAGATTGTTATATTCAGAGTTTTGTGAGGTGAGAGGTAGTGAGAGGAGAGGTGAAGGTGAGAAGGTGTTCATTGTGTACTGGACCCTAGACCGTCTGAGAACCCCCCTTGTGTACTGATCCTGGACCGGACGACTACCCTGAGTATTGAACAATCCCTTTTTGTGTACGAGAGCCTGTTTTGTGTTTTTGACCATCGGACTGTATTACGACCATTCTCTTGCCTATCAAACTGAATTCTGCCCTTATTCAATAAATATTCTTATTGATTGATATTGCTCTTGTGTGGACATTCAAATTTGTTTGTATTTGAACCATGACGAGTCTGAACCCCACCAGGCTCGTCACAATAGTAATCTTTATTTTAGTCATCTTATTGTATTCTATGCTAAATGTATTGTATTGCACTGCACACTTTTTAGAACTGTATATATAGTAATCTTTATTTCAGTCATCTTATTCTATTCTATGCTAAATTGATTGTATTTTTTATGATTGGAAGCTGCTATGGTCGGGGGACCACAATAAATAGATGTTCACTCTTCTTGTTGTAAAGTACTGAAATAAGTGACAATAAAGGAATCTGAATCTGAATCCATGCATTTTCAGAGATACCATCAAATGATGTGAGTTGGTGGTGGGGGGCATTGTGAGAATACAAAACCAGGAACACTTTTCACAACTGTAATTATTGCATAACCCTCCATTAAAGGGGCACTTCGATGAAAAACAATGCCGATTTATTTAGGATAATAATCTCACACATATCCCAAGGCTCTAAACTGTATTGCATACATTCATTTATTTTGAATGTATCTCCTTCTGTGATGTCATCAGATGACACTGAATCCTTGTGTTAATTACAGCTCAATGAAATGAATCCTATTGCAATCTCTATTTTTTCATCAACATAATTTCATTGAGCTGTAATTAACACATGTTTGTCAGTCCCCAGTGAGGTGTGTCCACTCTGCTCATCATGGGAAGTGACACAGTTCTGTTTAGGACTAGGTGCTACAATCCCTCATTTGCAATGTACTTGAGATGTGAGTGGTGACGATGTGGTTTCCAAGTGAGAGCTGTGGTGGTGTGTAGGGCTGTCTTAAATACTTCGAAGCTTCGAAGCGTTGTTCGATGGGCACGGGATTCGAAAGGGAAGATACAATATATATATATATATATATATATATATATATATATATATATATATATATATATATATATATATATATATATATATATATATATATATATATATATATATATATATATATATATATATATATATTTTTTTACCTGCTAAATCTTGTGCCTCCAATGCAACGGACATCATACGCCTCATTAACTCCGCCTCTCTTTGTGAACTACAACAAGCACATGGAGATTCCTCATGAACTCCTCTCTGTGTTGAATACAACTTGCTGCTTTTATAAAGCCTCAAATGACGGCTTACACTATTTCATAAAAGGTTTAAACTTTACAGCACTGACAATTCTCTATAGTATTTTTAGTTTTACCTGTGTTTGATAAGACACCCAGTCAGCAGCAGTGTCCCGACCCATATACAAACATGTCTTAATAAAACATGCTTAATTAAGTCGAATTCTGCCTTTGTCTCTATTAACTACATATACATATTTATGTAATTGTTTGCTTTATAGACGAAGGTTGCAACATAATTATGTAATGTAATGTCGCTGTATAACGGAGAGCAGCCGCCCAGGCAGACTCATTATTAATTTAATTAATTAATCTAATCTAATCCAATCCAATCCACTTTATTTATAGAGCACATTTAAAAACAACAAAGTTCACCAAAGTGCTGTACAAGTCCCACAACATAAGATAAAATATATATTAAAAAAAGATTAAAGGGGAACTATCTTATAAATGGCCTTTTTCAGTGTTTAGCATTGTTTCCTAGCTATGTGAACTTATATTAATATGATCTATGTCTCTAATTCTCATATTGGCGCATTCTTCCAATTCTCCTCTCACAATATTCACCCTCACTGAACTGAGTCATTTGAAAATGTGATGATTTGTGATGTCAGAGAGACACTGCTGCATGATAATGTGGCTGTGTGGCATCAGGTACATGATGAGCTGCACACAGTGGTTGGAGCCCAGGCTCAAAACGGCTCGAGATCTTGAGGTAGAAAAATGCTGTTTTTGAGGACTTGATTAGAAATACAAAACAATGAAAAAAATTTAAAAAAAAGAAAATTACAGAGGTGTTCCATAGACTCACAGGAATTGTGTAAAAGTGCCCAAATAGTGAAAGAAATAGTAAAATAGTTCCCCTTTAACATAATTTGTATTTTTAAATTAATTAATTTGTTTTATTATTGTCGAAGCTTCAAATTAAAATTGAATCTTGGGCCCAGAAGCTTTGACGGCCAAAAAAGCTTTGAAGGTCAGCCCTAGTGGTGTGCACGTGTGTGTGTGTGTGTGTGTGTGTGTGTGTGTGTGTGTGTGTGTGTGTGTGTGTGTGTGTGTGGGTTGGGAGGGGGGTTAAATGCTTCATCGGGGTCATCAGGTGGGCACCATTCTTCGCTAGTGTTTCGATGATAGGCCCACAAGAGCTCATCGGCAACATCTGGCGTGCCAGGTGTGCCCCCTGCGTAGAGGTGTCCTTGAGCAAGACACTTAACCCCCTAACTGCTCCCGATGAGCAGGTTGACACCTTGCATGGTTGCCTCCGCCATCAGTGTGTGGATGGGTGAATGAATGTGAGGCATACGTTGCAAAGCGCTTTGGATAAAAGCTTTATATAAATGTAGTCCATTTACCATTTACCAAAGCCACCGATTTGCCTGTTCGGCAGCACCGGAGAGACGTTGCCGGCTTGGCCTCGGATTCCCATGTGATTCCCCTAGATCAGGGGTCGGCAACCCGTGGCTCCGGAGCCGCATGAGCCGCATGCTGTAGCTCCATGTTGCAAATAAATTTATAATAATAAATAAAAAAGTTTTTTTTTATTTTTTTTTACTTTTTTTTAACACCTTATTTTGGAGATCGATGTGATAGTGACACTGAAATAAAAAAAAATTGTCAATTAAAATATTTCGACAACTAAAATATACGTCACACTCTCCCTGCCGTCTGCAAGTGGCTAATCTTGAGTTTCCGACCCCCCAGTAATCCAAAAAAAGGAAAATAGAGGGTTTAATTCAGCGTGGACAGATTAATTAGCTTTCACGACTAACGATGCAGGCTTACCTGTATGCCTGATATGTGGTGAGAAATTTGCGAACTACAAAAACTTTACTTTTTATTTTATACATTTTCCACAAATAAGGGAAGGACTCAAATATACCTGCATAGTTCTGGGTTTTATTTCAAAGTAGGTCTACAGATGCCAGTGTTTTTTCTCCTCTTCTGTGTTTTATTTCAAAGTATGTCTACAGTACACATGCCAGTATTTTTTCTCCTCTTCATAATAGTTTGAGGTTTTCCTTTGTTATAACAGGTAAAAACAGCAATCAAATGTAAAAAAAAATCTTTTTGTTGTTTTATAAATTCATAAATGCTACAAATAAGCAAAATGTGGGGTATGCTTGGGGATAACTATATATAAAACGTTATACACTGTTATCTTCATTTTAAGGGTAAATAGGTTTTGCGGCTCCAGATGAATTCTATTTTGTGGGAGGGGGGGGGGGGGGGGGAATTGCTATTTTGATAGTAAAGGTTGCTGACCCCTGCCCTAGATGATTTAGATGATTTCTATATGCTTTTTTCTATGATTTTGTTTTATTTGATTTAGTTTGATTTATCATCAAACCAAACCGTGAATTCTCCATTAAAAAAAGAGCAGCACTCCAGTCATAATAAAACCAGCCTCTACTATGAGTTGTCTGACATCAAAGTCAGAACAGAATCCTTCACTTGAAAGAGTCTGGCTACTCGCAGCGTGACAGGGATACACGTTGTTCCAATGCTTATATATAAATATATATACGGATATGTTGGATATTTTCCCTGGGTGTGTTTTCACGGATTGTCCTTCCGTTTTCCAACTCCCACAGGAAGTGCATCATGGGCTGAGACCATGTGTTGTCGGTGTTGAAATGAATAGGACAGAGGACGAGAGGAGATAGCGAGTGAGGAAAAGAGGGAGAGGAGGTGAAGAAGAGAGGAAGCTGTCCCCTGCAGGTTGCTGACGAGCCTGTTTCCAGGCCACACACTCTTGTTTCCCCATCACAAGGCAGAGAGAGAGAGAGTGAGATAGAGAGAGAGAGAGATACAGACCTCTCTGGTGTCACCGGTCCTATGAATGTGCTGACCTCTGGTTTTCACCACTACCACACCTGTTTCTATTTAGAGTCAGCTTCATAAAGAAGAGCTGTTTCCTGGCCAGTCATAACGATAGGATGATTGAAGTGTGACTCAGGATGTGGGCTGAATAGAGTGTAAAAGCAAGGCTTGAATACTTTCCAGAACTGCTGAATACAGTGTACAAGGAAGGCTTGGATACTTTCTAGCACTGCTGAATACAGTGTAAAAGCAAGGCTTGAGTTTCCAGCACTGCTGAATACAGTGTACAAGGAAGGCTTGGATACTTTCCAGCACTGCTGAATACAGTGTACAAGGAAGGCTTGAATACTTTCTAGCACTGCTGAATACAGTGTACAAGGAAGGCTTGGATACTTTCTAGCACTGCTGAATACAGTGTAAAAGCAAGGCTTGAGTTTCCAGCACTGCTGAATACAGTGTACAAGGAAGGCTTGGCTTATATACTTTGGGGTTTTACCTTAGTGGATGTACAGTAGAATATAAAAAGACAATAAGCGGATTACTCAAGTTATCTTTCTTATTCCCCATCTTCCTGTTTGAGTTGGAGGTTTTGTGCATAAAATATGATTATTTTGCAGCCTCCCTCCCCCTAAACAAACACAGACACACACACACTTAAGACCATGAAGAACACTCAACTGTGATATGCAACACTACATTACGTAGCAGCAATAGCAGATGGATAATGTCCTCTTAAGTCTAGTAGCACCTCATTATCCCAACGTCAGATGGGCAGCATGATGATGTGCTCATTGTTTCAATGCAGTGGTACATCTTCACAGTGGTTCAGACTGTAAAGCCAGCCCGGTACCGGGTTGAGATTTATTTCACGTCATAAATAGATCAATACAGTCCATATTAACTCATTGACCGCTGGGGCTTAGACAGGCCCAGTGGTAGCACTGCCACGCTTTAAAAGATAGGAGTGCGTCACCTTAATAATACTATGGCCCATTTGACATCACCTATCTATCTAGCACCTTCGATTTTCTTTTTGGAAATCGACGCTTCGGGGCCGAGATTCGATTTTAATTCGAAGCTTCGAAATAAAAAAAAAGATTTAAAAAAAATTACATTTCTTTTTTATTTTAAATTTTTTTATTTAAATTTTTTATGTTGTGGGACTTGTACAGCACTTTGTTCAACTTTGTCAGTGCTGTAATGTTTAAACCTTTTTAAATCTTAGACAAACTAAACACTTTGCTTCCATGAAATATTGTAAGCCGTCATTTGAGGCTTTATAAAAGCAGCACAATGAACACAAATCTGTCAGTGCCGAGTCCGACCTCATCTTAAATAACAAACAGCATTGCTTGTTGTAATTAACAAAGAGAGGCAGAGTTGATTTGGCAAAAAAAATAAAAAATAATCATATTATTATTATTATTATTATTTTTTACATAATCGAATTTTCTTTTCATATTCGAATCCCATGCCCATCGAACGAAGCTTCGAAGCTTCGAAGTATTTAAGACAGCCCTATATCTATCATTCAATATGTGAAAAATAATAAATGTTTTCATCCATACGTTCCTGGGTTATACCGTGGTGAATATAAGTATAGTTATAGCATGGTCTGGGGTAATTCCCGAAAGGCTGAGTAATAGCCTTATACGTAAATTCTACTATAAACGTTGCCGTTTCTTGCCTGTACACGCTACTATTCCCAAATCAAATATATATCATAGGTATTATGTTTCATCATGAATGCATGCTTTGATCGTCACCAATGGCATACGTTGTGGAGTAACGTTACACACATACGTTGTGATCGAGGTGAAGACATGGTTGGATCAACGCAGGATTGATATCATATAGCCCTTACCTTCACTAGGATGTACCCCAAAAAAAATATTCCAATTATCTGATTGCGAGTCCCAGTATTGGTGTCGATCATGTCGCCAACATAATCCACCACACATCATGCATCGGGAGCATTTGACGCTTCTCAATCCGATCGTTATAACCGCTCCATTCGCCCAACAAAGAAAATGAGCCCTGTGACATTTTACCATTGCACAGGCCAAGATACAAGGTTACAAAGGGTGCTCGATACCGCCGTCTAGCTGGATGTGGCCGGTTTACAATTTTTTGGAGTGCAATTTACTCAAGCCTAGTAACAGACACAATATTTCTGACACTGGGAATACATTCCCTGAGATCCATAGATGTCCCTAGAATCAGATAACAAGAACATGCAAATGGCCCATTTAAAAAATAAATCTGTAAATGTTTATTCTACGTTTTATTTTAATAAATTTTTTTGATGGAAGAGCCACAAATTGACGGGCAAAGAGCCGCATGTTAAGAGGTTAAAGGGGAACTATCTTATAAATGGCATTTTCCTGTGGTTTGCATTGTTTTCTAGCAATGTGGGGTTGTAGTACCAACACTGACTAGATGTGAAATCTCTAGCTACCGTTTCTTCAGTTCAGCTCAGACAAGAACCTCCCCCACTGAACCGAGCCATTCAGAATTGACTTGCTCCCTGACGAAAGTAGGTGCTGCTGATCTGCATATCTCAGCCCCCTCTGTGGTTGTAGCCACTGCCCACAATCAACAATTCGCTCAACAACGGAGCGAGTGGAAATACTGTGAAAGCGGTTTCCCTGTCACTGACACTTCCTAAAACAGGTTAACGTGACGTGAGTGCTGATACGAGAGAGAGCGAGAGAGAGAATGGGCGAGCGAGAGAGAGAGAGGGAGAGACAGACAGATAGAGAGAGGGAGAGAGAGGCTCTCATATGGTGCGACTCGTCTTTGAGCATTTACACACACTCCCGACTGCGTGTGTTTGGGGGGAAACACACGCACGCTCTCGGAGCGATCTCTCCTCTCTCTCTCCCTCTCTATCTCTCTCTCCCTCTCTCTATCTGTCTCTCCCTCTCTCTCCCTCTCTCTCTCTCGCTCGCTCTCTCTCTCGCTCTCTCGTATCAGCACTTGCGTCACGTCAACCTGTTGCAAAATATCATAGTGCACGCTCCCACGCATATTCCAATCAGTGCAATAATATTCACAGGGGTATATATTCAAGTTACCGATGCATTGTCCCGTGGGATTATGCCCCCCTGTGGTGAAATGAATTAGTCCCTCTATCTCTCTATCTCTCTCTCTCCCCCCAAGGTTATCTGCCAGTGCAGACTGTGAGTGACTGTCACTCAAAGCGCATTGCGAGTATGGGTGGAGCCCAGCCAAAAACAGCTTGGAATTTGGAAGTCCAGCAAATGCTGCTCTATAGTACTTGATTAGAAATACAAAACAATAAATTATTTTGAAAGAAAACATACAGATGTGTTCCATAGACTCACAGGAATTGTGTAAAATTGTCCAAATAGTGAAAGTTAGAATATAATAGAATAGTTCCCCTTTAACACTTTGAATGCCCATAACGAATATTCTCGGGTTTAATGCCTATTATAAGCTATAAGTAAATGTAGTGATCTATGCACAAAAGCGATAATTTCGGCTGTATGCAGGAGACCTTGGTCTGTTCATTTAGCCATGATTACAAAGATCTGATCAGAGAAAATTGTCCTTATTCCTTGTTCTAGTGAGACACTGGAACGACTAGAGACCTTTTTCACACATCAGCGGACTAATTGGCCTAATCACAGCGGATCCTTACACCACAGTGGAAAGTGGAAACACAGACAACAATTAGCTGAAGAAACTAAAAAGTACTGTGAAATATAGTTCCTATATAAATATAGAGTAATTTAGTTTGAAATGTGGCATAAGGTTGTACTTTTTAAGTGTCTGTGGCAGGTTTAGTGTGTTCTCTCTCTCTCTCTCTCTCTCTCTCTCTCTCTCTCTCTCTCTCTCTCTCTCTCTCTCTCTCTCTCTCTCTCTCTCTCCATAGTGTTGCGGATGACACAGTGGTGGTGGGTCTGATCTCTAACAACAACGAGAAGGTGCCGGGATAACAGCCTACTCCTGAACATTGGTAAAACCAAGGAGCTGATCGTGGATTTTAGGATAATACAGCAGGGGACACACATGCCACTGTGGATAAATGGGGCTATCATGGACAGGGTGAGCAGTTTTAAGTACCTGGGAATCCACATCACAGAGGACCTGACATGGACAACACATAGTATCTGGGAAGATACTCCACTCCTTCTACTCCGGGGCTGTAGAGAGCATTCTGACTGGGAACATCACTGCCTTTGGAAACAGCACGGCCCAGGACAGGAAGGCCCTACAGAGAGTGGTGCGCTCAGCAGAGCGTACTACGGGTATTGCACTACCACCCCTGCAGGACTTATACAACAGGAGGTGCAAATCCAGAGCCTGCAGAATAATGAAAGACCCTCACCACCCCAATAACAGCCTGTTCAAGCTGCTGCGGTCAGGCAAGCACCTCTGCATACATGCTTTTATCTCAGGACTTTTAACATGTGTATTTTATCATGTCTATTTTATGTCTTTTTATTATCTTCTACTTATTTTATTTACTATTGTATTCTTGCACAATCAAAGCGGGCATGGCCACCCGCATTTCACTGTATGCCCTGGTATGTATGGGATAAATAAACCTCTTGAATCTAGAAATCTCTCTCTCTCTCTCTCTCTCTCTCTCTCTCTCTCTCTCTCTCTCTCTCTCTCTCTCTCTCTCTCTCTCTCTCTCTCTCTCTCCATAGTGTTGCGGATGACACAGTGGTGGTGGGTCTGATCTCTAACAACAACGAGAAGGCCTACCGGGAGGAAGTTGATCTACCGGCACGCTGGTGCCGGGATAACAGCCTACTCCTGAACATTGGTAAAACCAAGGAGCTGATCGTGGATTTTAGGATAATACAGCAGGGGACACACATGCCACTGTGGATAAATGGGGCTATCATGGACAGGGTGAGCAGTTTTAAGTACCTGGGAATCCACATCACAGAGGACCTGACATGGACAACACATAGTATCTGGGAAGATACTCCACTCCTTCTACTCCGGGGCTGTAGAGAGCATTCTGACTGGGAACATCACTGCCTTTGGAAACAGCACGGCCCAGGACAGGAAGGCCCTACAGAGAGTGGTGCGCTCAGCAGAGCGTACTACGGGTATTGCACTACCACCCCTGCAGGACTTATACAACAGGAGGTGCAAATCCAGAGCCTGCAGAATAATGAAAGACCCTCACCACCCCAATAACAGCCTGTTCAAGCTGCTGCGGTCAGGCAAGCACCTCTGCATACATGCTTTTATCTCAGGACTTTTAACATGTGTATTTTATCATGTCTATTTTATGTCTTTTTATTATCTTCTACTTATTTTATTTACTATTGTATTCTTGCACAATCAAAGCGGGCATGGCCACCCGCATTTCACTGTATGCCCTGGTATGTATGGGATAAATAAACCTCTTGAATCTAGAAATCTCTCTCTCTCTCTCTCTCTCTCTCTCTCTCTCTCTCTCTCTCTCTCTCTCTCTCTCTCTCTCTCTCTCTCTCTCTCTCTCTCTCTCTCTCTCTTTCTCTCTCCCTCTCTCTTGCCAAGGTGATAAACATGCAGCATTCAGGGAGGATGGACCTGTTACATCACTTTATAAGACTCAGAGAGGGAGGAAGAGGTTAAGAGAAGCAGTGGACATTGGCAACACATATGCAATTTGTTCATGATTAAGAATGCACAAATTCATTAGCTGCATGTTACTCAGCTAATGTGAATGCCAATGGAATTGGTATCTTACATTTACATTTAATCATTTAGCTCACGCTTTTATCCAAAGCGCCTTACAAGTTGTGTACAACAGGTCAGCAGGAAGGGTACAACTATTTCAACAATGTTCGTCAAACAGTGATGAACTTGGGTGCTACAGTCTTGAGTGCATAGTAGTAGACATATTAGCATAGTAGGTAGTAATATAGGTGAGGACGATTATTTAGTAGGGCATGATAGTAAAAGTCAGTACAAACGTCATATTTTTTTTTTCATTTCAGATATTTATTGAAGAATTGTGTCTTTAGTCGACCAAGAATAGCTGGCTTCTATTTAATGACCCCCCCTGGAGCTCTGATAGGAGTGGGTCTGAGGCGGCCAGCAGATGCAGAGCGTAGGGGTCTTGAGGGTGTGTAGTTAGAGACCATTGAGCGGAGGTAGGAGGGAACCGTTCCCTTCGTTGTACGATATGCCAGGTCGAGGGCCTTGAAGCTGATTTGTGAGGAAATGGGAAGCCAGTGCAGCTCTAAGTGGGGTAAAATGGTTTGAATTTGGTAGGTTGGAGATCAGGCAGGCTGCTGCGTTGTGTATGAGTTGAAGTGTCTTGGTGGCTGAGGTAGTCCGTAGACCAGCTAGCAGTGCATTGCAGTAGCGAGGCGAGACGTGGCTGTTGATTGCAGGAGGAGGTATGTGTAGGTCATCATTCAGGACACATACGCCTAATTCAAATGCATGAAGCTGCAGGCTGTAGCTAGAAACATGTTCTGCATCCCTACTGTCCAGTTACTGGGCTTTGGAGACTGGACATCTTTTCGCATGATGCAGCCGGCCAACGTTGTGGGTCTCGCCAAGACCGTCTCTGTGTGAAGCCATTGAAGCAGCTGCACTATTCCCTCCTGGACCGGTTGGCAACCATGGCTGTTGATTAGGAAGCAAATGTTTGGCCATTTGTGTTCTCTATTCCTCGACAGTGTCACGTCTCATACTAAATAGTCACATTATATGTGGCCATCGAGTCAACTATTCACTGTACTTAGTGGGAATGTTTTATTTGACTGGCTCCTGTTGTGTGACGTGTTTGTTTTCAAGGCCAAATCTCAGTTAGAGATGTGATCAGCTGTTCACATTTATGTATCAGCAACAAGAACAGAATGGGGTCTGAAACTTTAAGCAACACTGAAACGGAGGGCTAGGGCCTCCACAGGGTGCGTTTGATAGAGCTGGCGGACACTATGGGGTTGTGACTCCGATTAAAGAATCACACAGTGGCGTGCTGCAGTTAATGTGGTTGTATTTGGGAATTTGCATGTGTGTGGTTGTCTACAAAGGAATACAATACAGTATACATTAGTAAACACAGTAGTGACATACATAAACATAATGTCATAAACATGTGGTCTATAGCTACAATAATATTCATTAGTAATATAGTGCAACTAGTAACTAAGACATTCACTTAACCAGAGTTATTATATATAACCTACATAGCCTATGCAGGGAATTACTCGTGCAGTACATGTAAACAATATAAGTAGGCAGACTATAAACCAGATGTAAAGATACATTCAATTCACTAGAGGTAATGAGTGAGTTATATTTATATAGCCTAGGCTAGCTAACGTGCGGCTAAGCTAGCAACGCAGCACAGCAGCATATCACTAGCAGAGGCAGCCTAGGCTGGCTAACATGCGGCTAAGCTAACAGCGCAGCATCTCAATAACAGAGAGAAACAACGTCAACAGAAATAGATCAATGTGGACATACTGTAAGTGTAGAGTAAGCTGAATTAATTAATTAGGCAGGAACTAAACATAAGTACTGTACTCACGTGTCATTTACGCACACGTTCCTCAAAGGGACAGATGTTACTACTGCCGCACCATCAGGCAGCAACACAGAGACCAACTTGCCCACGTTAGAAGGAGAAACTCTTAAAGGGCCAGTAACCTTATCAGAAGACTAGAGTGCGACACTAGCTGGAGCACATCACGCTGACGATTACACTGGCATAAATCAATTACCCTTTCCTGTCAACAACAACATATTAAAGGGCTATTACAGAACAAAGTAGTCTTATTAACAGGGCTTTCCTACACAGCCGCACCCAAAAGTCTACTTAGACCTTTTGAACTAAACAGGAAAGTCTCAGGGGTCCTCTGTATCCGGGAGACTCGGGAGCTGCACCAACCGGGACACAGGGCGCAGGTATGTTCTGTCCTTCACCTGGACAGCTGCGGTGCGGATGCGGCCATCAGTTCCAGGGTACGTCTGAGTGACCTTCCCAACAGGCCAGAGTGCCCGAGGAAGCTGTGGGTCAACGATGAGGGCCACCTGGCCGAGTGACAGTTTCTTGCCATCATTCTTCCACTTCTGCCTCTCCGGCGCCCTATCTTGGTGTGAAATGGCCCAAAACAGTCTACTCCTGTAGAATAGAATGGGGGCTTGTAGAGACGCAGGCGACAGGGCGGAAGGTCGGCCATTTTAGGCATGTCGGGCTTTGCTCGCCGCAGATGACATTCTCGGCAGGTGTGCTGATGCTTGCGGATTGCTTCTCTTCCACATAGAACCCAGAATCGGATCGAAGATCAGCGAATACCCTCTCAGGCCCGGGGTGGAGAAGAGTTTGATCATAATCTTGGATGATCAGCTTTGTCAGGCGGTGATGTGGATCCAAGACGATTGGGTGAATGTCATCCATCTCCAAGTTCTCGGCCCTGTGCAGCCTACCGCCTACTCTGAGGAGACATGTAGCCTTGTCATACTCCGGAGATAGAGAGCCCAAACGACTGTCTGGGGGAAGAGGTCGGTCAGACTTGAGGGCCTTGATCTCCTCTGAGAATGAGTCCAGCTGGGCTCGTTTAAGGAGGACCTTCTCAGCGTTGAGGAAGTCGGCTGCTTCATAAGGCTGATCAGTGGTCTGGGCATCAGCCGCACCGTGAAGGGACCTGACTGTTGCTTGGGCGAGATCTTTCCATGAAGTGAAGTCTTCAACGGCAGGGAGCGGAGGACTGGGAGAGGTCCTAGGTTGAGTTAGTCGAGTACTGGGTTGAGTACTAGGTTGAGTACTGGGTTGAAAACTAGGTTGAGTACTGGGTTGAGTACTAGGTTGAGTGCTAGGTTGAGTACTAGGTTGAGTACTAGGTTGAATACTAGGTTGAGTACTAGGTTGGGTACTGGGTTGAGTACTAGGCTGAGTACTAGGTTGAGTACTAGGTTGAGTACTAGGCTGAGTACTAGGTTGAGTACTATGTTGAGTACTAGGCTGAGTACTAGGTTGAGTACTAGGTTGCATACTAGGCTGATTACTAGGTTGAGTACTAGGTTGAGTACTAGGCTGAGTACTAGGTTGGGTACTGAGTTGAGTACTGGGTTGAGTACTGGGTTGAGTACTAGGTTGGGTACTGAGTTGAGTACTAGGTTGGGTACTGAGTTGAGTACTAGGTTGGGTACTGAGTTGAGTACTGGGTTGAGTACTGGATTGAGTACTGAGTTGAGTACTGGGTTGAGTACTAGGTTGGGTACTGAGTTGAGTACTAGGTTGGGTACTGAGTTGAGTACTAGGTTGGGTACTGAGTTGAGTACTGGGTTGAGTACTGGGTTGAGTACTGAGTTGAGTACTGGGTTGAGTACTAGGTTGGGTACTGAGTTGAGTACTAGGTTGGGTACTGAGTTGAGTACTGGGTTGAGTACTGGGTTGAGTACTAGGCTGAGTACTAGGTTGGGTACTGAGTTGAGTACTGGGTTGAGTACTGGGTTGAGTACTAGGTTGGGTACTGAGTTGAGTACTAGGTTGGGTACTGAGTTGAGTACTAGGTTGGGTACTGAGTTGAGTACTGGGTTGAGTACTGGGTTGAGTACTGAGTTGAGTACTGGGTTGAGTACTAGGTTGGGTACTGAGTTGAGTACTAGGTTGGGTAATTGAGTACTAGGTTGGGTACTGAGTTGAGTACTGGGTTGAGTACTGGGTTGAGTACTGAGTTGAGTACTGGGTTGAGTACTAGGTTGGGTACTGAGTTGAGTACTAGGTTGGGTACTGAGTTGAGTACTGGGTTGAGTACTGGGTTGAGTACTAGGCTGAGTACTAGGTTGGGTACTGAGTTGAGTACTGGGTTGAGTACTGGGTTGAGTACTAGGTTGGGTACTGAGTTGAGTACTAGGTTGGGTACTGAGTTGAGTACTAGGTTGGGTACTGAGTTGAGTACTGGGTTGAGTACTGGGTTGAGTACTGAGTTGAGTACTGGGTTGAGTACTAGGTTGGGTACTGCGTTGAGTACTAGGTTGGGTACTGAGTTGAGTACTAGGTTGGGTACTGAGTTGAGTACTGGGTTGAGTACTGGGTTGAGTACTTAGTTGAGTACTGGGTTGAGTACTAGGTTGGGTACTGAGTTGAGTACTAGGTTGGGTACTGAGTTGAGTACTGGGTTGAGTACTGGGTTGAGTACTAGGGATGGTCGCACCATAGGTAGGACTCTGGGTACTGTGTGTAGCTACAGAAGCTTCGTGTGAGATTGTAGGTTGCTCAATTGAACCAGGCATGTTGGGAGCTGGGTACCATGACACAGGGGGAGCAGCAGAGCGAGGCGTCGCCTGTGCTGGATGGTGTATCACTGGAGTGATGGCGGCTGGATTAGCCGGCGGGGGATGCATGTTCTGTGGTATGGTAGGAAGGGCTACGTGGTGCTGTTGTCCAGGTGGTGGATAGGTCAGCTCAGATGCTGCTGCACGCACAAGAGCCCTCATCTCTGACTCTTGAAGAAGTGAGGTGACCAGTTTGGCTACTTGAAGTTCCTTCTCCTTCTTCTTAAGCCGCCTCTGCCTGTCCAGGCGTTTAGTGATAGCTTCCTGTGCACCATGTGCTTCCTGCTGTAGGCGTTGTAAGCGTTGGCGCTCCAGGTCGGCGTTGCAGTCTTCTTGTACCTGGCACTGTAGCTCCTCAAGCTCCAGGTGGCGGATGTGCTCCTGAAGGATAGCTTCCTGGACTGGTGAGAGAGCATGTGGTCGGTGTACACTCCCAGATGAACGATGGGAGCCAACACCTGACCTTATGGTGGGTCTAGGAATTGACAGACGTGAGGACCTACTACCTTCATACGGAGCCCTTGCTTCACTCGCCGGGTATGAACGATGGGAGCCGACACCTGACCTTATGGTGGGTCTAGGAATTGACTGATCTGAGTACTGACTGATCCGAGTACTGACTGATCCGAGTACTGACTGATCCGAGTACTGACTGATTCGAGTACTGACTGATCCGAGTACTGAGTTGAGGTTCATATCCCACTTCGAAGTCACGTAGGTGGCTTGGTAGGTGGCGCTCTCTCTGCGGGTGAGCGGTGGTCTCTGTGGTGTCCTGGTCTGCCATAGCGTCTTGAAGGAGCTTTCTCCGGCTCGAAGGACCATGAAACGGAGGGCTAGGGCCTCCACAGGGTGTGTTTGATAGAGCTGGCGGACACTATGGGGTTGTGACTCCGATTAAAGAATCACACAGAGGCGTGCTGCAGTTAATGTGGTTGTATTTGGGAATTTGCATGTGTGTGGTTGTCTACAAAGGAATAAAATACAGTATACATTAGTAAACACAGTAGTGACGTACATAAACATAATGTCATAAACATGTGGTCTATAGCTACAATAATATTCATTAGTAATATAGTGCAACTAGTAACTAAGACATTCACTTAACCAGAGTTATTATATATAACCTACATAGCCTATGCAGGGAATTACTCGTGCAGTACATGTAAACAATATAAGTAGGCAGACTGTAAACCAGGTGTAAAGATACATTCAATTCACAAGAGGTAATGAGTGAGTTATATTTATATAGCCTAGGCTAGCTAACGTGCGGCTAAGCTAGCAACGCAGCACAGCAGCATATCACTAGCAGAGGCAGCCTAGGCTGGCTAACAGCGCAGCATCTCAATAACAGAGAGAAACAACGTCAACAGAAATAGATCAATGTGGAAATACTGTAAGTGTAGAGTAAGCTGAATGAATGAATTAGGCAGGAACTAAACATAAGTACTGTACTCACATGTAATTTACGCACACATTCCTCAAAGGGACAGATGTTACTACTGCCGCACCATCAGGCAGCAACACAGAGACCAACTTGGCCACGTTAGAAGGAGAAACTCTTAAAGGGCCAGTAACCTTATCAGAAGACTAGAGTGCGACACTAGCTGGAGCACATCACGCTGAACGATTACACTGGCATAAATCAATTACCCTTTCCTGTCAACAACAACATATTAAAGGGCTATTACAGAACAAAGTAGTCTTATTAACAGGGCTTTCCTACAAACACCAATGCAATCCTCATACTCAACATTATTGTTTTGTAGTCCTGTGATAAAAGCCCTCTCTGGCCACGTTATGGTGTCCCGCTGATGACCTTGGGACATATCTCACTTTGCTATGCCGGCCGTTGGTGTTTGGCTATGATAAACAGGTGTGTGATGTCTGTATGAACTTAAAAAGGGTCAACATTAACAGCCAAATCCTACAAGATGCAACAGGAACAATGCAACTGATAATACTTTGACCAGATATCATTCACGGAGGCGAACAACAGAGTCTTTGATTAATGATACAGTAGAGTTTACTGACAGAATGACATGTTGCAACATGGAGAGACTCAGGTTACAGCACTGGCCCTGGTCTAGATCTCTAAAGAATGGTGAGCTAACAAAGTATTTATACAGGAGAGACTGAACAAGTGGAGCATTACATGATATGAATTACAGAGATATCTGGAATTATAGATAGTGAGAGGTAGGGGATTGTGTATATAGATATGTCTGGGAGTGAAGGCCATGTGTATGCAAATGTGCGTGTGTGTGTGTGTGTGTGTGTGTGTGTCTGTGTGTGTGTGTGTGTGTGTGTGTGTGTGTGCGTGCGTGCGTGCGTGCGTGCGTGCATGTGTGCGTGCGTGCGTGCGTGCGTGCGTGTGTGTGTGTGTGATAGTAAGAGAGACATAGTGAGGGGGCTGAGATAGTATGTGTGTGTTAGATTGATTGATATTTAAATGTGTGTATCTTACATACAGATGTATGCCCAGCCCATAATGGGCTTACAAGACACTTAAGATTAATATAAAATTATATAGGATATAAATTTGTGTTTTGTCTCAAGTGCCATGCTTTCTCCAAAAATCCTGCAAAACTGAAAATCTCCTCCACAAAAAAACAACTCAACATACAACTCTTCATACTGCCAAAACAATCTGGATTTACAAATTGAACTTTCTCAATCAAAACCCTCCTCAAGTTGGTGTACAAGGGGCAGTGAAAAACTAAATTAAATTCATCCTCAATCACTCCCAGATCACAGAGAACACACAACCGCTCCTCCTTGGAATCTACCCACTTCCACAGCCAATGGCAGGGTGCCAGACCTTAACTGGGCACACAGAGACCTCCGTCATCTCTTTAAATTTAACATTACATAAGGTTCAGTAAAAACAATCATCTTTAATTTCAACATCTTTTTTAAATTATCTTTATTAGCATTTTACAGCTTTTTCTGGCCACGCAGGACCGATAGAGGAGAGAGGGAGAACGGGAGGAGAAGTAGGGAAGACATACGGCAAATGGTCACCGGGTGTGGGAAGCGAACCCGGGACGACCGCTTCGTGACTCAGTGCGCTATATGGTGTGCTACTGGAGCGGCCCAATTTCAACATATTTTCTAAGTTTAGTTTTTTTTTACATATCTCCACCTTCCACTTATCCTGATGGATTGTTGATCATTTTGGTTTAATTATATGAACCTTACACTGCAGATTATTCAAAATAATCATACTTAAATCAGCAGAAGAAAAAATCATGGACATCTCTCTTGACCAGGGATGACCGTGTGCTCTGTCCCAGTTAAATATATTTTTTGTCACCCTGTCATCTGGAAGCTGGACCAGGAGGTTCCATAACCTAACCATTTCACATTTTTGCTTGACTAAACATGAGTCCCAACCCATGTCCCCTTCTATAGCCCCTTTTGATGTATATGGACTCCCAAGAAGTATCTCACGGTATGGCACGGTTCTGGATAGCATTACATCCAGGTGCATCATTAAAACCCCATACTCTAACATCATAAAATAAAACAGAACCAACCATTGAATCATATAGTTGTGTAAATGTTGAAAACCCAAGGTCAGTGCACACTTTCATTTTACTCAACACACCCCCTAGCGCCGTTCCTGCTGACTCAGACAGTATTTTCCTTCCTTCTATGAAGCTCATGTACTCATTAAAGATAAAACCAAGATATTTATAAGAGGGCGTTGGTCCAAATTGAATAAGTCAGAGGCGTTGGTCCAAATTGAAACCTATGGTTACTCTGCTGTTCATGTTTTTTCCTGAAGTGCATAATCTGAGTTTTTACACTGTTAATCGCAAGTCTCCATTTCCTGCACCAATAACTCATAATATTGATGTTTTGTGAATTTGCTTAATTTTCTGCTAACAGGACAATATCATCAGCGTACAATAAAATACTTTATGGATTATGCTATTGATTGAAATATCAAGATTGGCTTGCTTAATTTCTTGCGCCAGGTCATTACGTAACATAAAGGGCGAACAAAGTGGGAGAAAGCACATCTCCCTGTTTTACACCGAATGGAGTGGGGAACCAGCCGGTCCTAACATCATTCAGCTGCAGACAGGCAGATGGGGCTTTATATTGCATTGTATTCATTTATAATCCAAAAGCTCTCTATTAATCCAGTCAAAGGCTTTTTTAAAGTCAACGAAACAAACAAATGTATTCTTGCGGTTACAGTATGTAATATAGTTATATGAATGCGGGCAAAGCATCTTGCTCTGCCTATTGGACTGTGCCATGCACCAGCTGAAATAATTTCACCAATGCACTTACAGTATCACAGACTATAGTTGAGTCTAGAATAATAATGACGCAGCGAAGACGACCCCCAACTTACCCAAGCAGTGATTCCTGATGGGAACTAATTGACTCTGTTTGATTATAACATGGGTTTCCTGGTAATCTGACTGGTTTTTCTTGTCGTACTGTATCTCCTTCCTTCCCTCTTCTCTCTCTATCATCTTGCTCTCTTTATCTGCTATATCTTCCTCTCTGAATCTCTCTCTCTCACTATCATTCTGCTCTCTTTATCTGCTATCTCTTCCTCTCTGAATCTCTCTCTCTCACTATCATCCTGCTCTCTTTATCTGCTATCTCTTCCTCTCTGAATCTCTCTCTCTCACTATCATTCTGCTCTCTTTATCTGCTATCTCTTCCTCTCTGAATCTCTCTCTCACTATCATCCTGCTCTCTTTATATGCTATCTCTTCCTCTCTGAATCTCTCTCACTATCATCCTGCTCTCTTTATCTGCTATCTCTGCCTCTCTGAATCTCTCTCTCTCTCTCTTTCTCTGTCTCTCCCTCCAGGTCCAGCTCCTTCACCATTGTCAACACCTGTGCTGTTCAGTTCTAATTAGGCTGCCACTGAAGCCCACAAGTACGTTCCCTACCTCCCTTCCTCCTCCTCCTCCTCCTCCTCCTCCTCCTCCTCCTCCTCCTCCTCCTCCTCCTCCTCCTCACTCTCACCCTCCTCCTTCCTCTCTTCATCTCTATTTTGAACTCCACTCTGCCACACCGCAGGACCCTCTCCCATGATTCCTCCTCTCAAACATGGTTAGCCATTGCTCCCTCTTTACCTCTTGGCCAATGCACGTAGCATGAGGACCACATGGAAGGCGTTCCTTTCTTGTGCACCTGGCGGCACCACTGTCTGTCAGCACAGTGTTTTTCAGAGGCTTCCAGCAGGCAACCCCAATATTGACCCTTAAAGGAACTTGCTTATTTGCCGTCTTCCCCAGAGTCAGACAAGAAGATAGATACAAATTTCCTCTCTGTGCGTTCAGTAGAGAGAGAGGGAGATCCGACTGCAAGCTAGCCTAGCTTAGCACAATACCTGGAAGCGGGGGAGAAGCGGCTGGCCTAGGTCCACCAAACTCTCCCAATATGTTGCCGTGTTTCGTTAAAGTCATGTAGGATTTCACTATATCATTGTCAAATTCATCAATATTGGCAGGATTACTGTAAATAAATTAAACCAATGAGAATTGACAAGGGTTCTGCTGAACAGTTTTACTGCACAAAAGAAGCCTTTCCAAACAAAACTGGCTATTAACCCTCTCCTTGCTTCTTCAAAACCGATCCATGCAGGGGGCCGGGACCCAACAGCAACATCTCATAGACCACTGTACTTCCGAATGTGGATGAGAGCCTTGACATTAAGTGGTTGTAGCACTAGCTACGGCTGTGGGGGTGCTGGGACATGATACAATAGACTTGTATATGCCTGAGTCTCCTGAACACGGAGAGACTAATCGCGGATCGGTACTTTCTCGGCCGAGCTATAGTCACTTGTCCACACCTACTCCCGAACTCCACATGCACAGATTGATAAACCTAGATCTCTGGACAATCCAGAGAGACTCTGCGCATGCAGATCAATCAAGTTGAGCATGTGAGCTATGATACTGTAAGTCATAGAGGAGGAAGCATGCATTTTAGTCTTGTGTTGCTGTCCCAAAGCTGTTGGATGCAATTGTTTCAATTGAAAATAATAATATAATTTTAATGTCATTTTAGTTTGAATATTGATTTTCCAAACGCATCCCGTCCCACAAGTACATTCTGGTGTAGTGTGTTCATTCAGGGCTTACAAGCCCCTCAGACCTCCCATGGAGCCACATCATAGCACAATCCCTGGCTTGTCTCTCTCCTTCTCCTCCCTCCTTCTCCTCCCTCCTTGCTGTCTATAAGGTTCCCTGCCTTTCCTCCCTCCATAACCCACCCCACCACCACCCACCCTGACATGGGCTTACAGAACACCTCTCCTCCCACGGCTGAGTGCCAAGCTCTCCTGTGTGGCAGAGGCGGGTTGACTTTGTTATGCAGGCTGAGTGGGTGTGTAGCCTCTGTTGTGTAAACAGCTGTTTGAGCTTTATTTAAATTCCTGCAATGATGGTACACAATAGCTGTTATGGGATTGTTTGAATTATCAGGTTACCTTATATCTACTGCATCTATCTATCTATCTATCTATCTATCTATCTATCTATCTATCTATCTATCTATCTATCTATCTATCTATCTATCTATCTATCTATCTATCTATCTATCTATCTATCTATCTATCTATCTATCTATCTATCTATCTATCTATCTATCTATCTATCTATCTATCTATCTATCTATCTATCTATCTATCTATCTATCTATCTATCTATCTATCTATCTATCTATCTATCTATCTATCTATCTATCTATCTATCTATCTATCTATCTATCTATCTATCTATCTATCTATCTATCTATCTATCTATCTATCTATCTATCTATCTATCTATCTATCTATCTATCTATCTATCTCTCTATATCTATCTATCTATCTATCTATCTATCTATCTATCTATCTATCTATCTATCTATCTATCTATCTATCTATCTATATATCATCTATCTGTCTATCTATCTATCCACCCATTCATCTATCCATCCAAAATTGGGTTTATTCTATGCATGCATACCAATTCAACCATAAAGCCATGCTAACCAGTGACCTCTCATTATGCACAATACAATTTGAGAAATTTTAATAATTCAAGTTATTATATGATACTAGAACACCCCCCCCCCCCCCCCCCCAAATTGACCAGGTAAATACTGTAATACGACTGACTAGATAATGAGTCTGTGTCTGCGTTCCCAGACATTGTCAAAAAGGTTTGAAGGACAGAACCTCCCTCACAGCATTCCTCTCCCACTACTGTGTGTTCCCCTGCAGCACTGCAAGGTTGACTGACTGCTCTGAGATCCTCCACTTGTCTTTCAAGGCCACATACAGTGGTGGTCCACGGAAGCCTTTTGAGTTATTGTATGGTATCCTCTTGCTCAACAAAGTGTACAGTCTGTTATTGAAAGGAGAGGATCGTTTGAATAAGTTGCACACAGACACACACACACACACACACAACAAACACTTTAAAGTTTAAACACTTAAACTTTTAAACAAACACTCACCTTAACTCTCACTTTAGACACTTTAACACTACATTATATTTATCTATTATTAAAGAGATTTGCACTACATTCATACCTCATATGCAATTGCACCTTACCTCAAAGTTGTGTAGCTCATTTTCTGCATTGTACCTCACTGTTTACTAATTTGTAATACTTTAGATTGTATATTGTACTGTATATTGTATATATGTATAATTGTATATTCCTCTTTACTTAATTTCTTTTTGTTTTTACTTACTTTCTTACTTACTTTCTTACTGTATGAAGCACACTCAGAGGCAAGAAAGACAAGTCTGTCCACTGTCCCTGGTTTTAAAACTGCCCTGCTGCAGGTCACAAAGAAAATTCTGAACAGTGACCACCTCCGGTTTCACCTCTCAATGACCGGGCAAATCACCACTGATGCTGAAAAGTATTAACCGTTTGTGTAGCCAATGAAATTAGGAAAATAATGACATCTTACTTGAGTTATGTTTTCTGAGACCGAGAAGCGATAAAAGCGTACTTAGTAATGCATCATTGGTAAAACTCAATCTTTGCAACTTCAAAGAAAGCTCAGGGTTACAGCTCAGACTGCATTAAGCTCTCTCTGAGGGCTTATTTTTGCATGCTAGTTTAGTGTGTGCGTGGGCCGCTGTGCAGGGTAGAGCAAGATAACTGGACTTCGGAGCTAGGATGGCTGTGATAACTGCACTATAACTCAGTCTTGACAGTTACTATAACTGTTAATAAAGATAACTAGCTAGTGTGTGAATTCAGTAGTACTTAATTAACTTGCCATACAAAGTGAGTGTTAGTGTTAGCAGTTTGTTATTGTTTTTATTATAACCCAGTGGTAACTTTCTGTTGAGACTAATTGTCCAGGCAATTGTCAATAAAGTAAAAATAAAGTCGAACTGCCTCATTCTTCACCGATCGCCACAGTATGTTTTCAACAATGGGATTGGGAATGAGTATTTTAAACGTTATTGTTTCATAATTGGCGACAATATATTTTGTCTTTTACTATAACCTAACCTAAAGGAGACATTGAAAACAAAATCAATGCAGATGGAGAAACATAAAAACGTTAGCTAGATATTAGCCCATCGGCCCCTTGCAAAAAATATTTGCTAATGGCCATGTAATGTGTTTAGAATATAAGCAGGGTTTAAGTATTTGGCAACACCCCTAGACTGTCGTAATCATGGCACCCACTTGGGGAAAGCCTGCCCTAGTAAGCTGCATCACATTTTATCCACTAACAACAGAGCACTCATTAAGACACGTTATTTAATTTTCTTGCAATGTTTTCCCATGTGAAGGGCAGCCAATAGGACACAAGTTTAGACCATTGGAAGGGCACCAATAGGGCACATCCTAAAATGTGTGCCACTCAAAAGGGCACTTTAACGCAATGTTTTCAACTGTGGGGGCACATGGTCAATAGACCATTGGAAGGGCACCAATAGACACGTCCTCTCATTTTCGCCACACAAAAGGGCACTTTAGCGTGACGTTTTTCAACTGTGGGGGCACATGGTCAAGTTTAACCATTGGAGGGGCACCAATAGGGCACATCCTCTAACTTTCTCCACTCAAAAGGGCACTTTTGCGTGATGTTATTTAACCATGGTGGCACATGGTCAAGTTTAGACCATTGGAAGAGCACCAATAGGGCACTTTTCTCCACTCAAAAGGGCACTTTAGAGCAACGTTTTTCAACCATGGGGGCTCCAGGGGTGCGGTTGCACCCTCTGCCATCCTCCTGAGTCCGCCAGTGCCGAGGACCCTTGTGGCGGAGCAGAGCAGCAGTCCTGTACAGGGCTTATCGGGATCTAACACCATGCCATGTCACAGAGATAAAGCCAGTCAAGTCAAGAGTTTTATTTGTCACAGCATACAAGTATACAATGAAATGCGGGTGGTCTTGCCCGCAACGATGTGCAATACAGTAGTACAACATATAATAGAATCCAATAAAACAACATTGTGCAATAAACAGGTAACATAGTGGGGCATCTCGGTATTTGTACATAGTTATTTACAGAGCATGAAGGACATGCTAGGTCCTTTGGTAGTGCGATACACTGTTACTGTTGCTATACTATTTTTAAAGTGACCTTTCCTTTGTGGCCATAAGTGTGGGCGTGTGCAGCATGAGTGTGTTCTTGCTCATGTTAAAGTGGCTGCTAGTGTGCGAGCGTGTACAGCGTGCGTGTCGTGTGTGTGCTCATGTGTGCTTGTGTGTGGAGAGTTCAGTGTTCTGTGGCACTCAGTGTTCAAGGCTCTGATGGCCTGGGGGAAGAAGCTGAGCCGAAGCCTCTCTGTCCTAGTAGCTGGGGTTCGCAGGCGTCTGCCTGACCTCAGCAGCTGGAACAGGCTGTTATTGGGGTGGTGAGGGTCTTTCATTATTCTGCAGGCTCTGGATTTGCACCTCTTGTTGTATAGAACCTGCAGGGGCGGTAGTGCAATACCCGTGGTACGCTCAGCTGAGCGCACCACTCTCTGTAGGGCCTTCCTGTCCTGTGCCGTGCTGTTTCCATACCAGGCAGTGATGTTTCCAGTCAAGATGCTCTCTACAGCTCCGGAGTAGAAGGACTGGAGTATCTTCCCAGATACTCTGAACTTCCTTAACTGTCTCAGGTGGTAGAGGCGCTGCTTCGCCTTTTTTACGACTGTGTCTATGTGTGTTGACCATGTCAGATCCTCTGAGATGTGGACCCCCAGGTACTTAAAGCTGCTCACCCTGTCCACGGTAGCCCCGTTTATCCTCAGTGGTGTGTGTGTCTCCTGCTGTCCTCTCCTATAATCCACGATCAGCTCCTTGGTTTTACCAATGTTCAGGAGCAGGCTGTTGTCCTGGCACCAGCGTTCCAGTACCTCAACCTCCTCCCGGTAGGCCTTCTCGTCGTTGTCCGAGATCACTCCACCACCACCGTGTCGTCTGCAAACTTCACTATGGAGTTGGAGCTGAACTTGGCCACACAATCATGTGTGTAGAGTGAGTACAGCAGGGGGCTCAGAACACAGCCCTGGGGGGACCCGATGCTCATGGTGATGGTGTTGGAGGTCTGACCCCCCACCCTGACCGCCTGGGGTCTTTCACTCAGAAAGTCCAGTACCCAGGCGCTCAGAGTGGAGCTCAGACCCAGCTCGATCAGCTTGTCCACCAGTCTGGTGGGGACTATGGTGTTGAACGCTGCTGTGTGGGGTACAGTAGATAACAATCACTCCCAGGTTGCCTTAACAGTACTTTTTGTACATTACATTAAAATTACACAATACACATTCTCGCTAACTTCAAATTGAGATGGAAGTAATTTGTTTCAGTCAACAGAACTTAATAATTTATTTTATTTTATTCATTTCCTTTTTTTTCTTCTTTTTTTATCACATTTCATTGTCTCCCTGATGTTGATGGAATTTGGAATACATTTCTAAACTACGTATTTTGACTACACATTACTAAACAAGATTAGAGCAAATTACCTCTGACCTACAATCATCAATGAATTAAATCTGACAGCAATAAAGAGGAATACCGTGTGTGTGTGACAAACAACCAGCTGGTTCAAATCCCCAACATGTGTTAAGCTAGCATGAAACATGTATCTCTCGTCATTCCACTCCACCTCTCCTCTTTAATCCTCTCTTTTTCCTCTCCTCTCCTCTCCCCTCCCCTCTCGTCTCATCATCACTCGCTCTTTTCCCCCCTCCTCCTCTGTCTGGCAGGGTGGGTGTAGAGCCAGTGAATAGAGAGGGGAAATTATCTTCTTCTATGGCATTTTTCCTGTTTCCACTTTCTCTTCCTGCCTCTGTGTCTGGCAAGGTGGGCGTAGAGTAAGAGGACAGAGGGAGAGATATATCCTCTCCTCTTTTCCCTTCTTGTTTTCTTATCTCTCTTCTCACTTCTCGCTTATCTTATCACCCCCCCCCCCCCTCTGTGCCTGGCAGGGTGGGTATAAAGCCAGAGGATAGAGGGGAGAAAACTCCTCTCCTCTCCTCCTGTCTTCTAATTTCCTTTCCTCTCTCTTATCCTCTCCTGTCATTTCCTTATCTCTCCTCTCCTCTCCTCATAGAACTCTTTCTCTCCCTCCCTCTGTGAGGATAGAGGGATGGATCTCTTATCTCCTCCTTCCCTGCCTCTGTTCTCAGTTTCTTATTTCTATTTCTCTCTCTCACTCTCTCTCTATCTCTCTCTTGCTCGCTCTCTCGCTCTCTCTTCTTGTCTCCTCCCTCCTCAGTGTTTGCCTTCTGACAGTGGAGGTATCCTGCAGTCTGCCTTGGCCCAGGTACGGTGTTTGATGAAAGGTGTACAGCCAGAGCTCTCGTTCAAAGATACCGTCTGCTGCCTCACGGCTCTCCGCAGGGCACGCTGCAGTCCCTGCCAGGGAGAGGAATAGATAATTAGGTAGATACAGTAGATAGAGAGAGAGATAGAGAGATGGAGGGAGGGAAAGTGAGCGAAGGAGAGAAAAGTGAGAAAGTACGAGATTGCAAAGGAGACACCGATAAGTGATGGCAGGGGAGAAGGGAGAGATTGTAAATTAGATTATTTTGAACGTTTTTGTAGTTTAAGAAGCTAATGTTGAGTGAGAGTGAGCTTTAAAGAGATCAGGATGATAGATGTAGAGAGAGAGAGAGCTGCAGAAAAAAGGACACAGCTAATACAAGAGTACTTTCAGCATGCTAAACTTGCCACAGAACATGCATTCCTTAACACTTTCTGTGCCACGCTGTTTGGTTTTACCTTTAGAATGCCTGCCTTTTCTAGTCGTTTCCTTGGTCGCTGCACTATGTTTGCGAAGCTGTGTTTGTGTTCTGTATTATAGCTGTAGAGACACGGTGTGGCCCATTTCGACAAACATTACTTGTAGTCCAGCATGGGAATAATAGTTTGTTTCCACACGCTGTAGTTTGTAGTTTATTACACGCTAAACATTGCACATTTCCAAGATAATACAATAAGATGTGCAATAAGCCCAAACCGTTCTGGCTGATCCCCTGAAACCCTGAATACTCCCATATCAAAGGTATATGATATGTATATACTATATATCACAAAATCATCAAGGGGGGGGGGGTCTTTTTAACTCAAAGCTATTATTGCGTTTGCCGAGCGTGCTTTTCGTCCATTGAAACACAGAACTGTGATCGTTAGAAAAACACGTTTCAGATTAGGTAAAATAGACATAGTTTAGACACATAGACACAATGTAGTTTACCTTAGCCAGAAGGTATTCCAAAAGTATAATTCCAAATAATTCCAAGTGATCGCATCGCCATCGCGATTACCAGTGTATATGTCTACACACGTTTCGATGGTCAAATAGCGCAGGGGTTCCCAACGTTTTCAAGCCGCGACCCCCGCGACAATTTTTCTTAGCCACTTTTTCTCCTTCTTTTTCTGTTTTTCTCCCATCCCAATTTAGTCGTGCCAATTCCCCCCTCCCCTGTCTTGATCGTTGCTCGCATGTGCCCCCCACTGGTCGTCGTAGGGAGGGTTGAAGAATCTATCGCATGTCCCCTCCGATACATGCGGAGTCAGCCAGCCACTTCTTTTCACCTGCCAGCGCGGACTCTCATTGACGAGGTGTAACGTGTGGGAGACACACTACCCTCGACATCTCCTGTCCTTGCTGTGCAGGCGCCCTGACCGACCTGTAGGAGTCGCTGTTTACAACGACCAGATTACCACCCATCGACTTTCCTCCCGCTGACTCTGCCAATTGAGTCAGTATGACGGCCGGCCCAAGCCGGATGCAACGCTGACAGCCGGATTCTATACCGGTGTCTCACGTGTTGGTGACGAGCGCTTAGACCGCTGCGCCACCCAGCCGCCTAGCCGCGACCCCCACTATTATAGGAGGTAAAACATTTTTTTTTTTTTTTAAATGTATTAAATTTTTTTCTTTTTTTTTTATAAATGGAAATGTATGGTTGAAACATGCAAACGTTCAAACGCACACACACTAATAAGCATTGGAGGCTTTTAACCAGGGCCGGACTGGGGAAATCATTCAGGCCAGGAAATATAGTGCGAAATATAGCCCCAGTCAGGCCACTTTTTAAGCGGGGGCCTGGGGGGCCTGAATACTTTCCACAACAAATTCGTGTTTCCACGTCTCTGATTGGCCACGCGTGTTTCTGGTCATGTGACATGTGCACCAATCGTGGGACCGCAAGTTTTTGGATGGTTAAGCTTAGGCGCTCTTTCGAAGTTGGTTAAGGTTAGAGTTTGTCTTAGAGCATGGTGATAGAACGCCTGCCCTGATTCCAAACTCTAACCTTAACCAACCAGTGATAACTAGGCATTAAGTAGTTTGCAGGCTGTTAGACCCGGAAATAGGCGCAGAACTTGCCGTCCCACGATTGGCGCACATGTCACATGACCAGAAACGTGCGTGGCCAATCAGAGCGCAAAACTCGAACGCGGAAACACGAATTTGTTGTGGAAAGTATAGCCGCGTCTGGGGGTCCTCCACCAGGAGATTATTAGTTACAAAGACTTAATTTCCTGCATTCTGGTGCAGGAATCTTTTTTATTTGTACCCTCAAAAACGCCATACAAATATTACTATATGTTGAAATAATTTACCACTTTTTCTTTCATAAATATTTTATTCAACTTCAGCCCTGATCATAACACCACATATCCAATTCATATAATTCTAACCCTTTAAATGCCAGTGTGTGTGATGGCATATATTTGCAAAGTAGATTTTTCTGGGGGGGGATTATTATAGCATGTGTCAATGATTAGCAACAACACTGATTTTGATGGATTTTTTGTTTTTTGTAAAGGTCCCGCCTCCACCAATCACATGCGGCTCCCTTTGTGTGTGTGTGTGTGAGCGAGAGAGAGAGATAGTTCTCCAACTTGTGTGAGTTGCAGTGATCTCCTGGTTGTTCCCCACCTAGGTTATCTAACTATCGCGCCACTGCAACTAGAAACACTGGCCTGGCCTGCTTCTAAGTTCAGTGGCCTGACTGCAATAAAAAAAAATTAAAGGGGAACTATTTTACTATTTCTTTCACTATTTGGGCACTTTTACACAATTCCTGTGAGTCTATGGAACACCTCTGTAATATATATATTTTTTTTATTCATTGTTTTGTATTTCTAATCAAGTCCTCAAAAACAGCATTTTTCTACCTCAAGATTTCGAGCTGTTTTGCAGCCGCAGCTGCAGGTGCCACCTAAACCACTGTGCAGGTTCTGTTTCCCCTGAACATTAACATGCAGCAGCGACTATATGACATCACATATAGGCACATTTTCAAACGACTCAGTTCAGTGAGGGTGAATATTGTGAGAGGAGAATTGGAAGAATGCGCCAATATGAGAATTTTGAGACATAGATCATATTAATATAAGTTCACATAGCTAGGAAACAATGCTAAACACTCAAAAAGGCCATTTATAAGATAGTTCCCCTTTAATAAAAAATCGTATATAATTTTTTTAACTCATCTTGCGACCCCCCCGCGGCGACTCGCGACCCCTCTAGGGGTCAGTTCAGACATGGGACGATACTGCCACCTGGTGATGGTCGACCAGAATTCAGTTCAAAATTGTCGGGACGTGCCTAAATGATGCAGATCGCTCTGGGCAACTGTGTAGAGCGGGGATCAAAGTAAAAAGATTAAACGATCCAAAAACGTATTTATACGTTTTTGGCACTCAACGGTTGGGGCCCAGAAACGTAAAAAGCCGTGATTGGCACCCAATGTGTTAATGTCTGAACCACTTCTGAAGTGAAGTCTGAAGTGAAGACGCGCCACTACATTGAAATAATGATAACAGTGCATAATAGTGTTCATTATGCACGGCAGTCTGATGTTGGGATAATGAGATCATTGTCTATCTCTGTGGACATTATCCATCTGCTGCTGCTACATAGCATTGAATGTGACAGTTCTTGACAGTGTTCTTCGTGGCTTTGAGCTGGGGGGGGGGGGGATTGTTCCCATCATTATGCACAAAAACTCCAACTCAAATAGGGAGGTGGGGAATAGAGAGGCGGAGAAATGAAGAGGGACTGAGAAAGAGAGACCTGTCTTTACCTCTCCATACTCCCCTTGGGGGTATAGTGGCACCTGGACTTCACACATGATCAAAGCAGCTTGGCAGTCAGGTGCCATCTAGGTCTCCGCCTGCTTCCTGTTATAAGCCCCTCTCTCTCTCTCTCTCTCTCTCTCTCTCTCTCTCTCTCTCTCTCTCTCTCTCTCTCTCTCTATCTCTCTCTCTCTCTCTCTCTCTCTCTCTCTCTCTCTCTCTCTCTCTCTTGTATCCTTATCCGGTCTGGAGACGCCGAGGGGGATGCAGAACTGTCCAGGATTGATTGCGACCAGGTTTTTCATCATCTCATGTCTGGGAGTCATGCTGAGTTCTCTGCACATTTCAACTTTGCATCCCATTCTGCCTTTGGCACAGTCTATAACGTTGCTATAACGAGTTGCACAGGTTGAAAGCTCACAAAATCTGAAAAGTTCACAAAATATAAGTACAAGACCAAGATAGCAAGTGATGACTGTAGTGAATTGTAATTCTATTTGGCCTTGTTTCAGGATTAATCAAACTTGTTTTTACTGTTCAATGTTTTACTCTTCTCTGTTTTTACTTCCCGAGCCAATCAATATGACATACTTACAAATGCCAGTTTAAATGAAATTGCGCCCCAATGGTCTGCCCCCTATCCCACCCTCAGCGCTACGTGGCATGGCTCCAGGCATCCCATTTCATTCACTCCCTCTACAAACCCATTTACAAGCTGTTACTGGACCAAGACAAAACAATATCCAAACAGACATTTATTAGTCGTAGTCAGTAAATGATCACCTCAAAATTAATCGGAAGCCGCGGGCGTGAAAGACACATTACGGAGGCTGTGAACGCATGCCCTCGGAATGCAAACTATGCCATTTCTTAAGAGGAAAAAATAACCGTCCCTGAAGCAATTTTCCTCAGTGGCGGTTCGAGGGAGGACACTGTGTCTCGTCGATATCGGTGCATAAATCTTGTCATCTGGAGACGAGCCAGATAATCTACTGTAGGGTTGAGGTCCGTGATTTAGCTTCTGGAAGCTGCAGTGACAAGGGCTACTTGGGAGGGGTAGTGAGAGGGGTGGTGAGAGGGGTGGGGCTGGAGGCAGTAAGTTGGCCGCTACTGTACACTCAGGTGGACCTGAGATCCATCATGGCCAAGACGGACCGCGACTCCGACAGATGCCTGAAGCTGGCTGATGAAGAGCTCCACCGTGGAGGAGGAGGAGGAGAGGGGCAGAGAGGACAAGAGAATTGGAAACGAGAGACATAGGAGGATGCAGAGGGCGAAGAGGCAGGAGGAGGAAGTAAGGAGTGAGAGGGGAAATGACATTGAGAAAGAGTGTAGAGGAGGAGATCCAGATCCAGACCCCCCCCCCTCCAGTGTTGGAATGGACCTTTTGTTTTTGGGGCTTGTACTATTATCACCACAAACATTTAAAAACTGTGTTAGACAACAGCCTCCAGTGGAACCACACAGATTTTTTAAGTTATTGTTTTGACAATAGTACCCACCTTCACACACAGGTTGCTTCATGGTGTGTGTACTATAATTCTATGGGCAATTGTGCCAAGTGTGAAACTAAATAAGCACTAGTGGGCCACACTTGATAATCAGGAACACCATTGGATTACGGTGCGTTTTTTTCATGCTCATTCAAGTATGAAAAATAATAATTCCAGCCAGGGGGTAACTGTCTGGGTCGTGAGCGTGACAACGTTTTAGGGGGCCATCAGAAGTACAATCAGATGCAATACAATCAGACTCTTACTGTAACTTCAATTGCCACCAACTCCTCTCTGGTGAATAATGAGTGGGTATTGGGTAATAACTGGAATCATCTATTTCTGGGTTATTTCATTCATATTAATGCTTCAGTGTGACTGCTTTTTAAAATCTATGATTCTTTTGCGTTTCACAATACTGGAAATTATTATAAAATAATAATTTAGGCCTTTTTACGTTTTCATATACCCTAAGGCAGCGGTTCCCAAACTTTTTTGGCTGTGCACCCCCTGTCACCTCCCGACCTACAGTAGCTGACGCACCCCCCAATGGGTTTCTGTTAGAAAAAATTGTTGCTGGTCTCCGTGCAC
>NC_140180.1:52375847-52413347 GCF_963971535.1 Notolepis coatsorum | reverse complement strand
AAGGAAAATAAGAAGAACATGCAATCGCTGCTGAGTATGAATAATAGATTGAGAGGAGGATTGCTGGGGTTTTCCGTCTCTTCTTTCCGCTGGCCCCTCTCATCTAAAGCACGGTTAAATAGTACTGTACATTTACAGTAGCTACTCCCTATTAGGCTTATTTGGGCTTTTTACCTTCTCACTCTCTTTTACTATTATGTATTTTGCTACTATGTCTATACTACTATCTACTATGTACTGTGCTTAGGGATGGGTACCTTTCACATTTGAACCGATACGGTACCGGTACCTGTGAATAGATACCGGTACCCAACGGTACCTTTTTTTCGGTACTTTAGTCTCTAAAAATGTAATTTACCTACCTCAGTCGTGAAAAAAAAATCCAAACTTCAAATAACTACACTTTCGACCGTTTCCGGCTTGCCATTGCCCTGACTGCTTTGTTGTTGAATCAAGTCAAATCCTATTTGTATATTGTGCGTGTAAACGTTGACATAAAAAAAATGTAAAAAAATAAAAATTGTAGGTGTCAAAAAATAAAAAAATCTGTATCTCACGTGAATCGATACTCGGTAGTACCGACGTGTTTCGGTAAGTACCTTTAAAAGCACCGAATTCTGTACCCATCCCTAACTGTGCTATTATGCCTATACGACTACATACTATCGAAACTACTATACACTCAGAGTGTAGCACTCAAGTTCAACACTGCTAGACGAACAATAGCACTGACCCTTAGCTGCCAGAGGTGTACCCCTCCTGCTGACTTGTTGTACACAATTTGTAAGTCACTTTGGATAAAAGCATCAGCTAAATGACTACATGTAAAATGTAGTGATTCTCGATTAGAGTAAATGTATTGTCATTGCACAAGCACAAGTACAGAGTACAATGAGATTAAATTATTTGGAAAACAATAGGTAATTTTTGGAACCGTATTGGAAGGTTGTTGTCTTTTGGAATCCTCTGAAAATGGCTTTCAGCTCACCTCACGTTCCATTCCTGCTGCATCCAATTACGTTTCATCTACTTGTCTCTCAAATATATCTCAACCTTCTTTTTTCTCTGTGACGTGTGGAGGATTCAGCAAGCTGAGCCTTATTTTGTGTATTACCCATTCCCTTGGGTGTTTTATGTGTATTTTAAAACCCGTAGTTTAAAAATCAGTAGTCCAGTGTTTCACATAGGCAGGGAGTCGAGTATTTGAAAGACATGTGCAACTTACAACACGATTACCACGTGGACCATTTTTAGGGGGTTAGTGGGTTTCCCTTTTGCAGTAATTTGTGTTTGTCTAACATTTAATGACAACTGCTCTGTGTAGCTAGTATTATCTTGTGGGGATGCGATGTACTGATACCACAAGTACCAATCTGACCCATTTATTCTACTGATCAGTATAGATTAGACTGTAATAGAAGTTGCTTGGCCAGATCGCTCTTGGAAAAGAGATTTTAATCTCAATGATGCTTATCTGGTTAAATAAATAATTTGATTGATTGATTGATTGATTGATTGATTGATTGATCTAACACCAAAAATACAGAAAGTCTTTGATGTTACACATGGCTCTTGGTATGTGATTTTAGTAGTGAGGAAATTCTTCTTCCTACATAAAGTACTACACTTCTTAAGTTATTGACGCAGCATATTATTTTCACCATCAATGAATGTTGAACCTTTTAACACATTCCCGGCCATTGGGGGCCGTCTAATCTCACTCTATAAGGCCAGCATTTCAAAACAGACTTGCATTGTGTGTGAGGCTGTTTGTAGAGCTAAATCTATACTTTATAGTATTGCTATCTGTCCATTCTCATTGTCAATTGAGACCATAAACCGTCCCTTCAAAATGGCTTAAAGAAATAATTTTTCCATCAATACATTCTCATTTTATAGCCTCGTGAATATAAGCGTTATATGGGGTCTGGTCTAGTATATTTCCTGGAAGGCGAGATACAGGGCGCTAAGCTAATAACATTAAATCGGACAGCGTTTTGGCACTACAGAAGCTAGAGCTAAAACTCAAAATGCATATTGTCGGTATTCATGGTCCACCATGAATGCATGAAAGGGGGGGAGGGGGACGTCGTTTCTGATTATTGATTACCAATAACCGCGTTAGCCTCAGTAGCCACATTCGCTGATCGCCTGGTTGGCTATGATAACAAGGCCTGATCAGCATGTAATTTACGTGAAAAATATCTTACCATGGGCCGGTTGGATCCCCAAAAGGATTTCCCAGTTATCGATCGCCATCTGGTAGATCGATATGTCCATTGGCTGATGATATATTCCTTTACTGCATAGTGAATTCGGCGTCGCAAAAGGTATTCCAAGCTAACAGGCTACACATATAGATTCCAGCTAACAGTAAACTCCTTTCAAAGTCAAAAAAAATAAAGCATGGTCTGCCACAGGGAACACTGCATTATCGAGACAGCGCCCCTACGAGGATCTGGCCGGTAATGCACTTTTCAGAATTCCAAGAGTGGGGTAAATCTGCAGTGCCGCTCGGTGACATTGAGTAGGTTATTAAAATGGAATAAAAGCCAAAACAACCTTGGGCCCTCTACCGCTGGATTCGAAACACGGACATGTCCGTGGCCGGGCGGGAATGTGTTAAGCACGAGGGCAGAACTGCTAGCTTAGCTGGTTACCTCTGAATGTATTCAGACGACCACAATGCTGTGCTAACATTACCATAGGCCTAGCATGTTATTGTCACCATCAGTCTATCAGGACAGTATCATCCACTAACAACCCTTTCAAAGCAACCAAACACACGGCCATTATAACGTAATATTACTGTTGTTTACTCGCCTCTAGCTTTTAGCGTACTTTAACGTTAGTGGATGCAACAATCAATGCAACCAGACAAACAGCCACTAATAACGTCAGTGTGGCTGATGCAATGTTATGTAGCCTAGCCCTAGACAATACCGAACACAATGTTACACGTTTGTTTGATTGAATGAATAACAAGCCACAGTCGTCTTACCGTGCCGGTCCCAAACAAGCAGACGCTTATGTGCAAAGGTGTAACTTTATACTGGCTACCTAGCATGATGGAAAGTAACTCCTATGGTAAAAGACCACAGGCAAAAATGCATCTGGAACCAGGCGGGTCTTTAAGACTATCACGTCACACCCCAGGTCTCTGGTCTAAGCTGGTTGTGAATAGTGGGTGGGCCACATGTTGGTTACTGTGCCCCTTCATCCTTTCTATACCTCCGTCTCTCTGTCTCTTCTCCTGTCCTCCCACTCTCTAATCAAACATCTGAGCACAGGCCCATGAGGGATAATGTGATTAGGCTTGAACATGTTTACACATCCTGGTTAGATTTATATCTACCCCTCTCTCTCTCTCTCTCTCTCTCTCTCTCTCTCTCTCTCTCTCTCTCTCTCTCTCTCTCTCTCTCTCTCTCTCTCTCTCTCTCTCTCTCTCTCTCTCTCTCTCTCTCTCTCTCTCTCTCTCTCTCTGTGTCTCTCTTCTTGCCCCCCCCCCACTCCCCTTAATACCTTCATATTTCTTTTTTTCCTCTCTATTCCTTTGTCTTTCATTCACCCCCTCTCTCCTGCAGTATCTGGGTAGATTCAGAGTCTCGTCCACCTCATATACCAATAAGCAGAGCTGCTCTCCAGCCTGCGCTGCTGAGGTTCATAGGGCTGGGCGATCAATCGATATTATCGATTCATTCGAATTAATGATTTAGAACGATTTTGAAAAATTTAAATCGATTTTCAAAAAGAAAAAAAGATTTAAATCTTTTTAAGAGTCACCTTTTATTTTTTTTTTACAAAAAGTGATGTTTGGTGAAAGTTAGATTTGCACTTTATTAATCCCAATAGGGAAATTCATTCTTGTTTGATGATCAAGAGGCACCTTTTATTTGTTTTAAGTGACGTTTGGTGAAAAAGCAAGTTATTGTTTGATCAAGAGTAACCTTTTATATATATAGAAAGTAGGGATGTCCGATATTATCGGCCGACCGATATTATCGGCCGATATCGGCAGTAAAATGTGATATCGTAAAATATCGGTATCGGTAAAAAAAACAAAAAAAACAGTAACAATATTTGTTATATATATATATCCAGTGAAATTATTAGTTACCTGAAATAATTCAGTTTTTTGGACGGGGAAACCCTGCATATATCGGTATCGGTTGATATCGGTTGGTATCTGAAATTAAGAGTTGGACAATATCGGAATATCGGTATCGGTAAAAAAGCCAATATCGAGCATCCCTAATAGAAAGGTATTATTCTAGTAATAGTATTATTATATTTTTTTTAAGTGAAGATTGGTGAAAGTTAGGTTTGCACTTCAATCCCAATAGGGACATTCATCTTGGTTTGATACATTTTTTTGTGTCAAATAAAAACAAAGGTTATTTGAATGATTTCCTTGGCATTTCTAGTTTTCAAGAGAAAAAAATCGATTAAAATCGTAAATCGGATTAAAAAAATAAATCAGGGATTTTATTTTTAGGCCATATCGCCCAGCCCTAGTTCATACAGTAAGCCCACCTTACTTAAACACAGTGTAGTTGGTTATAATGATCTGTTTTTAACGATGGACTCATACTGTATAACATAATTATCCCGTCTGCCTGTTGTACTTGTCTTGTATGGGGGCTGTGGTTAGGATTGAGTCATGTGTTATGTAATAGGCCTACCTACACAGCTACCATGGTGGAGTTCCAGTAAGGATGCTTTTGTGTGTGTGTGTGTGTGTGTGTGTGTGTGTGTGTGTGTGTGTGTGTGTGTGTGTGTGTGTGTGTGTGTGTGTGTGTGTGTGTGTGTGTGTGTGTGTGTGTGTGTGTGTGTGTGTGTGTGTGTGTGTGTGTGTGTGTGTGTGTGTGTGTGTGTGTGTGGGTGTGTGTGTGTGTGTGTGTGTGTGTGTGTGTGTGTGTTTGTTCTGTGTGTATATGTGTGTACAGTATGTATGTACTTTATATATCATATCTATATATACATATCTTTATACGTATATAATAATAATAGTAATAATAATAATAATGCACTCTGGACTCATTTGGAATTTCACTCAACGTATAGTTCAAGTGCCCATTACAAAATGGTTATGAGAGTTTTATTGAATATTAAATGTGATGTAATTTTGTTTCATCTGGTTCTGTTTTTCTATATATTTGCTGTCGGTGGCCAACAGTGGGTATATCCCCGATGCTCAATCCAGCTTTTGACCATGCCCTGACTCCAAGCCACTGAGGAGTTTTTAATTTCATGTGAACGCCCCACCTTGAAACCAGATGACTTTGACAGGATCTGGCTGTCATATAGTTTGGCCTATCAATTATCTAAATGACACATTTAACCCTTCTCTTGCATTCGGTCATACCCCCCTTCCCATACTATTTTCGGTAAAAATTGGCCGGTGTGTTTTGCACAGTGATATATCTGGAACCCCTTATCCAATTTTGATGGTTGACATCTCATTTGAACAGTCAAAGCAACTAGAATCAAGGGGTGGCAGACAAAATGACACTAGGAGTGAATTTCATGTTATAATTCTGCAGTAAGTTCAAAGATAGTGTTTACTGTACATTACTGTATATTATAAAAATGCTTGCCATGTAGGCTGTGTTTACTGGAGATGGGAATCCTTTAGTTAGTGTTGTACCTGAGATGCTTCCCATCCCAATGATGTATGGGATGTATTGATTTGACAAAGGCAAGCCTGAGTTTCATTGTGTACTTTCAACTACAGTATATGGACCCACCGGTGGGCCCATCAAGTTCAGCATTCACTGTGATGAATATAAAAGAAGACACTGATACTGTTTTCCTCAATGAACATTTATTGAAAAATATATATATATTCTTGGACTGCAATGTCACCCCAGGCTCCTCTCCCTCAGGGGCCTCTTCCTGGTCTGTTGACTGTTGGTCAGGCTCATAGTCTGGATCGCTGTTGTCTTCCATTTCTGAGACATCCTCCTCTATCTCTGGTTCAATCTCCTCTTCATCTGGTTCAAGAATGAGGTCCAGAGCCTCTCTGACAGAAAGTCGCCTGATCAGTCGCCTACTCATTGTGTCAATGAGTCAAATGAGAGCAAGACACAAAATATGCATGAGAGGGGCATTCAACGCGAGAAAGTGGGAGGTTTTTCTTTCTCGAGGGGCACAGAGCTTGCACCTGTGAGAAGATATGATACATTTATATCATTGCAGCACGAGAAAGTGAGAGGTTTTTATTTCTCGAGCGGCACAGAGCTTGCACCTGTGAGAAGATCTGATACATTTATATCATTGCAGCACAAGAAAGTGAGAGGTTCCCGTAACTTAGAGTAAATAGTTTTGTCTGGAAGGTGTGGGGGGACATAAGCACAATAAATGTACGTGTGTGTGTGTGTGTGTGTGTGTGTGTGTGTGTGTGTGTGTGTGTGTGTGTGTGTGTGTGTGTGTGTGTGTGTGTGTGTGTGTGTGTGTGTGTGTGTTCCATCTGCAGGATGAACATAATATACTCATACCCATTAACACTTTCAGCGCCACGCCTGGTTTTCCGTTTTACCGCTTGAATGCCACCATCGGCGCCAATGTTAACGTTAATATCGCCTAATCTATGTTTTAAATTATGGCTATGTGTCTAATCTGCCCATCGCATTATCAAAGACTATTTTCCAGTCAGTGCTGTGAAGGCAGATTGTTTTTTTATCGCGTCGTTGCCGTTTCAGAGCAGTTAGAAAAGCCCCCGTTTTGATATAAAAAACAGCTCATTCTGGAGCATTCTATGAAAATCGTCTTTTAGTGGAATATTCCACAACGTTGATATTCGTCGGCCTTTTTATGAATCGTTTTCAAATAAACGCTAGATGATCAATATTATACGTGCACGCACGCACATTACGGCCGTGCACTGATAATCGCTCCGTTGATTTCCTCACGGACTTTTACAGTGAAACCGAAAGAAGACATTTCACAAAACAGCTTATAACTTCATCAAACTTACTCTGATTATCCTACCACTGATAACATAGAGTCCTTACCTGACATCAGATGGTATCCAACTGGTATATTCCAATTCCTGATCACCATTCGAAAAAATCGATACGTGTATGGATCCAACGCGATACAGTAGAACTCCATGATCCGCAGGGATCTGAGGCTCCAGAATGAACTCTAGTAACCCCGGCTGGATCAGTGAACTGGAAAATGTGGAGTACCGGATTTTTTCCCCATTCATTTTCATTGAGTCCATTCCAAAATCACTTATGTCATCTGGGAGACGACAGGGGGCGCTTTTTTCCACAGTGATCGCCGGCGCCCCTCGGCTATACTCGGGTAGGCTCGGGTGATGCAATCATTTTTCAGATCGCAAAAAAAGAAAAAAAAATTATTCCGAGAAATCTCGTGAGTGGCATGCAACCACCTATAAAAAAACCAGAGACATCTCGTGAGTAGCACTGAAAGTGTTAATGTCCTATGGCGGTCAATTCTGACCGAAAACATCATAGGTGTGTCACTGTTGAATAAATCACTCAAAATTCAATGCAAGTGGTGATCATCAATTGTATATGTTCAGAGGCCTAGTGTGGAGGATAACATAAGCTGTTAAGCTGTAAGGTCCCCCTATGTATCATAAATCGATCAATCATATCATGGGGTATCATTGGAAAACCACACTCATTGGCTACAACCCTGTGCAAAGATTTTCGAGATCGCCAAATGATTGACAGAGCTAGAGCCCCGGGAGTCGGGGGTGGTAATGTGTACTTTTGCGTACTTTGGGGCACGCCTCACATATCGGCATGTAACTCGAGAACCGCTGAACGGATTTTGTCACCTGAAAGGGCAATCGACAGGCAACAAATAGGGCTTTAATTCCATCTATGTCACGTTCCTAGGCCCGGTCCTGGCTGGACTGGGCAGGATGGTAACATTGGGCAGTGCCCTCCACCCAACAGTGGCTCTCTACCTAACATTGGCTCTCTGCCTAACATTGGTCTCCTACCCTCTGGTGGCCATCCGCAGACGGTGCGGTCTAGTACACTGGACATCCTGACTACTGTTTTAACCTTAATTAATAGTGTGATCAATGTGGTGTCCTGGTGTGTGCTGTCATTGACTTTCCCTTCCCTGGTGTGATGTGGTGCACTGTTTTGGGTTGTTGTGAGTTGCTTTTGTGTTTAGTTGTGTTTAGTTGTCATTGCTTATTGTCTAGGTTGTCTTGTGATTCTGTGTTGGCCAGGTGTTCTTGATTGTTAATTAGTTGGGGTATTTAGGTGTCTGTCTGTCCTCCCTTCCTTGTGGCGACATTCCTCCTGTCTCCCTCCCCGTTTCCTGTCCACGCCGTATTGCGCTGTCATCCTATAGTAAGTGTTAGTGTTTGTTGCTTTGAGTAGTATGTTAAGTAGTTTCTGTATGTTCTTTGTATTGCACTGGATTTTACAGTAAACTCCCTTCTCCAAGCTTCAATCCTCGTCTCTGCCTCCTCCATTCCTTTCCCTTTCTGCAAACTGTATTCTACCTACCCCATCGTAACACATCTATATATTGTATTAAAAGAAATGCACACCCGAGCCACTAGAGGTCGGCAAAGTGGCATCGCGAATCGTCCTCATGAGGGCCCACATGTAGGCCCTTGGATGTTAACACTTTGAGTGCCATTCACAGCTTTTCTCGGGTTTACGCCCCGACCAGTGAATGCCACAGTCACGAGTATTCTCGGGTATTTATTTAATTTTTTTTTATTAGCGATCTGAAATTATATTACATCACGCGAGCCTACCGTTGGAGATCCAGGGACCGCCGGTGCTCAGATGTGAAAAAAGCGCCCCCTATCGTCTCCCAGATGGTAAATCACCCTTTTGGAATGGACTCAATGAAAGTGAATGGGAGAACGGATTTCTGACTCCACATTTTACTTCTCACTGATGCAGCCAGGGTCTACCAGAGTTCATTCTGGAGCCTCTGAGCCGCGCGGTTCATGTGGATCAATACATTTACCGATTTTTTCGAATGGCGATCGGAAATTGGAATAAACCATTTGGATACCATCTGACCTCAGGTAAGGAATCTATGTTATCAGTGTTAGGATAATCTAGAGACTCGTTTTCACGGATATATAAGCGTTTATGTGATATGTGATATGGCTGTTTTGACTGTAAAAGCCATGAGGAAATAAGAGCAGCGATTATCAGCGCACGGCACGAGCGTGCGTGCGCACACATATACTATCAATCATCTAGCGTTTATTTGAAAACGATTCATAAATAGGCCGACAAATGACAACGTTCTGGAATATTCCAGTAAAAGGCGATTATCATAGGCATGGGTTGTTTTTCCGCGGAAAACAGGTGATTTTCAAAATGCTATCAAACGGAAATGAAGCGATAAAAATACAATCTGCCTTGCCAATGTTGACTGGAAAATGAGTCTTTGATAAGCGATGGGCAGATTAGACACATAGCCATAATTTAAAACATAGATTAGGCAATATTAACGTTAACATTGGCCGTGGATGGTGGCATTCAACCGGGTAAAAAGGAAAACACGGCCCGGCACTACAAGTGTTAAGAGGTTAATGTTTTTATTTCTATTTATTTTTTGTAGCCAAGAGTAAAGCCCATAACCCTATCAAAACAGTAGTCAAAGTGTATATTTTTATTTTTACCGATGTTTTATACGATTTATCGGAAATACGAATTTATCAGAAAAAATGCTAATTATATCTCTTTTATCGTAAAACTGCAAGGACATGACTAAATCCAGATTCAACCCTGCCATTGGAAAGAGGAGCCATAATGAGGTCAAGTTCAAGGTCAAATATGAATTCATAATTAAAATCGATTATCATTTATTACTGTATCTACAAATCCTTCTGTTTAATCATCTTCCCTTTATTCATTTGCTTAGATTTTTTTTTACACTTGATCTCAATAGGGTGGTGAATGAGCTCAGTGAGTGAAATCTCTTATCCCGCAGATTTAACATGGTGTTATTCACCGTCAAAGATGCAAAAATAAATCATAATTTATATTCTCCTTTTCTTCATTACAATTTACTCAAGCCTAGTAACAGACACAATATTTTTTACACTGGAAATACATACCCCCAGGTCCCTAGATGTTCCTAGATACCAAGAACATGCTAATTGACCTTGCAGAAGTGGAGCAATCTTCCATTTATTTAGGCATGTACCTTTAGGCGAAGTTTCTGAAAATAGGGCTACCACTTAACATGATAAGGTATTGAGGCAATTGGATGAAAAACACAATTTGTATGATTACAAAACTAAGTCACTCGGTCAGATTTGACCGGAAAAGCAAGAGAAGGGTTAAAGATGTTAGTCCCCACATTCCACACAGCAAGGTTGGTGAGAAGCAGATGAACAGGCTAAAGGGAGTATAGGGGGGGGGGGGAATCCAATATGGCTAACATCCCAACAGGCCACCTTGTTTATGGTTTGATTCCGTTTTAAATAGACAATAATAAAAAGAGTAAGAGACTAGTAGACTAGACGAAAATAGTGCACATAAAGTGCAGACATAATAGACAGAGTAAAATAGTACAGTGCAATAAAATAGTAGAATAGAATAACTAGTACAATAATGCAACAGTGCAGTGCAATCAAAGTGCAGTGCAATAAAATAGAATGGACAGATTAAAATAGTGCTACAGTACAATCAACAGCGGAGTGTATTTAAAAGGCTATGGTGAAGAGGTACGTTTAAAAAAGAAAATAAAAATTATTAAGAGATCTAGCTTCCTAAGCTCTCACAGTATTCCTACGGGATAATGCAAACCCGGAGCAAGACCCCAGAATATTATGGATGTCGGTAAAGGGTATGATCAAGGATTTCACGGATAGATTTTCCTCCATATTGCGCAAAAATCAATGCACAAAACTGTCTGAAATGGAAACGCTTTACTCAACGCTATTTAATTCTTTAAAATACAACAACTCTACTAGACTAGAAAATCAAGTTAACATTCTAAAGACAGAGATCAAAGCAATATACAGACAAAAATCGGAAATGCAAATACGCAGCACAAGACAACAGCAGTATTTCCAAGGTTCTAAACCTAGTCACCTATTAGCCATGCGATTAAGAATTAATGCAAAATTTGCAGATATAACTGCCATTAGAAAACAACAAGTACTTGTAACAGACCCCAAAATAATAAACGATACATTCAAAGAATTCTACTCCGACTTGTATAATTCAGAAACAACCTTTGATCAAAACAAATTAGACACATATCTTAATCAAATTACTCTCCCTAAACTTTCGGAGGACGACGCTAAACAGTTAGAAGCACCGATCACATTAGAAGAACTCAAGGAAGCCATATCCGGAATGAAAAACGGTAAGGCTCCGGGAAAAGACGGTATCCCATCAGAAATGTACCTTTCTTGTTGGGACATATTTGGACCCTTATTACTAAATATGATCTTATACTCAGTCAAGGAGGGGAGCTTCCATAAACACCACAATATCGCACTCATTTCAGTCCTCAAAAAAGACAAAGACCCCACTGAGTGCGGTAGTTACAGACCTTTAAGCCTCCTCGGAACCGATGTCAAACTGTACTCTAAGATATTAGCCATCAGATTGCAAAAGCATATGACGTCTTTGGTTCATCCGGACCAAACTGGCTTCATAAGAGGTCGCCTGATCAATGATAACATAAGGCGAATACTGCACGTACTAGATGCAGACAAAGAGGACACCACACCTAAGGCGATGCTATCCCTGGATGCTATGAAAGCATTTGACAGGCTGGAATGGTCGTTTCTATGGGCAGTATTAGAAAGGATGGGGTTAGGAAAAGGATTCATTGATATGATTAAAGTACTATACAAGGACCCATCGGCCATGATTACAACAGGCACATTCATCTCTGAAATCTTTCCGGTATCACGCTCAGCCAGACAGGGTTGCCCTCTTAGTCCCGGACTATTCGATCTATCATTAGAGCCTTTAGCACAATATATAAGACAATCCCAACACATAGAACCAATCATAATCAAGGGCACACAACATAAAATTAGTTTATATGCGGACGACGTAATATTGTTCATGCAAAACCCCAACACCACATTGCCGCATCTACTCAAGTTGATAGAGAACTTTGGTGATTTATCGGGATTTAAAATAAATTGGCCGAAGTCGGCTTTCCTTCCTATTAACATCCGTGCAAAAAAAGACACAACCCTCCCAGGTCCGATACCCATGGTTAAACATTTTAGATGCTTGGGTGTGGAAATATTTCCCACCATAAGACAAACGGTGAAGCACAATTACACAAAAATACAGAACAAAATCAAAGACGACCTGGACAGGTGGGCAAAACTTAAAAACTCAGTACAGGCAAGGGTATCAATAGTTAAGATGGATGTATTACCAAGAATCAACTTCATCAGCTCAATGCTACCGTTACCTCCTCCAGAGGGCTACTGGAAAAGATTACAATCCTCCACATACAAATTTATTTGGAATAACAAACCACCTCGCATAAAAAGATCCACCGCACAGAGAAATAAAGCAGACGGTGGCATGGCAGTTCCAGATTTTTTACAATATTTTAAGGCTTTCACATTAAGACCATTGAAAATATGGTTTGATCCCCAGGCTTTGGTATCTTGGAGAGAATTGGAAGAAAACATAGTAGCCCCACAGAGACTGAAAGACATAGCACACACTAAACTTTCAATCAAGCATTGTGAGCGGGAATTTGGCCCCATAATTACCCATGCAATCAGAACATGGCGGGAAACACAAAAAAAATATCCTAACCCTCAAAAATGGCATAATCACACTCCCATATTCAATAACAATGCACTCTTAATGAGAAAACGCCCTATAAGATTCCCTATATGGGAAGAGCAAGGCATACACTCATTAGGGGATATTTTTAATAACCAGGGCTTCTGTAATTATGGCGAAATATGCACAAAGTTTAACCTCACCGAGTCCACATGGCTTTTTTACATACAGTTACGACTATGTTTGAGGTCTCACAGTGTTCCATTACACATACCAGTTGAACACCACAGATACCACAAATTTTTCTATGAAAGAGAAACATTGGGAGGTTTTGTATCAGGTTTTTATTATCAATTACTAACGTCCTCGTATGAAACCCTTCAACTAGACACTGTCTGGAGGAGGGATATACCAGACCTGGAAAATGACTTTGATTGGCAAGGAGCCTGGGCAAATGTCCGACTTACATCAAGGAACCCGGATCATCAACAAATCAATCTGAACTATATTCACAGGACATACTTGACTCCTATAAGACTGTGCAGAATGGGGCTTAAACAAGACTCCAAATGCTCCCAATGTACAAATAGGGACGAAGGGACATTTATGCACATGTATTGGGACTGCCCACCAGTTAAGGCATTCTGGAAAGATGTGTCCCAACAATTATCAAAACTCGTATCTTGGAATATACCTGTACACACCTCGGTATTACTATTGAATGATGTTTTTGAGTTTGCAGTGAATCCACAGCTAAAGAGATTGGTTTTATCGGGTATCACAGTAGCTAAAAAGCTGATCGCATCACGCTGGTTTCAACCGGAAAAAATGTGCCGGAAAGTTTGGTTTCTTACATATCTCGATGTGATATATCAAGAAATATCTACAGCAAGAATTCTGGGTCTCAATGAATCCAAAATGTCAATGTGGGTAGAAGTGGTGGAGAGAATAAAAGCTAGCTTATAATGGTAGTGTCTGGTTAGGAGTGAGGGATAATGGAGGTACTATCCAAGAAGGGGTCCGGGAGGGGGGGGTTCGAGCTGGAGCATATGTGTGTAGGGTTTTAGAAAATAGGTATTAGGGGTATGTTCTATATAAACATTTATATAATTGTAATTTCGCTGGATATACACTGTATACGGTTAAAATGTTATTATAGACTCTTTTTGTTTTATCTTGTTTCTGTACTTGCATGTAATTTTAACCACCTTGACTGATAGTTTCATTATGCATTATGTGTTGAGTACTGACTTTTAATCATTTTTGTTTTGCAATAATAAAAAAATATATAAAAAAAAAAAGAGATCTAGCTTCCCTAATGTCCATAGGTAGTGTGTTCCATAACTTTGGTGTATAGTTTGCAAAGGCTGCATCCCTGATTCTCTTTAGACTGTGGCTTGGAACCTTCAATAGACCATGGTCCACTGGCCAGTAGTAGATGATCGATTCTAAATGTTACCGGAAGCCAGTGTAGGTTAGCGAATACTGGACTGATGTAAGTAAGTAGCCTACATTTTATTTGTATAGCACCTTTCACAGATAAAATCACAAAGTGCTTCACAGAAGTAAAACATAGCAGTTACATAGAGATAAATGCACTACACATAAAACAATTCAGACACAACGTAAGCATAAGCATAACATAAGTCAATTAAATAACTAACTAGTGCAACATAAATGTCAGTCGTAAAAACAAAACAACAATTATAAATAAATAAACAAAGTATACAACCAGGGATTAATAAACATTTATTAAAAGCCTTAATTAAATGTGGCCCTTTAGCAAAGGTTTTGTCCACGAGTAGATGCATCTCTGGATATCAGATATCATTTCTGCATATCAGACTATATGACTAACGGATCAGGAGATACACTAATGTGAAAAATGAATGTTTGGCCTGACGGTGGTGTTAGAGGAAAGGTCACAGGGTCATCAAAATCAATATACGCTCTAGAGATCATGAATATGCAATTTGAACGATTGGGATGAAAGCTATTGGAGTTATCATTCACACATAGGATCTGCCATGGCAGCGGTCGGGTGAATCCATAATACCCCTGACACTCTCGTTTGGGGATAATATATAAATATACTGTATAATAACAAATTACATCAAACAGTTTCTGAACTACTGCAAGTCTAATGGAAATTATTAAAGTTACACACTTTGTACACTTTTGGAAGAAAATTACACACCAGCTATGTTCTTTAATATGTCATTTTCTTCTCATGTTGCATCACAGCAAAACAAATCTTTCTTTTCTCCTTTTTTCTCTGTGGAGTCTGGTTCAGCAGCTCCACACTAATTCTCAGCATCACACCATGACAAAGCGTGAAGTCTGCCTCCACGGTCCACAATGTCACCATGTGTGTTTCTACTTCGACCTCTGATAGATAAATAGTCTCAAACAGCAGCAGCTGAGTAATGTACTGTAGATGCAGTGTGGGACTACTAACCATTAAAGGGGAACTATTTTACTATTTCTTTCACTATTTGGGCACTTTTACACAATTCCTGTGAGTCTATGGAACACCTCTGTAATATATATATATTTTTTTTATTCATTGTTTTGTATTTCTAATCAAGTCCTCAAAAACAGCATTTTTCTACCTCAAGATCTCGAGCTGTTTTGAGCCTGGGCTCCTAAACCACTGCGCAGCGTCGTCTTCGCCTGAACATTAACATGCAGCGGTGTCTTTATGACATCACATATCATCACATTTTCAGATGACTCAGTTCAGTGAGGGTGAATATTGTGAGAGGAGAATTGGAAGAATGCGCCAATATGAGAATTTTGAGACATAGATCATATTAATATAAGTTCACATAGCTAGGAAACAATGCTAAACACTCAAAAAGGCCATTTATAAGATAGTTCCCCTTTAATAATTAACGGCTAACGGGTCCTGTGTGGGCCATATTTTGAAGCCCCTATAACAAACAAACAAGCCATCCTCTCACTTGTGGAAACAACTGTCTCCGTGGTAAATGCCGTCTGCTGCCAGCTTGCTGAAGCACCAACACTGCCATGAGCTAGAACTGAAATACTATACAACCTGTTGCACCGAAAACACCACCGATGATCCTACTGACTCTGACAGCCGAGTTCCCAAAGCCGGGCCGGCCGCTCGAGCAGAACACACAATGTGACATTAGGGAAACACTCAAGCAGGAATTGTTTGACTCTTGATTCCCTTTAAAGCTTTCAGTCATATGCCATATTTAACATGGCAGATTGTGCTACTGGTCCTGCCATGTGTGATTATGGAAGAGGGTGTTTAGGGAGGGAGGATGTTACTGGCTATTGTGGTTGGCTCGGTTTATTGGCGATGTTGTATAATATATATATATAGATTTGTTATGGAAAATGTGCTTACTGTCTTCTCCATAGTCAGACAAGGAGATAGATCCCAATTCCCTTTCTGTGAGTTCAGTAAGCTAGGCTATTTTAGCACAAATTAATGGAAGTGGATGAGGACCAGCTAGCCATACTCCATCACAGCATGGTACGCAAACTGCACAGAATATGAAAGGAAATCCTTCCAGAGAGTCATAAACACCTCCCAAAAAAATCATCGGTCTCCCCCTGCCCACACTGGATGACATCGTCAGGACGCACTGCCTCCGCAGAGCCAGCAGCATCCTGAAGGATGAAACGCACCCCTCTCACCACCTCTTCTCCCTGTTGCCCGAACTGAACAATCACTCCCCTATTACCACCACATCTACTGTACACCTACCTCACTATAACATACTTGTATGTGCAATATGACAGATGTTGGGACATGTGCAATAATGCAATAATGGTATGTATCTAAGGTGCAATATTTTCCACCAATGTGCAATATTTTATTTAATGTTCTTGTGAATAGGTGCATGTGTAGCAGAGGGTATGTGTACATGAATGTGTGGTGTGATAGTGAGTATGGGCACACTAATGTATGTATGGTAGTGTGTCTATGGGTACATCATGGATGTGTTTCAAGTTTCAAGTTTCTTTAATAGTTGTCATACAGAAGTACAGAATACTTTTATACAAAATGCTTCTTACTGTTACGCTCCAGAGACTGTGCAAGACAAGATAAGATAAGTATGAAATAAAATAACATAGTATAGTATGTAAATTAGAAGTAAAAAATGAGGTCACAGTGTTCAGTATAGACATATGTACAATGTTCGATGCAGAATAGCCGTAACTGAGTTACCATATAATATACAATACACAATACTATGCAGTGTACTAATATACAATACTATATAGTGCAAGGCAGAAATGGGATGAGGTGCAATTTAGGTACAATTTACAGTAGGTGTACGAGTTGTAGTGCAAATCCTTTATCAATAAATATAAAGTGTGTTTGTGTGATCTAAAGTGTGGAGAGTGGGTGCTGCAGTGTGTTGTTTGTTTAAGTGAGTGTGTGCGTGTGTGGGTGTGTGTGCTGTGTGCATTTGATGGTTGTTGCATATTGTTTATTGTTCGTTTAGCAGCCTGATGGCCTGGGGATAGAAGCTTCTTCTGAGTCTTTCTGTGCTCGCCTTAAGACTCCGGTATCGCTTGCCTGACCGCAGCAGTTCAAAGAGGCAGTTGTTCGGGTGGCTCGAGTCCTTAATAATTCTCTTAGCCTTCCCCCTGCACCGCTTGTTGTAAATGTTCTGGAGGGTGGGAAGCCCCCCTCCAATTGTGCGTTCGGCTGAACGTGTCATTCTTTGTAGTCTGCTACGGTCTTGTGCAGTGCTATTCCCAAACCAGGAGGTGATGTTGCCAGTCAGGATGCTCTCTATTGTACATGAGTAGAAGTTCCTAAGGATCTTCTGACTGACTTGGAACTTCCTTAGGCGCCTGAGGAAGTAGAGGCGTTGTCGTGCCTTCTTCACAACACTGTCAATGTGTGTGGTCCATGTCAAGTCCTCGGATATGTGGGCTCCGAGGTACTTGAAACTGTTCACTCTCTCAACCGGTGCCCCGTCGATGCTGAGGGGGCTGTAGTCCTTGACCCCCGACCTCCTGAAGTCCACAATCATCTCTTTTGTTTTGCTGACGTTCAGGGAGAGGCAGTTCTCCTGACACCACTGTGACAGATTTTCTACCTCTTCCAGGTAGGCCCTCTCGTCGTTGGCAGAGATCAGGCCCACCACTACTGTGTCATCAGCAAATTTTATGATTGTGTTGTTGTTCCGCTGTGCCACGCAGTCATGTGTGTACAGGGAGTAGAGGAGGGGGCTCAGAACACAGCCCTGGGGGGCCCCTATGTTGAGCGTGATGGATGAGGAGGTGCAGTTGCCTGCTCTTACCACCTGGGGTCTGCCTGTCAGGAAGTCCAAGACCCACTGGCATAGGTCATAGTTCAAGCCCAGGTCCCTGAGCTTGGCTATGAGTTTGGAGGGGACTATGGTATTGAATGCTGAGCTGTAGTCGATGAACAGCATTCTCACATAGTTCCCCTGCCTCTTGTCCAGGTGTGATGCTGCTGTGTGCAGCACATGGGCGGTAGTGTGTGTACAGTATGTAGGTATCGTTCTTTTAGGTGCTGCACAAACAAATTTTCTTGTACTGTATTGTGCAATGACAATAAAGCTTTCTACTACTTCTACTGTTGGCCAAAAACACCTCTGCCAGAGATTTAAGCTAGGCTAGCGGTCCAGATAAGTCTGGAAAATATGTGGAGCTTTCTGAACCCATTGTAAATCAGAATCTAGATTTGTTTTACTATATATTTTACTACAAATTACAGGGAATATAATTTTAAAATGTCTTACAGTGAATACATTTAAAAAAGGTATCAACAACTCAGTCAATCAACAAGAGAATGAAAAGACGTTCTCATGTTTGGATCGCTGTTTCATTCCCCTTGTTGTCCCTGTGTACGTCCTCTTGTTCTGTCACTTTTGCCCTGTGCCTCATGACTCCCCATTTTCCTAATTAGAATCTGCATAATTAGTGGATTAATTTCCCTTTAATTGTGCGAGCTCTCTTTGTTAGAATTGTGTGACAGTGATTGCGGTATTACATTTAAGCCTGGATCACTGCATGCATTGTAATCATGATAACATTTCATTAGTTCAGCGTTATTATTCTCCTGTGAGGAGAGGAACAAAATGAAAATGAATGAAATATCCATCAATGTAATAGTATGATCCATGGTGTATTTTGGGTGTTTTACATTTTGGGTGTTTTGACCGTTTCAAAGGAAATGTTATATATCTGGGTCCAATATTACACCCAACATAATGATATAAAACACTACAGTATTATATTAGTGGCTTCAAGAATACATTTACACATGTTCCTGCAAAGTTACAATACAATACAATACCAAATAAGATAAGATAAGATAATAAAGGATGAAAGTAAACAGTAGGTAATAGTACACACTGCGCTAGAGTCCGTGCAGGGTTTAGTGGTTAAGCGGACTAAGCGTCTGACTACCACCGCAGAGACAGTGGGACCGAATCCAGCTGCCGCGGTACCTCCGGCTTGGTCGGTCGTCCATACTGGCACAATTGGCAGTGTCAGCGGGTGGAAAGCCGGTGGGGTGGGTCCTGGTCGTTGTAAACAGCGACTCCTACAGGTTGGTCGGGGCGCCTGCTCAGCGAGGAAGGGATCTGGGTGAGGTAGTGTGATCCTCCCACGCGTTACACTTACCCAATGAGAGTCCTCGCTGTCAGGTGAAAAGAAGCGGCTGGCAGCCTCCACATGTATCGGCGGAGACATGTGATAGGCTTCAACCCTCCCTAATCCGGCAAGTGGGGGGGAAATGCGCGCAACGACCAGGAAGGGGGGGGGGGGGGGGGTATTGGCATAACGACTAAATTGGGATGGGAGAAAAACGAAAAAAGGAGGAGAAAAAATATAGATAAAAAAAAAAGAGTCAGCACGTCCAGCTTCTTTCTCATCCTCAACTCCCACTACGGAGCAAGCTCATATTTACATCTGTCCCCAGGACATACAGTATGTTGCATGTCCTCCCCCATCTCTCCCGATTTATCTCTCTTTTTTCTTTTAAATAAATAAACAGTTGGACGGTAACACTGTAATAAGGTATTCTGTGGTATAGGAAAATAGCAATGGTGTCCATAATTACCATCATAAAACAAAATTATGCTGTGCATATATACGTATATAATGTGTATATATATATATATATAACATGTGACAGCAATAACAGGTAAGACACTGTTTATGCTAGGTTGTATTTTAAAAAGAAACCAGCGGACACAGACAGTAATACCTTCCCCATGCGGTAGTATAAGCTTTAATTAATTGCGGTAGTATAAGCTTGTAATTAATTGCGGTAGTATAAGCTTTAATTAATTGCGGTAGTATAAGCTTTAATTCATTGCAGTAGTATAAGCTTTAATTCATTGGAGTACTGGATTGTAGCCTGTCAAGGTATTGGGTAATAGAGAGATATAATAAGCGACTAGGCTGTGACATTTTTACATGTGAACATAAATAGCAAAATTTTAACAAGTAGAGAGAGACAATTGATTGACTCCAAACCTAGCAAACAGCACCATGGACAGCATTGAGTGCTCAGCTATTTGTGGTGTTTCTGCTTGCTCTCTCCTTCTCTCCCCCCATCTCTATCTTTCTCTCTCTCTCACCCATCATGTGATTTGAGCTGCTGCCTAGGTAAATTGTGCAGCCTTTTCTGGCAGCAACCGACTTGAGAGAAATTCAGGTTTGCTTGGTCTCTGGCTCAGTATTGTATGTGATGATCTCGGGGCAAGCCTATCTTGCCTACCTATAGGATATATGACCTACTGGACTTTCCGATTTTTTTTAATAATTTTTATTATATTTTTATTAAATGTTTTAATTAATTTAATTAATTAATTTAATTATCCTAAACTGTTGCCCTGATTCTCAGGAAACTTGCTGTGTGGGTTCTAGGGAGCAACATCTTCACATGTATCATAGATGGTTGATGGGTAACATTTTTGTATTTTGGAAAAACAGTAAACACAGTAAACAGGAGGTGAATGTGCTACAATGAACACATAGTCCATTTTGCATCGAACTTGACAAATATAACTAGGAGGCCTGTGACATAATTTGATCTCATGGTGGCGCTATACTCACAAAACTAAAAACATAAACTGCTCAATGTTCCGACCATGATGCGGATTGAAATGTGCTATCCCTGCTCGTAATATCCTAGTGATGTTATCACAATGAAAGTGAAAAAGAATTATGGCCACCATTTCCTAGTCCTATTCTCAGAACACTTCTTGTCTGGCAGGGACCGCCGTCTTTACAAAATTACATAAAGACAGTTGTCATGCCAAACCATTTCACTGGATTGGGGGCATTTTGGGGATATACTCTTTGCTGTCTCCTGCCAAGGTTGACATTGAACTGACAGTGGAGAAATATACAGGTATGCATTACAAATATTACTTACTGTGTTGTTCTTTTTTCTTAGCAAATGTTATTATGAGATTGCCATATTCATGTTCACAATATTCCATTACATCATCACCACACGGCCATCTTGGTATACTGTAGGCTAGCAACAGGCGACTGGAAGCAAAACCACAACCAGAGCCAATGAGCTGGCGTTTTGCCAAGATACCACCATATTGATATGGATTATTGCATGTAATATTGTGAGAATTCCAAGAATACCCCATCACTCTCTCTTGAGGCTGCTTTGTGCATTCCGCTGAACATTCTTCTGTTATGAAAGGAACAAGTGGTTTTACACCTCGGCAGTGAGTGTTTTCTGTTGGCGCGGTACTGTAGAGGCCTATGCTGGAGTCCCTGGTGTCCTGTGGGCTGCAAGGAAAAAGAGAAGAGGAAGAGAATGATTAATTTCCTCCAGATCTAAACACACAATGTTGTGATCTCAGCCTATAGGTTCCATGATCTGGTAATGTGCATGTAGGTACTGTAACATGCTCAGATATGTTAGACATCACACATACTGCACACACAAATCACTGGCAGTGTGACAGTGAAGCCATAATGTTAGACAGCCCCATGACTGGACCACAGAAGAATGATGGTGAGGCAGTGTGCTTTCTGTCCATAAGAACCCAGTCAGCCAATCAACCAACCAACCAACTGGCCAACCAATCTGCCAGCCCCCCAATCAACCAGCCAGCCAGTCAGTCAACTAGCCAGCCAGCCAGCCAGCCAACCAGCCAGCCAGCCAGCCAGCTCTGACTCTGACTCTTACCGTGACTCTGACTCTTACTGTGACTCCGGCCGACTCTTACTGTGACTGACTCTTAATGTGACTGTAACTCTGACTCTGACAAACTCTGACTGACTCTGACTCTTACTGTGACTGTGATTCTGACTGTGAGTATTTGTTCTATACATGTGAATACATGTGTTACAGGTACCAGGATATGGCACCTGGTAGCATATATATGTTCAACCTATAAAACAGGTTAGTTAGTCATGGACAAAAGGAGGCGCAGACATGATGTTACTGGTTCTGAATCCTCTCAGTTGTTTATTACAACAGCACTCATTTATTCATAAGAATCTTCAATCAATCATTATAATATCATACAATCAATTATTTCAATTATCTTACATTACTTCTTAATTAATACATTCTATTATATATTTTTTCTTGTCATCAATTCAAAGGCATATTCATCATTACAGTACACATTCTACCCTTTTAGGATACCCTAGTTCACTTCAGTAGCATTTTCCTTTCAAATGTAGTCATCCAGCATTATATACTGTACATTGTAATTAATTATGTCTTTATGCATATTCGGTGTCTTAAATATAAGCACGTGAAAAGGGAGCGTTCTCCTGTTAACCTCAGTCTAGGCATATTGGAAGAGAACATTGTATCTGTCTTCTTTTAATAAAACACTGCATTCTAATTGTCTGTCAAACAATTCCTTACATCATCAATAGCTATTACCTTTATCATCATTCGTGTATCCACTATTCTATAGTGCACAGGAATACCTCACCACCTCTGTGGCACTCATATCTGCGTTCCAGCTCAAGTTCGTTTGAACCTTTAATCAATGTGCATTGAAAGTGCATTTATATATATATATGTATATGGCTGATCTCAGCCTTACTAGGAGTTGCTAAACCGTGACCATAGTGAAACCCAAAGGAATAGATTTATATTTACATTTAACGGAGTGGGATAGAAAGAGAGAGAGAGCGAGCGAGCGAGAGAGAGAGAGAGAGATAGAGAGAGAGAAAGAGAGAAAACGAGAGGCGGCTCTAGTACCTAGCTAACTTCTAGCTAGCGTGGGCTAATTCTAGTCCTCTAAACCATCTTTGAATACTTATACCAAATATGTCAATATTCATTTACCAAACAGCATGTCAACTCAAACAGTACATATTTCCCAAACATGTATAATCCCCTTGGAGATACTTAGCTCCGACACTTTAATGATGAACAGGGAATTGTATTTCAACACTCTATTTAACGTGCCACGAGACACGGCATCATCAATTGACGGTCAACTTCTAAACCACTTTACTCGTCGTCTTAAACTTCTTAAACTTGACTCAAACATCACCTCATTGGGCTCTCGATATTGCATGTATACTTGTTAACCTTTATGTGTGTTTTGTAATGTATTACCCACCTATAAAACAGGTTGTAGTTAGTCATGGACAAAAGGAGGCGTGGACATGATGTTACTGGTTCTGAATCCTCTCGCTCAGTTGTGAGAATCAGCTCGCCTCGTGCACCCGTAGGTAGCAGGGTACGGTTCCTGGGCCTAGAAGGCGAAGTTACTGAACACAAGTCCTATACTGCCACCTATTGACCAAATTATATTAATGTTGTCCATTAAGTATGCCATGACTGTTCTACCTTATTTCTGATGGACGTAATCCTGTACAAGTATGTTCACAACGTTTTGACACATAATCTAATGATATTAACGTGATACCACTTCTAGTGGGCATCACACATGCATTCCCTCCATACAACATTAATGCTAGTAGTACTTTAAGGGATATGTTGTATCAATGACATGGTGGCAGGTGATTATAAACCTGCATATTTGACAAATGCTTGTTCATCCATGAATTACTTCATTAATGTCTTCATTGATTTATATTTTTGTATTGGTAACACTTTATAATAACACTCAGTTATAAGACCTTTATAAGGTATTTGTAGATAATGAACTAATCATGGACAAATCATGTATATACATTCGTAAATTATTATTAAATCATTTATAACTATATTTGTATACCATTTACAAATTAGTTCTACATTATTTATAACTCATTATCAACATTGTTTGTACTTGATTTGTTCATCATTAAATAATGTTTAATGTGTAGTAACACATTTGTAGATGCTTTGAAAAATGGATATGAAAAAACGACTATACTGTACCTCCATTTATTTGTTCATGTTCAATAAATGATTTGTTAAGACATTCATAAAACATCTATAAATCATTTGCAGATGCTATTGTGTGCCTTAATCTGAAGTGAAGCCTAATCATCATTAACAAATGTCTAATAGTTAATTATTTGTTTACTTTTTCATCACCTGTTACAAATGTTGTAGACAGCTTTCGGATACACCCTTCTTTGTGACATCAAACAGTGACAGAATTAGGACTACATTAGCAGAGCAAGGTTATTCGTGCTGCCCCACGCTTTTAAGGTATGAGCAGCAGGGCCGTAGCCAGGGTTCAGAAATTAGGGAGGTCCATTTATTTTTTTGGCCCAGACCGGCCCATCATAATTGGTCGGACACTACCCACCAGTGCACCATCCTTGCGGTCCCTTTAAATATGCGTACCTACTGTACTATTCCCCCAAACCACTACAAAGCTGGGTAGCAAGTGCCATGGACAAGTGGACCAGTGCACATGGACCAGTGTTCTCACTCTCTCTTGGCTGCATCTTGTTTTGGGTGGTGATGTAAAAACACCTGCATCATAGCAGGCTCAGGATGGGCAAAGTAGTCTATAGCCTGTTCATCCCTGTCTCTCTCCTCCACAACCTGGCTTGACTAGACATAAGGAGATAGAGAGAGATGATTACAATTAACTGGTAGATTCAGGTCCAGAATTGCTGGAATTGCCTGACAAAGATGTGCAAAAAGCTGTACAATTTAAACAATACCATACTGGTAATGAGCTAATAGTTGTTTATTCAATTAATGCATGGAGCTGTTCCATCTTATTTCATTTGATACTATATTTTTATATATTTTTTTGGCGTTTTATTGCTTTATTTGTTCTACTGGGCAGTCCAGTAGAGAGAGACAGAGGAGGAATGGGAGACAGAGTGGGGGGAAGACATTCGGCAAATAACGACGGGTTCGGGAGTCGAACCCGGGTCGGCCGTGTCGCGGCTGAGCGCGCTATGTGGTTCGCCACTGGGGCGCCCGTTTGTTTGGGAGTTTGACCTACAGTTAATGTGCCTACCACGTGAAGGTGCATGCTCAATGGACAGCACAAAAACGATTTGAGACTATACCACAGATAATAATAAGTTATAACAGTAAGTAATCCATACCATATATATCCTAATAGTTACCTTACCACACAATGACCATACTTGGCTGAAAATAAACTTTGCTGCCTGTTGTGAATGTGTTTTTCCCGTGTAGGCTAATACATAAGTAGGCATACATTTTTGCAGTTGAGCAAAATGCTGTGTTTTTATGTCTTCCATCGAGGACCACCTTGGAAATAAGTGTTTTAATTATTGCTTTTATATGTGATATCCTCAGGTCATGATAATTTGTTTTTATGATGTGTTTGTAATTTCAAAATAAAAGTCGAATCAAATAAAAAAAACTACCGCCGGCCACTAGGGGGCAGCATCTCATTAGTAGTGCTCAGGCTGCTGTGATTTTATTACATTTTGCAGCATCCACCTCTAGATTTTAGATTTTTTTGCCCGCAATTTCTCCGCACCCCCTTTACGCTTCTTCTGTTTGTCAATTTTTTTCCGCTCTAAACCGCATCTGCTCTTCTCATATGAGAAACAGGTGAGAGAGGAGGGGGGGGGGGGGTTATTAAGAGATGTGATTGGGCAGGCCAGCATAATGGGCCGCTGTTCCCAGCCTAGTGGGGGGGGGGGGGGGGGGGGGCTTCTGGCCGCATCTATTCTTATTGCTTCCGCGTTCGCGTTTTGCGCTCTGATTGGCCACTGACGTTTCTGGTCGCGCCAATCGTGTGACAGCAAGTTCTTTCGCCGGTTAAGCTTGGGCAGTCTTTCGAAGTTGGTTAAGGTTAGAGTTTGTCTTAGAGCAGGGCGATAGAACGCCAGCCCTGATTCCAAACTCTAACCTTAACCAACTTCGAAAGAGTCGCCTAAGCTTAACCAGTGATAAACTAGGCGTTAGGTAGTTTGCTGCTGTTCGAGGCGGAAATGGGCGCGTTACGCGATTGGGCACACATGTCACATGACCAGAAACGTCAGTGGCCAATCAGATCGCACCAGAAACGTCAGTGGCCAATCAGATTCGCAAAACACGAACGCGGAAGCATACATCTGTTAGGATAAGAATAGACACCTCCAGGCCGCCAGCCCAGTGTCAGTCAGTACCAAATGTCCAGATTACCAGTCCAGCCCACCGTCCACGGTGCAGATTTGTCACTGCTGTTCTATCACTCCCAGCCTAGTAGTTGGCCAGTCGTTGACCAAACTTTATTTTTATTTTTTATGAATCAATTATAACGGCCCAAAGGTGCCCACCGGGAAAATGTCCAGATTACCAGTCCAGCCCACGGCGCAGGCTTCTGTCACAAGCACGCGCATGCTTTGAACAAGTAACGTTAGTTCAAAGCAAAGCCACCTGCATGTCCCCTGCCTGGGCAGAAGCGACCAAGTAGTGCTGTAGCGATGCAGGGGGGAGTACCTTTGCCAAACATCAGACATTACCAGATATTTTCAACTCCCGACTGTGCATTTATATTGTGATATTAAATATATATATTTTTTTAATAGTTACAAATAGTTACCGAGGTCCAGACCTCGGTGACCTCATAGCTGGCTACGGCCATGATGAGCAGGCTAAACACCTTTTTTGTTGGTAAATCTGTTCCATAATTTCCGACCTACAACTCTTAGGTCCTGGTCAAAGTAAGGACTATATGGTATCAATATTGCGTTGATCCGATAATTATTTCCCCGCAATCGGAGCGTGTGTCTGTAATGTACTGTGTAACGTATTCCGTTGGTGACGATCAAAGCATATAACCCCCCCCCCCCCCCCCCCCCACCCTTTCATGTATCTGTTTTTTGCATCTTGATCGGAAGAAACTCAATGACAATCGACTATATTATTAGATCCATAGCTATAATATATAATATAGCTTTAGGCCTGCAAACACAGCCACATATCCCCATGTTAAAAGGCGATGGCATTTCAACGGTAAGGTAAACAGCGACCCCTGGTGCTGAAAGTGTTAATGATGAATAGGCTTCACTTTAGATTAGGGCACACAATAGCATCTGCAAATGATTTATAGATGTTTTATGAATGTCTTAACAAATCATTTGTTGAACATGAACAAATAAATGGAGGTACAGTTGTTTTTTCATATCCATTTTTCAAAGCATCTACAAATGTGTTACTACACATTAAACAACATTATTTAATGATGAACAAATCAAGTACACACAATGTTGATAATGAGTTATAAATAATGTAGAACTAATTTGTAAATATCATACAAACATAGTTATAAATGATTTAATAATAATCTACGAATGTATATAAATGGTTTGTTCATGATTAGTTTATTATCTACAAATACCTTATAAAGGTCTTATAACTGAGTGTTATTATAAAGTGTTACCAAATTGGTAAATTCACACTGTCCTTTTTCCTATGTTAGCTTGTCAGTCAATCAGTCAGGCAGGCAGTCAGTCAGAGTTATTAGGGTTACATATTTCAGGTGTGGCCTATGATCTCACATGAAATTAAGAGCTGAACATTCTAATGATTTCACACAGTCTTCAAAGTAAGCATTCAACAATAACATTCAAGTCACTTGTGATTGTAATACCACATTCCCACCTTGTGTATAACACTTGTGATGTTTAGTCATAATGTGTATGCATTATTATTTGTCCATATTGAAATGTTTCACAACTGCATGCATTATTATTACAAATAAAAATAGTATGTCTACCCACCACTAATTTAATGTGGTTGCTTTCTTCACAAAAGTTAAGAAGGGGGCGGCTAGGTGGTGCAGTGGGCAAGGCACTCACCACCAATGCTGGAGACGCTGGGTTCGAGCCCAGCTCTCCACATTGTTTTCAGTTTGGCTGGTCGCGTACTAATACAATTGGCAGTATTAGAGGGTGGGAAAACTAATGGGTGGGGATCGGACGTTGTGGACAGCGACTCCTACAGGTCGGTTGGTTGGTGCGCCTGCGCAGTAGAATCAGGAAGCGACGGGGGCGGCGTCCCTCCATAGCGCAGACCCCTGACACTGAAGGATCGCGCTGCGCAGGTGAAAAGATGCGACGGCTGCTACCTCGATTACCGGAGGGGACTCGTGCAATGTATGGCTTTGTCCACATTACAGCCGGCTTGTGGGAGGCATGAAACAGCGTTCGAGACAGGGGAGGGTAGAATTGGATGATACGAAATTGGGATGGGAGAAAAATAGAAAATGGGAGAAAAAGTGGATAAAAAAAAATTATAATTAAGAAGGAAGAACAAGACTTGCTGGGAAATATGCTAATTTGTCCAATGCCCTTGCTTCCTGTCATTTGTGATAACTTGCATGGACGTAAATCTTTTCTCAACCTTTTAGCAAGAAGCAAGTGTTCTTCAGCAAATGGATATGTTTGCAGCATAATGTTTAGCAAGCCCAAGTGTGTGTGTGTGCGTGCGTATGTGTGTGCGTATGTGTGTGTGAGTGTGTGTGTCTGTGTGTGTGTGTGGGGGGCACTGGGGCCAGTCGCAATGTTATGCTGCTGGTTCCACCTGCGTTTCCTCTCAAAAGCTTGTTCAACCTGTTTCAGCTACTGAAAGAGTAATATACAAATGTTTATGTAATAGTTTGTCATCCTATACTGGTAGTATTTAAACCCCTCCTGGCTGTGTACCCACCTCATAGTGGCACCGTGGCACAGTGGTTAGCACTGCTGTCTCACAGCAAGAAGGTCCTGGGTTCGAACCCCAGCAGGGGGCCTTTCTTTGTGGAGTTCTCCCTGTGTTCGCGTGGGTTTCCTCTGGGTACAAGACATGCATGGTAGGCAGGGATTGCCGATGGAAACGAGCTAATTCGCTAATTAAGCATTACATCACGCGCGGGAGTGTGTTATGAGGATTAGAGTATGCCTAGGGGTGGTTGTTAGGCTCGAGGTGAAATGTGAAATGAGTGTCCTTTTGACGAATGGCATCTAACAACAGACTTCCCGCGATTTATATTTTGTTCCACAATGAGTCATGACCAACCAATTACATAATCCAACATTGTGTAAGCAACTAACACATTCCACATGACAGAATCGTTTTTGAATGAGTCTTTATGACGCTATCAACACATCCATTCGTAAAGATTATTGTCCGCCATCTTGGTTTCATTTCTAAATACTCGAACTGGCGGAGTGATTGTTATTCGGTTGTGGGCGGGTTCTGGGATCACGAGCGCGTGTTATGAGAAATAACCACGTCTAACTTGACTGTTTCAGCCAATCAGAATCAAGAAATGTGCATGCCATTGTATAAAATCTGGCACATTTACATTGATGTGGAAACTGAATATGTGCACTGTCCCTGGGTAAAAAATAAATAAACAAACTTAAACTATAGATTAACACTACCTATCTTGTTTTACATGCAGTTGGGAAACAGGGCTGTCAGATCTGGTAGGTCAGATGTTCAGTACAAATGAGAAGCCACAGTCATGAGCTTTTCAGATTGCAGGGTAGAGAGATACTGTAGGAGCACTGCTATTGCTATTATGGAGCAAACATGACAGGCTAGTAGACAGACACTTCATCAGACTATAACACCAGCAGGCAGACAAACAACATATCAGACTGTGACAACATAGGCAGGTGGACGGACAGACAGACACAGACAGAGGACAGCCAGACTAAGATAAATCTTAGCTTTGGAGACAGTTAGACAAACATAGACAGGTATCAATGTGGCAAACATAAGGGAAGCAGGAGACAGGTCGTGTCTTAAGTCTGTGTAATACAGATCAAGCTTTAATGTCGGTTAGGGGTGTAACGGTGCACGTATCTTTACAGAACCGTTTCAGTACTGGATCTTTGGTTCAGTACGCGCTGTGTACCGAACGAATGCAACGGTACGTTAACCACTAACGGAATGGACGTGCAGATCCGAAGTATTTCCAACCGGGACTTGAGATGCTCAGAGTGCAAATCGCTGTCTTCAACAACCGATGGTTGCAGTTGTTGTTGTTGTTCATACTACTCGCACATTGTTCTGTTCAATGGCGTCGCATGTCTCCTATCCGTTATGCAGCGCATGCAGGCCATGTCACCGGGGGCTGTTTTTTTCACAATCTAATATAAAAAGAAAAATCTAATTATTATTTTTTTTTTTTTCAAGCCAATTATTAATTTTAATATAGAATATTCATTGACAGCCCTACTTAACAGTTACTGCACACTACCTCACCCCTGAGTGGAACATGGAAAGCCAAACTTTCCCCTACCGAAAACCCGTACCAAACCGTGACTTAAAAACCGACGTACGTACCGAACCGTGGTTTTTGTGTACCGCTACACCCCTAATGTCAGGACAACTTGCATATACTGTATCGAGGCTGACAGTGGTTGTGGTGGCTTGCAGGCAGTGGTTGTGGTGGCTTGCAGGCAGTGGTTGTGGTGGCTTGCAGGCAGTGGTTGTGGTGGCTTGCAGGCAGTGGTTATGGTGGCTTGCAGGCAGTGGTTGTGGTGGCTTGCAGGCAGTGGTTGTGGTGGCTTGCAGGCAGTGGTTGTGGTGGCTTGCAGGCAGTGGTTGTGGTGGCTTGCAGACAGTGGTTGTGGTGGCTTGCAGGCAGTGGTTATGGTGGCTTGCAGGCAGTGGTTGTGGTGGCTTGCAGACAGTGGTTGTGGTGGCTTGCAGACAGTGGTTGTGGTGGCTTGCAGGCAGTAGTTGTGGTGGCTTGTAGACAGTGGTTATGGTGGCTTGCAGGCAGTAGTTGTGTTGGCTTGCAGACAGTGGTTGTGTTGGCTTGTAGACAGTGGTTGTGGTGGCTTGCAGACAGTGGTTGTGGTGGCTTGCAGACAGTGGTTGTGGTGGCTTGCAGACAGTGGTTGTGTTGGCTTGTAGACAGTGGTTGTGTTGGCTTGTAGACAGTGGTTGTGATGGCTTGTAGGCAGTGGTTGTGTTGGCTTGTAGACAGTGGTTGTGGTGGCTTGCAGGCAGTGGTTGTGTTGGCTTGCAGGCAGTGGTTGTGTTGGCTTGTAGACAGTGGTTGTGATGGCTTGTAGGCAGTGGTTGTGGTGGCTTGCAGGCAGTGGTTGTGTTGGCTTGCAGACAGTGGTTGTGTTGGCTTGTAGACAGTGGTTGTGTTGGCTTGTAGACAGTGGTTGTGATGGCTTGTAGGCAGTGGTTGTGGTGGCTTGTAGACAGTGGTTGTGATGGCTTGTAGGCAGTGGTTGTGGTGGCTTGCAGGCAGTGGTTGTGTTGGCTTGTAGGCAGTGGTTGTGGTGGCTTGTAGACAGTGGTTGTGATGGCTTGTAGGCAGTGGTTGTGGTGGCTTGCAGGCAGTGGTTGTGTTGGCTTGTAGACAGTGGTTGTGATGGCTTGTAGACAGTAGCCGCTAGCTGGGCACACCTGCTTGTTTGGTGTGTTCAGTGACCACAACCTGTCTGCCAGTGTTTACCCAGCCTACTGTGCCCTGCTGTCAAGCCATGTCACTTGTGATTCATATGAAGAAATGTTCATGTAGGCTACTAGGCTAGATGTTGTCGATGTTTCAGTCGTCTGAATAGCCAAACACACCCAACTGTAAATAAGAGGAATACTCAGGGGCACTTCTTATTGATGATGATTGTGTGTGCACTATGAATCATGCTTCTCGGTTCCATTCTCATCCCTTCTCTCTCCTAATGATGTACTTGAAGCATTGCAAGCCATTGATATCAGGAGGTCAGCTGGAGAGGATAAATTGGATTCTTCTTTTTCTAAAACTGTCAGCTCCAATTATTACAGAGCAATTGATGCATAATATATTTCATCTTTCTATTTCAACGGGAAGATTTCCTAATCTTTGGAAATAAGTTCCTCACTGCAGGTCGCTAGAGGTCTACTCTCCTCTTGGTGACGTCCCCTGGAGGATGTGGCTGAGCCCTCGAGACACATAACACTGTGTTGTTGAGTAACTCAGAGTTACATGTACGATTTTCACACGCCCTCCTCACAACAGAACGACAGGATTAAGGTTGAAAATCGACAAAGTGTCAGTTTAATAATCATCTCTTACCTGTCGGTAACTGTTTTAACTGATTTTGCACGTTATTGTATTTCTATTTTAACTGATTGTATGCTTGTATGTGTTCCCTCTCTGTGTGTCATCGTCATTGTAAATAAGGGCCACCCTCAATTGATTTCCAAGAATTTTAAATAAAGGTTGATGATGATGATACATGCATATCAGCGTACTACTAACTGTAATTGAGCTATCGTGGTTCCTATCTGGTTCTGGTTCAATAGAAAATGATCTTATTCATGCTTTGGCTGTTTCAAAAGACACACACTCACTTTTACTAATGCTGCTTTTACATGATACAGAGGTTTGAATAATAGCTCAAAGATGTCTTCCCATCATATTTAAATCATTAACACTGAATAGGGATATAACATATAGAGGCTTAAGGCCAGGCCATCAGATTAATTGTTTCTTGAATTAAATTAAATATTCCACAAAGTGCAGTTGTTTCTGCTGAAATGGCATTCTTCTGTGACATGTATTACATTGGAGGGGCTACTGATATACCCATTCGTTGACCTGAACAATTCTGTCTGGACCTGAAAGAGACCACCTTGCTGTGACTTGGAAGTGAAGGAGAGAGATCAGTATTGCATGCAGCGTTATAGGTCTACAGGAGCAGGACACACAACAGCAGTCTGCTGGAAAATAGGGCTGCTTGATTATGGCAAACAATCATAATCATGATTATTTTGATTGATATTGAAATCATGATTATTAAACACAATTACATTGATCTGGGAGCATCACAGCGACTGAATTACTTTAATTAACCTTTCCTCTTGAACACACCGTGGCTCCATCCTCCCTCTCAACACAAGCTGAAACTACTGCACCGCTGTGAAGGAAGGGTGCGCTGCATTTACAACACAAGACTAAATGAGAGCAACACGGTATACAGCACAATAATAGTTGTATCTGGATTATATCGTTTTCATGAATGTGGGAAGCCATCATTGTAATTTAAATTTAAACTCGATTAATTGTCCAGCCCTACTGGAAAACACTCCAAATCCCTTAAACCCAGTACCCACCACTTACTGAGACAGGGCTGGACAGAACAGCAGAACACCCACACCCACACTGCAGGCAAATGCACACACACACACACACTGTACACACACGCACACACACCTGGCACATGCACACACACTTGCCACATGCACGCACAACAGGCACTCATACTACACATACCTTGTACACCACTTCACACAAAGTCATGCAATTCATCTGGGAAATTGAAGTAGACATAATACCCCCAGCCCTTTTAAGAAAATGTTTTTTTTTTTTTTTTTTTTTTTTTTAACATTATAGGCTATAACCTGTTATTTCATCATTTGAATATGGCATTAGACAAAATAGGCCTAATTAGATTACCCCACTCTCTGTGAGCCTTTTGCAATTAAACAATATGACATCCCTGTTTTGCTTAGTGATAGTAGCCTAATAATCAATCACTGTCACAAGTCTTCATAATCATACAGTAGTTTATTGTTACGCTCCATTGCATCATTCATCATTGTCTATAAAAAAAAGAAGAAGAAGAACGAGAACCGGTACGCTGGGTCATAATCGCATTAATTACCAATCGAGTGGATTTTTGTCGTCTCGTCACTATCATTAAGCTGACGCTTACAGTTTATGACATAAGGGAGGTCGTAGTTAACCCCCCACCCTTATCATTTCTCTACCCCATAGGGCAGACCGCCTGCTCGTCGGCTTTTGCTTTTTGTATTGTATGGGTGTAGGAGGAGCCGCTTTCCTGTGATTGTCCTCCTGACTGCTCTCTCTCTCTCTCTCGTTTTCCCAAAGTTGAATATTCCAGCCGGAGCGCTTTGGCCGACAGACAGCGGAGCGCACGGTGCGCAGGGTTGCGTTGTTGTTGCGCTGCGTATAGAGAAGCGCATCAGCCTCGCCTCTATTTCAACCCAAAGTCTTTCTTTTAATGTTTTTTTGAGCTGTTTTCAAGATGACAGACAAAAAGAGTGCTCGGCGTATAAAGCTGGTAGGTGTCTGAAAGCCCTCCCTCCGCACGGAGAGGTGTGTGTGTGTGTGTGTGTGTGTGTCTGTGTTGGTTTATTACATCGGAATAGCAGCACTGGAACTGGCTCTACTTTCTATCCATGGGGATTTTCTTGAGCTCTTTTGCCCGTAAAGCTTCTCTGAATGGACCCGAATCATATGCGAGCGAACATGTCTGAGGTAGGCTGTTGTTGGCGTATATAATATAATATAATATAATATATAATCTCACCTGGAATGTTCACTTAGAATAGGCGTTTGTCCCGCGGTCTCATCATGTCATTGAAATAGTTGATGTTCCAATTAACTAGTAATAACAATAATAATAAACTTTATTTCTATAGCACATTCCATACTAGAATTGCAGGTCAAAGTGCTTCACAGCAGTCAAATAGAAATAAAAACTAGCATAAAATGAACAAAATAAAAGAAATGCAGAGAATAAGAAAGGGGTAAACGCAATGCAGGTAATAATAACAATATGACTGTATAATAATGGCTCGCATGCATTGCACAGTGAGTCTTTCTTCCCTGGTGGCGTGGAAATTAGCGATAGACTGTGTTGCTACCATTAATAGTTTTATTTAATAGCCTATCATACAGTTTGTACTATAGTTGTAGCCAACAGGTGTGTGTATTCTTCGGATTGTTGGAGCGGTTTACGAGAGCATATCCCAACTGATCGCAATAGGCGACTTTGCATTCGTAAACATACTCGCCCACTTTTGTGGTCGATATATATTCTAGTCTATATGCTATGATCTTGTCATGGATTTCAATGGATTTGGTTGTTATGTCATCGTTGATGTCTCGTTTTTGTTTGGCAGGCAGTTAGGCTACATTGTTTTACATTCTTGGAGACAATTATTGCACCAGATGATTACCGTATAATGTTGCTATAAAACAAGAAGCACATGTAATTTATTCGTTACATACTGGTGGTAGGTAAGTAGGAGATGCTACAAGCCTGGACAATAATGCCCCCCCCCCCCCCCCCCCCCAAGACACATCCAAATTAAAGATGGACCTACAGTATCTGCTTACCCTGACGAATCATAGTTTGATGGTCTTTTTTTTTTTATGGTACCAGTCATTGTATAAATTAATTAATACCATAGTATAATCCAATTAAACCATTATACTGATGGCATTTTTGGTCACCGATATATTGACAAATTATGGAAATACCATGATAATATTTTTGGAAATACCATGAAACTTATTTAAGGGATTGAATAGTGTTGATTTAAAAAATTCCTCCTACTGTATTTATCATTTTAGCTGGGGAGACGGTCCACAGACCGACACATTGTAAATTGCACAAAGCTGTCAGCAAGGATGTGCTTACAGTATCATTACATACACAGGGTATATACTATACTATGTAATCACTAACACTAAATGCTGAACATTGGCATATGTATATTTTTATGACTTGCATGAGCTGAACTATAAAAGTATCAGGGACTGCGCTTGTTTTTAAGCTGACTTGGATGCTATGCTATAATATTTCAGTGCCGGGTAGCAATATTGCTGAAGGTCATCATCAGTGCTGTCACAACATCTGCCAGCATTTTATAAACTCTAGTACTGGAACAATATAACACTACAGTACATGTCAATTTTGCTAATGATTAAGAATCTGTGACACATTAGTGGTATAGTGTGTTTTCAGGAGCCATACTGGACATTACGTTGCATGCTGTCCACCTCCTCCATTCACCCGTCATCCCCCTCTTCCTCAATGCTGCGTGCTTATTCATTATTTTAATATGACTGCTTTGATCTTGATTGCTTCCTACGTCATGCTGCACTCTCTCTTTCTCTCTCTGTGTGTGTGTCTCTCTCTCTCTCTCTCTCTCTCTCTCTCTCCCTCTCCTTCTCTGTCTGCCTTTCTGTCTGATGCCGACCTTTTGTGAGAAACAAACAATGAAAAGCAGCAGTCTACAAAGCACAACCCTGATCAGCCCTGTGCACTTTCTATGATCCCCCTGTACACACACCCGCTCTGCCTCACTGCATGGGCTCAGAGTCACCCTGTCTTGTACCATATGATCCCCCTGTACACACACCCTCTCTGCTTCACTGCATGGGCTCAGAGTCACCCTGTCTTGTACCATAACACAGCATGCCTCATCAGGCCAATTACACATAGGGGAAAAACTCACGCTTGTTCTGGTCTCGAGCACGCGAGGGGCAAACAGGAACGAGGCTCTAGGCTGCCACTATTACCTCACACTGAAAGCCACACATTCCGCCTCAGGACTAGTGTTTTCATCTTTTTTACTCAGGGTTATTTATTCCCAATGCTCACCCTATGTCTGCATGTATGTCTGCTGTGTGTCACTCACCAACTCAGCCAGTCGGCTTATTTCCTATTTTCTCTGTTCCTATTTTCTTTCTACCCCCCCCCCCCCCCCCCCTCTCTCTCTCTCTCTCTCTATCTCTCTCTCTCTCTCTCTCTCTCTCTCTCTCTCTCTCTCTCTCTCTCTCTCTCTCTCTCTCTCTCTCTCTCTCTCTCTCTCTCTCTCTCTCTATCTCTCTCTCTCGCTCTACCTATCTATCTATCTATCTATCTATCTATCTATCTATCTATCTATCTATCTATCTATCTATCTATCTATCTATCTATCTATCTATCTATCTATCTATCTATCTATCCATACAAAATTGGGTTTATTATATGCATGCATACCAATTAAACCATAAAACCATGATGATTGTCATTATGCACAATACAATTTTAGTAATTCAAGTTTAGTAAATCTGTCTGTCTGTCTGTCTGTCTGTCTGTCTGTCTGTCTGTCTGTCTGTCTGTCTGTCTGTCTGTCTGTCTGTCTGTCTGTCTGTCTGTCTGTCTGTCTATCTGTCTGTCTGTCTGTCTGTCTGTCTGTCTGTCTGTCTGTCTGTCTGTCTGTCTGTCTGTCTGTCTGTCTGTCTGTATGTCTGTCTGTCTGTCTGTCTGTTGTCTGTCTGTCTGTCTGTGAGTAATGGGCTTTGGTGTTGCCTGGCCTGCCTCCAAGGCACATGACAGATCTCAGCCTTTTGTCCATCTTTTGGCTACTATTATTAACCTATTGTCTGTTGTGCTCGAAAACCCTTGGATATTTACGGCATGGGCCATTTAGAATAAGTGGTAGGTAAAAAAAAGAAAGATAAATAATAATAAAGATTTGAATGCTCTATATTTTAGTTTTGTGATATACACGTTGCTTTTTCTGTTTATTTAAGTGTTTTGTCCACGGAGAAGCGGGAACTCTCTTAGACCTGCTCTAATGGATCAAGTGAGATTGAGTCCAGTTGGCAGCTGAAACAAGTTTTGGCTG
>NC_140180.1:52331507-52371507 GCF_963971535.1 Notolepis coatsorum | reverse complement strand
CATTCTGGATTTATCACTGAATCTTACTGGGAAATAAGTTGCTATGATTTCCTTTCAATATCGGTCTCTCAGCTAAAAACGAAAGAGTGTTGAAAAAAATAGTGATTTTATAACCAAACCTATTCTCTTTATTTGAAACAATTACAAAGCCTGTTTTAATCAGCTTCAATAGTGACATTCAGACTGACTGGATGCGTTGAAAGCAGCAGGCTATAAGTATGCACGCGGGTGAAGTGATTATACAGTGTGAGAGTGAAAAGATATGCTTGGTAATTGAATTCTGCTTAAAGAAAGAAATAGCCTACATCACAGCTTTCGCTTCATGGTTTTCATTCATTTACTTGACAAAATAATTATTTGATTAGGCTTAATATACCCGTTACAGATCAATACCGATCAATTAAGATATGCCGCAATCGGCTCAGATTATGATCGGGACATCCTTAATACTAACCAATGGGATTATTCTATGTACAGATTTTCTTCCGCCCCGTTGGACAGTTAGACCTCTCTGTATTTCTTCTCCTGCTTCCGCCTCCCTCCCTCCCTCCCTCCCTCCCTCCCTCCCTCCCTCCCTCCCTCCCTCCCTCCCTCCCTCCCTCCCTCCCTCCCTCCCTCCCTCCCTCCCTCCCTCCCTCCCTCCCTCCCCTTGAATGATCGTGCCCCGCAGTTTCTAAACAGTCTAAATGTATTATGAGCTTTTGCGCTGACTTCCGATCTCGCCCGTTGTTCTCACCTGGGCAAATGCACATCCATAATGGAGGCTGGGAGAGGCGCGGGGAGGCAGGCGACGTGTTGAGGCGCGACAGGAGTCTCTCTGCAGCGGAGGAAGAGCCTCCGGAGGCCACGACGAGTCGACGTTTGACAGCATTGACTTCATTACTGAATGGGCCGCAGAGCTGTAACAGACAGAGGTGTTAAAGAGAGATGCTGTAGAGAGAGAGAGTGAGAGAGAGAGAGAAGTGGGCGGGCGTTCCGCTCACTGCCATGGCCCTGTGGAAATCTCATTTCATTCCGCTCCTCTGGATGAATGTATTAAACCAATTAGCAAAACCTAGCCTGCCTGGCGCTCTTGTCTCAGCGTGATTGATGGTTGATTTTGAGTCCCGCATCGCCTTGCGTTCACGAAAGGCACCGGTCCACCTGGGCCTGCAAGCCACTGTGGTGTCCAAGAGATAATTATTCATTAACAAAACAGAGATTGCTGTTGTATTGAGATTGCTGAAGATAAAAGAGCAATGTTAACAGAACAGAATGTTGAAAATGAACATAGCTACACCTGCAACCACACACCTAGGTTAGCTATAGGCCCATGTACTGTGCATGATGAAAGTACATCCGGAAATAGCCTCCGTTGTTTACATTCCCCTGCGAAACGAGGCATGAATGAAAAGACAATAGCACAGTATGCAAACTTGGAGTTGCGATCGGAGATCTTTCAAACAATCAACAAGGAAACTTTTTACGCCAAATCTGGAAGGTTAGCGGGGTTCCTGTTGACACAAACACCATTGGACAGTGATTAGAACAGGTCATGCAGAAGAACACACATTCTACAAATGTATATGCAAATTTTTATGCAAAGGTGTACAGACAGACCCCATCACTGCATACATTATACACACATCCACCCACGCACAGTTGACAACAAATATTGATTTACACTAGGGATGTTCGATATTGGCTTTTTTTACCGATATCCGATATACCAACTCTTAATTTCCGATACCGATATCAACCGATACCGATATATGCAGGGTCCCCCCCCCCCCAAAAAAACACAACATTATGCATACTTTTCACAATAAATAAAATAAGAATTTGAAAACCGATACAGATCATTTCCGATATTACATTTTAATGCCAATATCGGCCGATAATATCGGACATCCCTAATTTACACACACATGCATAAAAGCTTCAAGCCAGGGTCTTTACTTCTCTGTTAATTTCTTAACATACCGATGCCCGGGCCATCATGTCAGTCCTGAGGACGCCAACACAATTTCACAGTTTCGATGATGCATTGCTCATGTGTCAAGGAGCAATGGGAAGTACCCCTGATCTGCATCACGATGCAGTGAGGTGAACAGGGTTCGTTTGTCCCCAGAGTATTCCCCACTGTATTTTCTCCAATCTAAAGCCAAGGTTCTTATCCAGGGAAGGAAAGAGGCTAAATTACACAGGAAGTCAGGACCCAGGTCGTCACGTAAGCCAAGACACTCATCTTGTGATTCTGATTTATGACACAAAGGTCCAGTTGTTGCTGCTCCCAAAGTGTCTGTGATCTTCTGGAGGAATGTAAGACTAGCATCGTCTGGCGCCTCACTTCAATCTGTTCAATTCAGGATGTGAATTTGTTCTCAGTCTTGAAAGTTGTTAAACATTTGCTCTGAACATGTAATACAATGATCTGGAGTAGCCTATATAGCCTACGCTCTGTAGAAGAGTGAATTGATTGCGGCCAATTGATGGACCTTTCTGTTGGAAACTGATGTAAATGGTCTCCTCTAGACTAATCCACTTCATGTAACCCTGGCCACATGTCCCAGTGTTCAAACACGTACACTAGTTGACTAGTACAATGGACTTATCTCGGACTCCACCTCCTCCTGTACACCTTTGAATCAACCCACTTCAAGTTCCAGTCGACTGATTCTTCTGGTCTGGCAATGTGACAATGAAATAGCGGTTGGTAACGATTAGCCAATCAGTGCCATGGGAGAGCCTATTACCGTTGCCAAGCTGTTGTCAAGCATGGGAGCAGGAAAAACATGGCGGCTTACTCGTAATCGTTCTCTATGTTGCTGGCAACATATTAGGTGAGAAATAGGATACGCAATTGTCTTAATTCATATTTAATCCGCAATGCCTAGTTTGACAGTTTGATCTGAATCCAGTGAGCCAGGCATGCCGCTGTTCCAGAGTGCTGCATGGAGAGAATACGTTGGTCTTTAGTGATTGGGAAAATTTAATCCTCCTCCCCCACGGAAATGTGTTAGAGTGGAGGCCATGTCAGGCTGCAGATGGAAATGGGGTGTAACGAGGCACAGGATCTATAGTAATGAGAAGAGAACAGGATGCAGCCCCAATGTTCTCATAGAAGAAGATCAAAACCCAGAGAAAATGCTACTTCTCGCAATGTGATTTCTCTCCCGGTGTTAACGGGGGAAGCCATTTCTTCGAACATTTCTATGATGACTCATCCTTGTTATTTTTTTTTTATTGATCTTTTTCCCCCTCCCTTTTCCTCCGATTTTCTCCCATCCCAATGTTAGTCGTTATGCCAATTCTCAATCCCCTTCCTGGTCGCTGCGCACTTACCCCCCACAGTCATGGGGGACCCTGATGGAAACAAGACAAACGTCTTTCTCAGGTCTGCATCCCCTTAACAATTGTATGTATTGAGCCGTACTGTATTGTACCCATTCTGCAATCTGTTAAATAAAGTTTTCATTCATTCATTCATTCATTCATTTCATTCATTCATTCAGTCGGTCTGGGAGAGTGGAGGCTATCACGTGCTTCCTCCGACACACGTCTAGCCAATCAACCGCTTCTTTTCACCTGGCAGCGCGGACTCTCACTGAGAGGGTGTAACGTGTGGAAGGATCACACTACCCCCCTTAGATCCTATCCGCGCTGAGCAGGCGCCCCGACCGAACTGTAGGAGTCGCTGTTTACAACGACCCGGACCCACCCCGCCAGCTTTCCCACCCTCTAATACTGCCAATTGTATTAGTGTGAACGGCCAGCCAAGCTGGTGACAACGCCGGAGCTGTGAGCTGGATTCGAACAGGCGAAACCAGCGTCTCCGGTGTTGGTGACGAACGCAATCTCCACTACGCCACCTGACTCATCCTTGTTCTATAATTCAAGGCAGGCGTCAGGAAGTGAAAAGACAATCACCAACATAGCAGAGTGCATCTCAGTTGCTTGATGATATGAGGCGTATCAGAGTTTAGTGGTATACTTTAGAGGTCTAGTATTTTCTCAGAGCAGGAGTGAGAGGGTTAAGGTTAGGATCAGTCTGGCCCTCGCCGGTCTGCGGACGTCACTAGATGTGAAATGGAAACGCCGCCCCGGCCACATCACTGTTTACATTCTATGAATAGAATCACATGTGTGATGAAACCAACCAGAGAGAGAGAGGCAAAGAGGGAGTGAGGGTGAGAACGGAGAAGAGATGCAGACATAGAGAGTGGGGAGGGAGGGCAGGGAAAAGTGGAAAAAATTAAGTCAGTCAGTCACATTTGTTTGAATATAGCTTTCCGTATCCACCCTAGCAACTGTATAAGGAAGGGCACATGGCTTCCTCTGCAGGAGGAGCGGAAATGTGACATGACACGCTGCGTGTGCTACTTGATCCTGAATACAGTATGATTATGTGTACAGTTTTGGCGTGTTTTGGTCAAATGGAGAGCCATCATTTTGGGAACTGTCGTTTCCTTTTTTCTTGCCAAAACCATACAGCAAGAGAGGGGGGGGGGGGGGGGGGGTAGTCTCCTTGGGTGTCTGGCAAAGCTCAGTATTGCTTGGTACTGACATATCTTGTATGCCTGTGGGTATTTTTAACCCTGATCGCTGAAGTGACTCACCGCCCAAAGAATGCCCAGCATTTCAATCCATTTTATGATGGAATTCCACTCTATCCACTCACAACAATGTCTTGCTTTTTGTTGCTTTTAATGCTCTGTTGGGGTGATTAAGGAAAACGCCATGTTTAGGTCCTGGATCACTAATGGATGTTCTCTATTCAGCAGTGTTGGCAGTAAAGGTGGTTTTACGAGACATTTTGATATGTTTCGCTCTTGATTAGTGCCCATAAGCTCCTGAAATGTGATTTCCACCAAACCAAACTCACAAACAGGCTGGCCATTCACAGTGAAAGTCTCCATAATATCCCACAGCCTTGGGATTGAGTTACCTCATAAAAAACACAAATGCGGGCTGCTTGTTTTAGCTGTGCAGTCATTCCCCTGAGAAAGAGAGAGAAAACAAAAGGCCGCCCAAAAAACACATTTTGAACCTTTTAGCGCTATTCAGCAAATCAAGTCCAATTATGCTGCTTCCCCCCATTTTGCTTCCGACTGGTTATTGAATTAGTAATGTGTTACCATTCCACATGAGGAAGCTGCCAGAGTAGCCAATGATTTGTAATTAACGCTTTGAACCCTCTGTTCCCTGGAAGATATTTGAGGAATGCACATTACATACCAATGGGTCCAAAGCAAACCTAGCTCACTGGCTATAAGCTGGGTGTGCTGGCTAGTTGGCTAATTCACTTTTATTTCACAGTGGAGCGTCAACCAGTTGACCTGCACTAGCCCCCAATTGGTATCCAGTGTCACCCGTTCCTACTAGATTAGATGAGATTCAATTAGATTAAAATGCAAGACTGCAAATGTAGTAGTAAAGTGCAACAGCAATATACAATGTACAGATGATTAAACTGGGTACAAAATATACAAATTAGTACTACTGATTGTGATTTGTAGTATAATATGTACAGTGATACAGGTGTAAATACAGTATGGTAGTAGACATACTGTCTAGCGGTGTGACTAGTAAGAGTATGATATATATAGATATATTATCTACATATTGGTGCTTTAAAAAGCATTTTCATGTAACAGTCGTGGAGTAATAAGCATTCGAATGTAAGACACATATGTTTAGTCATACTCTTAATATAGAACTACCTGCTCGTCTAAAGCCCTGCTAGAATATGATAACTCGCCTACACTGCGCCAAACTCCAGTTCCACGTGTACACACAGTCCAATCGTGACAATACCTGGCTTTTTCTAGAGGTGACATCGTTCTTTTCTCCTCCCTACAGCCGGACCGTCCCAGCAGGATAAACAGCCTTGCCTCTCTGGGTTGTGTGTTTACTGTGGCTCTGATGCTCTCCACAGACTTAAAGCTCTCCCCAATGTATGTGCTTTTTCTGCTCCACTGCTCCCTGCCATGCCAATGCTATGATTGACAGCTTCCACCACAGAGGCAGTCGGAACCCAATGTACACCTAGCGTAGGAGGGGAATGCAGAGGGTGCCGGCCGGGTAGATATACGGTGTCAACCCGACTGCAACAAACAAATGATGCACAGTAAGATTGCCACCACAAGTGCGTAGAGATGGAGTCTGGAGTCACCGATTGGGTTTCTGCTGACACTACAGCAGCGACGGACACTTGTAGTATTGCACCTGACTTGTTGAATTAGTTTGTTTGTGTGTTTGTTAATGTCTAAGTCCTTGTGGGTCTTGTGTGTGCACATGCATTTCCTCTTGTGCAAATGCTGGTTCACATTGAAGCGTAGCCTCTGGAAATAATTAGCCGTTCTGTTCCCCCGCTCAGTGAACACGCCTGTTTGATAGATGGCCGGCAACATCTGGCTCCAGTAGCACCTCTGCATGCCTTCTCCTAGCGTGGAAAGTGGCTTCCCCACATGCGCCAGCAGTAGGCCTACCTGAAGACTCAGCCCCTGTCTTGGGGCTCCTTTCTCTCCTGAGCCAGCTGTAATGGTGGTCGTGTTACTGATTAACACGCAGCAGAGGAGGTGATCGTGTCACTTCAAATTTAAACAGTGAAAACCGTTGATGTTGAGCCTGGGAAGGTTATTTGACGCCCCTAGGGATCCCAGAGCCGGAGTTGAATGCGTCCGCGGTGTTAGCAGTCTAGAGCTGTACGTTTCACCGGCTGTGTTTGCATACTGAACATTCTGCCTGTGAGAATCACAGACTAATGATGCCTCGGATGGTTTCAGTATCACAACTGATAGATAATACAGCTCTGGGCTTGGACGAGGTAAACGCATGCTCCACTCTGCCTATCACCTGGGTCAATGTCATTAAACATGTCCCCCATAGTGCAGGTATACACACATACTCTATGGCCATACTTCCACAGTTACAGATATAGAGCATGCACACACACACATGTCGCCCACACATTGTGGTCTCATAAATGCACATGGACTTGCACACACATGGTATATACTGAACCACACATTGTATACACTAGCCTTGATATACAGAGCAGACACCGCTGTAGCTAATAGGGGTTAAGGGCTTTGTTCAAGGGCAGACGCCGACATCCTAACTGTTGACATCAGTAGTCGGGTCACAGTCTTGACACTTTTCCACCTCCTGCCTCGGAAGAATTTAGCAGTTGTATGAAGTTCACCTTCACTGTAAGTACCCTGAGCTTTTACTGGCATAGAGGTGTATCACTTAATAAACCGAGGGGCCCGCTGCCTAAAAACCTGCTGAGGTAGTGATTGAATTTCAGGTCCTTTACACTTAAAGAGGCCATATTATGCGTTTTATATTTCCGCTTACCTTTAGTGAGTTATATAGCCAGAGGTGTGTGTAGAATAGGCCTGACTATTCCTTCTAAAAAAATCACATAGGTTTGAACCATTCGAATATCTATTATTGCACATTATGTAAACAAAATAAATTACCTTTAAGATCAACATATTTACACCAGCATACATGGAGAATAATAAATATAAAGTTTACGGTATATAGAATGGACATTCATACACAGCAAAGTGCCTCTGAGCAAGGTGTGATAAACAACTATATCTTTTCATCATCATCAGGTGACTTCTTCGTTCCGAAGGTTGCCTGTCTCCAACCCATTCTTCTCTCCAACTCCGTGACTCCGCCTCTTACTCCGCTCCAATCACAGATGTCGTCTACCCAGCCTCGTCTTGGTCTTCCACTTCCTCTCTTTCCATCCACCTTCCCCATCACTACCTTCTTGAACATCTTATTCAATGGATATATTTTTAGACTGTGACATTTGCGAGTGCTTAAAATATATCTTATATTATATCTATGGGTCTAATAACGCCGTCGGGTATCAGTGAGCTGCTTCTAGTCAACATTGCAGAGACAGATTGTTTTTTCATTTGAACATTTCCGTTTTATACCGTTTTGAATAGAGTATGGTTTGTGTTGTGAAGGATCAGATTAAACCGAATATGTATATTTATTTATATATATATATTTAATTGTATTTGTATATCGTTTTGATATCCCCTGTATATTCCTTGTACAATATGCATTGAATATCCCCGTTTCTACTAAACAGCCCATAATAGTTTCATTCTACCATTGGACGAGAACCTGGCGCCAGGTTGCCATACCCCTAGGTCCAAGTTCAATCGTGCCGCCTAACATGTCGAGGCAACCCCCGGTTCCGCGCAGTAATATGCCGGGCGAAATACGTGTGGTACTATTTGTTCATAGCGCATATATATATGGCGCTCGTAAAGTAGAACTTTCTTTTAGTCCAGTTCTTTACCCTCCAACAGAGTGACAGACGCAAAAGCCTCCCCACGAAGCACGTGCGGTGTAGTAGGGCCTACTTGGCCCAGAATAGGCATTGAGATATCGTGTAGATTAATAGTTGAATGGTCATAGTTTGGCACCATACCGTCGAGTTGGACGTATTCTATTAAGCTAATAATAGTCTATTTATGTATGGTGCATCGTTCGGTTCGAGTTCTACAGTTATCAGTACCCCCATCGTTCCTGACGTTATCTGGACGCTTATCCAGGCTGGTCAGACCCCTAGTGGTGATTGCATCCGAGGAGCTCCGGGTCAAGAGCGACTGGACCTGTATATTGGATTACTCTACCCGACGACGGCGAGCCTTCCACGGCTCTTGGATTATGCTTTGTGTGCTTTGGTTATTCCATGGATAAAGGCCAACACTGTCGAGTGTTGGAATTACCCCCCCGGAGAGGACTACAGGTGAGGCGGCGCTCTACACGTGAGGTCGCACCACGTCTCTCCGTTGTGGACCGGCAGATACCGTTCCACAGAGGGTCCAGCTGTATTCGTCTGCGGCCCGAGGTTCTGTGGGCACTGTGTCTAAGACTTTGGATTCTCCCAAGACACCGTCGGCCAGATGGGATACCGCCAGCGGCTTCTCTAACCCCCCCCCCTCCTACTGTCTTACAACCAGCGGGACCCCCCCCCCCCCCCCTCTTAGTGTATCCAGCTATAATCATTTAAGTACTATCGCTATCGTTTCCTAAATATTCCAGGTTTTATACTTACTCCCTGTGCAACCAGAGATTGGACATTCAATGTTGATTTACCTACGAATACTCATTTGCCATAAAAGTGCATACTCAACATTTCAAATCATAAATGTAATTAAGTGAATGTTGTATACACCCTTTGCTGTATTAAATATTCGATTTGGTCCATTTGTGTTGGTTCGTTTCATCAGGTGGGAAAGTGTTCATCATACTTATATCTTGTACTGGGTGGCCAGAAGTTAAAGTACATGAGGTAGTGGTATTAAATATCATATCTAACAATACAGTCAGGGAATTGTACCCCTCAGCTACAATTGGTCCTTCGAGCCGGATGGTAACTAGTGTAATATTAATATAGTGTTATTAATATCGAAATGGCCTATGATGAACACTCCACGAAACGATCCTCCTAACCTAGAACGCCCGCGGCGCAGACGACAGACACCTCAGTACTTAGAGGCTTACACTGTCAGTCAACTACCTAGCCTTCGACAAACGGTAAACGTGGTAAAAGTAGAAAGTAAAATTATGTCTGACCTTAACGACCAGGTTTCCCCGACCACAGAGGCCCTAGTAGGTCCTAATGTAACTGACCAAGCCCACGGTGGGGACCAGGAGGGAATTGACATGCCTTTACCCCCTGCCACTACTAAAGAAGTAGTCCCCGACACGCCCCGGGAGGAAGACAACCCTACAGAGAGAGAACTCTGCACGGAAGAAGAAGAGGAGAGCGCCGAGGAACTAGAGCTCCAGGACTCCCCAACGAGTACCCCCAGGAGCGGTTCACGCAGGAGCGGCTCACCTCCACTACCGCCTTCCCCCAGCGAAGCGGAGAGGATACTACAACAGGCGTTCCTCGTCAGCCTGACAGCCTCTACCGAACGCGATCGGCTCCAAGCACAGACGCTTAGCGAGCGCGAACGTCTCCAAGCCCAGGCGACCAGCGAGCGCGAACACCTCCAAGCACAGCAACGGAGCGAAGAACAGCGCACAAGTCTGGAGATGAGACGCTTCCAGATGGAAGAGAATATGGCAAGAGACCGGGCCGACGCCCAGCGCGCCGCTGCCGGTGCCCAAAGAGAAACAGAGCGCGCCGCCGCCGACGCCCAGCGCGCCGCTGCCGGTGCCCAAAGAGACGCAGAACGCGACAGACTACAAGCGCAACTAATAGAGCAGCTGATCAAAAGGACAACTCCCTCTCCCTCCGCCAGGGGCTCAATGAACTCGTCGAGACAACAGTCAAGAGCAGCGTCACCGCAACGAGCAAGCGACCCTGAACTTGACCAACAGACCGAGTCTAGACCCCCCGCAGACCCCCTTCCCATACCGGTCCAAGCGAGACCCAGCTACAAGGAAGGAGCGGCCTACACTGCGGAGAAGCTAAATAAACGATTACAAGATCTGGAAGATTTGATAGAAGAAGAAGAGGGAGAAGAGGAGAACCAAGCCCGACGACAGCACAGTACTCCACCGGATCAGGAGGTCCCATACAGTCCAGGCTATACCCCCGCGGCGCTGCGCTACAGACCCCCGACTCTATTTACGGGTGAGCACGACGCACGACCAGCCCCGAGGAACAGTACCTGGACCAGCGGGCCATGGTACCCTGCCAGTACCAGCCCACAGCGAGGCGCAAGAGGGGACTCGCCCAGGAGGTCTCTCCCCCAACGCTCGCCGATGTATCAGCCATCCACAGCGTCATACAACGCCACGCCGTCATTCCCAGACTTCGCCTATGAGAGTCGAGCACAGTACACGGAGCTCCGGATGTGTTTAGAGACAATGATGGTGGATGTCGTTGATGAACGCCACAAGTATGCAATATTATTGAAGCACCTGAAAGTACCGCGAGCGCACAATATAGCGCTAGCCTATGCTACCTCCTCGACCCCATACACAGCGGCCCTTGCAGCGCTGGATCAAAGATATGGACGTATATGGGATTACGTAATCCAGGAGATAAGGCATATTGACCGCCTACCCCCAGCCACAGACAATCGCTCACTGGACGACCTGTCAATCAAAGTGCAGTCCCTGGTGGGGATGCTGGGAGCTCAACGGGAGAAGGGCAGGCATGAGCTGTACGCCAACTCTAACGTTGAGAGGATTTTGGAGAAGCTGCCACCCGCAAGACAGGAGCGCTTTCGGCGGCAGAGGGACTACCGAGATCCCGACGGCCCCGAGCCATCCCTCCTTGATCTGGCCGACTTCTTGGCGAGAGAGGTCAGCAGCTTACGACTGGACACCTTCGGGCGGAGCACGCCAAGCTCCAGAGAGGGACCCAGGAGAATAAGTGATGGAAGAAGATCGGTGACTGTCATGCACCAATCAGAGTCAGTACCGAGCAGTAAGAGTCACAGCACCCCCTCGAGAAAGGAGAAGTGGAAGATAGCGTGTCCCTACTGTGAGAAAGAACACTGGCTGTCACAATGTGACTCATTCACAAAGATGAATGCAGAAGAAGTGAGCCAATGGATAAAGTCCAACCGGCGCTGTTATCGATGTGCGCGGCCCCACATGGCAGCCGAATGCCGCCTAAAGAAAAGGTGCAGCCGGTGCGATGGAGCCCATCTAGATATACTACACGATAGTAACGGAAGACGGCCTATACCTGCACCACGGAGCGGCACCAAGGCAAGTGTCATGTACATTGACCCCGCCAGCAGCAACGGAGCTCAAGTGCTCTTAAAGGTAGTCCGTGTGACATTGAGCTACCAGGATAAAGTCATGGACACTTACGGCGTCCTTGATGACGGGTCAGAGAAGACCCTTCTGCTCGCCTCCGCTGCGACTCAACTGGGACTGCGGGGGAACAAGAACGAAATGACGATTCGGACAATAAGAAGAGATTTAAAGACGATAAAGGGCGAGAATGTCTCCTTCACTATCGCAGCCAACGGGCAGCCAGAGCGACGGTACAAGATCACAAATGCTTTCACCAGCCAAGAAATAGGACTCTCGCAGTACACCTACCCTGTCACCAAGTTGATGGATAAATATGTGCACCTGCGCCAATTACCTATCCCGCTCATAGACGGCGCTACCCCGACCCTGTTGATAGGCTCCGACCATGCAGAACTCATAGTCCCGATTGACCGGGTCCATACAGGTCCCCGGGGCTGTCCTGCAGCAGTCGAGACCCGCCTAGGATGGACATTGCAAGGCCCCCTCGCTAAATCTCTCAACCGAACCGCAGCCACTAGCTGCTTCCACTCCAGAACGACAGAAGAAGACACCACTCTCCTGCAGCATGTCGAGAGGCTATGGACCCTAGAGACAATGCCCTTTAAGAACGAAAAGAAAGACATTCGCTCTAAAGAAGACATTTACGCCATCCACCTACTCGAGCAGGGGACAAAGAGAGTCACAGTCGGCGGAGTGATGAGATACGCAACTCCACTCCTGAGGCGAGAGGGAATGCCCCCCTTTCACGCAAAGAAAGACGCCACAGAGCGCTATCTACTGAACACAGAGCGGCGCCTAGCCAAAGACCCCGCTCAACAGAGTGTGTACCGAGCTGAGATTGAGAAGCTAATCACAGCGGGACACGTAACAAAGATTGACATTAAAGAGGCCGATCAGACGACCGAATCATGGTACGTGCCGCATCACAAGGTCCATCACAATGGCAAGGATCGCATTGTGTTTAACTGCAGCTACCAGATCGGATCCCAAAATCTGAATAAAGAGCTCTTGCCCGGCCCCACACTCGGCCCCTCCCTACTAGGCGTGCTACTGCGCTTCCGCCAGGACAAGGTGGCTATAAGCGGGGATATCAAAGGGATGTTCTTGCAAGTGAGACTAGTAGAGGAGGACAAGCCTCTGCTACGGTTCCTATGGAGAGAGAAGATCGGAGATGAGAACCCATCCATCTACCAGTGGGAAGTACTCCCCTTCGGAACCACATGCAGCCCGTGCTGTGCTACATTTGCACTACAGAAACACGTCACAGAGGACCCAGCAGCAGATGAAGAGGTCCAACACAGTGTGAAGAACAGTTTCTACGTAGACAACTGTCTACAAAGCGTCTCGACTCAAGAAGAAGCCGAGGCTCTCCTAATCAAGTTACGCGCCTCCCTAATCAAAGGAGGCTTTGATCTCAGGCAGTGGGCCAGCAGTGACCCGCACGTATTGCGCAGCCTCTCCTCCGCAGACAAGGCTGCCAGCAGCGAGACCTGGATGGCGACAATCCCAGGAGAAGCCCAAGAAATGACACTAGGATTAGTCTGGCGCTTCAAAACAGACTCGCTCCACTATAGACACAAGCCCTTGGCTCCAGAGCAAGGAAGGTCGGCGGCGATACCGACCACCAGACGGAGTGTGTACAGAACACTCGCCAGACAATATGACCCGCTGGGATGTATTCTACCTTACACCACCAGGGCAAAGATGATTGTACGAGCACTATGGGACAAGGACCAGGGCTGGGACGACCCAATACCCGCACACCTTGCCTCAACATGGAGAGAGTGGGAGACGGAACTCCGCTCACTCCCAGGTGTCAATATACGCCGCAGCTACTTCCCATCCACAGTGAGGCCAGAGACATGCGAGATTGAGCTACACGTCTTCAGCAATGCCTCCGAAGTAGCCTACGGATCGGTTGCTTATTTGCGTGCCCAAGAGATGGGAGGAGAGATACACACTGCTTTCATACTGGCCCGCTCAAGGATAGCCCCACGTAAGCAACAATCTATCCCACGTCTAGAGCTCTGCGCAGCCCTTGCAGGAGCGCATCTAGCCACGTTAATCCAACGTGAACTCACCATTCCGGTGCATAGAACAATCTTGTGGTCAGATTCCACGACAGTACTCACATGGATTAAGTCTGATTCATGCAGATACAAAGTCTTCGTGGGAGTCAGAGTCACCGAGATTCAGGAACTAACAGAAGAAGCAAGCTGGAGGTATGTGGATACCAAACACAACCCAGCTGACGTCATCACCCGGGGAATGTCCCTGGATGACCTAACCCGTCGCAACATCTACAGTGACGGACCAGCATTCCTCCAGCTCCCGGAAGGAGATTGGCCTACGCCCACCCCGAGGGAAGCAAGTAGCGAGGAGGCTGAGAACAAGAAGCCTATGTTCTGTGGACTGAGCACTGTCGCTTCCACAGACCCGAACATAGATGACTGCATTACCCTAGAGAGTGCGCAACAAAGGACATTCCTGCGGCACCACCCAGAGATTCAGTCCACCACTGACATGTCAGCAGCTGACTACGAAGAAGCAGAACTTCTTCTACTACAACGAGCCCAGAGAGACTCGTTCCCCGATGAGCTAGACTGTCTACAGGGAGGAAACCCCGTCCCATCAGACAGCAGACTGATTCACCTGGCACCAGAGAGTGACGCACATAATCTCATCAGAGTGGGTGGTCGCCTACGGAGAGCCCCCGATCTACCAGATGACATTAAGCACCCGATCGTCTTGAACAGCCGACACAAGGTCACAGATAGGGCTGGGCGATATGACGATATTATATAAATATCGGGTACAGTTCATTAACGATACACTTTTTTAACGTATTGTGGATATCGTGATGTTTTGCCCAAGAGGATTGTGTCGCGTCAATCTGGTCCACACCCGTTCAAACTTTTGAACAACGCCGCCCCCACACACACTACTGCATCAAAGTTACTAATTATTATTAACAAAGGCATTCGTTTTGTGGCATTAACGTTATATAGTTACACGTTCAATAACATTAGCGTATTTACCCAAACATAGCAACGTCCGATGACGACAGATAGCAAGCGTTACTGTTCATATCTCAGCCCGTGCGGAGTTGTGCATGCCCATTCTGCGGTCTGTTAATAAAGTTTTCAATCAGACAGATGTATGGAAAGGCTTTTATTATAACATTCGTTGCAATAAAATCATTATGGCTTGTTTAGTCATGCTGCGGTGCGCTGGTAATCACTCGGGGATTGGGAGCTGTTGTTGTCGTTGAGCTGAGCTCAGCTCTCGTCAAAATCAATTGCGGAAGTAAAAAACGCATAGAGCTTGCCGATTGGTGCTAAGAACAGCAGGGCGGGTTCAATCGGTGTGACGTAATTGGCAGACTCGACTGTCAATCAAAATTATTCTCGAATGAATGAAAACGTTATTAACGATTGCAGAATGGGTACAATACAGTACAGCTCAATACAACAACAGTGGACTGGGGGATGAAGACCAGAAAAAGACTTTCGGCTTTTTTACATAAGGGTCCTCCATTTTCAATTCATCAAAACATTTAGAGACATACAAATATACAGTAGTTTCATAAAAATGCTAAAATGCTATTTATTGATTGATTGATTGATTTAAAACTTTATTAACATATTGCAGAATGGGTACAGTACAGCTCAATACATACAATTGTTAAGGGGATGCAGACCAGAGAAAGTCTTTCGTCTTGTTTACATCAGGGTCCCCCATTTTCAATTAATCATATTTCATATCTAAATCATATAATATCTCATTGCTAAATATATGCAATATATAATCTAATAATCCAATAATCTAAATCTAATATATAATATAAAAATGCTAAATGCATGGGTATTTTATTTAGTCTTTAATGTTAGCTTGCAAACTCAAATACTGTCTTGGTAAGCCTCATAATGAATTGTTTGGGGAAAAAAAGAAAAACATCGTGATGTGTATCGTGTATCGCCGAAAGGTCAGAAAATATCGTGATATCATATTTAGGCCATATCGCCCAGCCCTAGTCACAGAGCTGATCATAAAGAAATACGACGAGGATGTGCACCACGCAGGAGCAGAGAGAGTCTTCGCGGAGATCAGACGTCGTTATTGGATATTACAAGGGAGAGAAGCAGTACGGCGCTTCCAGCGAACCTGTCTAGACTGCCGTAAGTGGCGCGCGCAGCCCAGCATACCACGGATGGCTGACCTACCCCCCTGTCGCCTCCGAATCGGCGACAAGCCATTCCACTCCACAGGCATGGACTGTTTTGGCCCGTTGTATATAAAGAGAGGAAGAGGCACCGAGAAGCGGTGGGGTATTGTATTCAAATGCATGACCACCAGAGCGATACATATCGAGCTCCTTCCGACCATGAGCACAGACTCATTCCTTATGGCCTTCCGGAGATTCATATCACGGAAAGGACAACCGTCTACATTGTTGTCTGATCACGGGACCAACTTCAAAGGCAGAGAAAAAGAGCTGAGAGAGAGCTTCCAAGCTATGGGCCCAGAACTTAAGACCCACCTCGCTCCAGCCCAGGTTGACTTCCAGTTTAATCCCCCGAACGCACCCCACTTCGGTGGAACCTGGGAACGAGAAGTACGTTCTATAAAGACAGCCCTGTATGCCGTACTCGGAGCCCAGACTGTGGCAGAGGAAGTCCTAATGACAGTCCTCACGGAGATCGAGGGAGTATTGAACTCAAAGCCCCTCGGTTACGTCTCCAGTGATGTAGCAGATGTCGACCCAGTCACCCCCAACACACTCCTAATGGGGCGGCTGGACCCCGCGCTACCCCAGACAATGTACAGGCCCGAAGAAGCGAACGGCCGAAGAATGTGGAGGTACAGCCAAGTACTAGCTGACAAGTTTTGGAGCAGCTTCCTACTTCACTACCTACCGTCTCTACAGACCCGCCAGAAGTGGGTAAAAGAGAGAGACAATTTGACAGAAGGAACAGTCGTCATGATAGTTGACCAGTCACTCCCCAGAGCTATGTGGCCGGCTGGCCGCGTAAGCAAAGTGATCACCGGTGCCGATGGCAAGGTCCGAGCAGCTGAAGTACTCGTCCAAGGGCGCACCTACACACGGCCCGTGGCGAGGCTCATAGAACTGCCCCGACTCCCAGATACTATCGATGATGACCATGACCCTATGACTTTGTGAGTTGACTGACCTTACAGCGGACCTTGAGTGGAAGACAGTGCGGTTAATCTGTCTCTGCTTAGCTAATTAGGTGGGACTAATTAGGGGGCGGCTGTTGTGAAGGATCAGATTAAACCGAATATGTATATTTATTTATATATATATATTTAATTGTATTTGTATATCGTTTTGATATCCCCTGTATATTCCTTGTACAATATGCATTGAATATCCCCGTTTCTACTAAACAGCCCATAATAGTTTCATTCTACCATTGGACGAGAACCTGGCGCCAGGTTGCCATACCCCTAGGTCCAAGTTCAATCGTGCCGCCTAACATGTCGAGGCAACCCCCGGTTCCGCGCAGTAATATGCCGGGCGAAATACGTGTGGTACTATTTGTTCATAGCGCATATATATATGGCGCTCGTAAAGTAGAACTTTCTTTTAGTCCAGTTCTTTACCCTCCAACAGAGTGACAGACGCAAAAGCCTCCCCACGAAGCACGTGCGGTGTAGTAGGGCCTACTTGGCCCAGAATAGGCATTGAGATATCGTGTAGATTAATAGTTGAATGGTCATAGTTTGGCACCATACCGTCGAGTTGGACGTATTCTATTAAGCTAATAATAGCCTATTTATGTATGGTGCATCGTTCGGTTCGAGTTCTACAGTTATCAGTACCCCCATCGTTCCTGACGTTATCTGGATGCTTATCCAGGCTGGTCAGACCCCTAGTGGTGATTGCATCCGAGGAGCTCCGGGTCAAGAGCGACTGGACCTGTATATTGGATTACTCTACCCGACGACGGCGAGCCTTCCACGGCTCTTGGATTATGCTTTGTGTGCTTTGGTTATTCCATGGATAAAGGCCAACACTGTCGAGTGTTGGAATTACCCCCCCGGAGAGGACTACAGGTGAGGCGGCGCTCTACACGTGAGGTCGCACCACGTCTCTCCGTTGTGGACCGGCAGATACCATTCCACAGAGGGTCCAGCTGTATTCGTCTGCGGCCCGAGGTTCTGTGGGCACTGTGTCTAAGACTTTGGATTCTCCCAAGACACCGTCGGCCAGATGGGATACCGCCAGCGGCTTCTCTAACCCCCCCCTCCTACTGTCTTACAACCAGCGGGACCCCCCCCCCCCCCTCTTAGTGTATCCAGCTATAATCATTTAAGTACTATCGCTATCGTTTCCTAAATATTCCAGGTTGTATACTTACTCCCTGCGCAACCAGAGATTGGACATTCAATGTTGGTTTACCTACGAATACTAATTTGCCATAAAAGTGCATACTCAACATTTCAAATCATAAATGTAATTAAGTGAATGTTGTATACACCCTTTGCTGTATTAAATATTCGATTTGGTCCATTTGTGTTGGTTCGTTTCATCAGGTGGGAAAGTGTTCATCATACTTATATCTTGTACTGGGTGGCCAGAAGTTAAAGTACATGAGGTAGTGGTATTAAATATCATATCTAACAATACAGTCAGGGAATTGTACCCCTCAGCTACAGTTTGGGTGTTTTTCAGTAATTCCAGGAAAAGGTGAGAAAAATGCATTTGACTGTAATCCAGTCATCACATTGTATTTTTTTGGCTGATTATCTAATCATCCTGAAATCAATGCTAGATTATCACTATTATGTCTCCTCGTCCATACATGAAATGACCGTCGTAGCGGGGCGCTCCCCCCCACCCCCACCGCAGCCAACGGTAAACAGTCATACACGGTCCACACAGATTGCTGTGATCGGGGTAGAAATAAATGTTAGATCAACGATCAAATTCATATATGATGTTCTTACCTTGTATCTGATGTAATGCAAAAGAGATAATCCAAATATCTTATCGCAATTCCAAATAATGCTTGTGTAGGTCCGCACCACACTACCGACCATTTCACAATGACGGGCGGAGTTACTGATGCCATCGTTGTATAGAAGTGGCTCGCCTGAATATTTAAACCCTGCCCGCCCGGCTTAGATCGCCTCCTAAAAGACACAAGCCCATTTTCAATGAGATGCAATAGCTCCGCCTGGCAGTAGAGGGCGGTGTTGACCGTCTGCCAGCTCAGACAGGGTCTGAAGACTATACCAGAGGCTCCAGCTATGAATTATGAATAGATATAGCGAATAAACGATATAACGATCCCAAAAACGAGTAAACTCGTTATTGCCGTTATTCGATTGGCGGCCAATAACGAATAAACACGTTTTTGGCGGGGAATGTGTTAACACATTCTGCGGCAAAAACGAGTTTACTCGTTATTGCCCGCCAAACGTTGAGCGCCAACAACGAGTTAACTCGTTTTTATGATCGTTATTTCCTTTATTCGCTATTGGCATTCATAATTCATCCAGGAAGGCTCCGGGAGCCAGCTGGACCCTGTCTGATATTTCAACGCCTCAATACTGCCACCTGGTGGATTTCGGGCGAGTTGCACTACACTCTAAACCGGATGTGGCGCTCTGTACATCGGGGAAAATGCTCAGGCAGAGCTATCTTGTTATGTTGATCAAGACAAACACTCGAGTGCATTGGATCGCTTTCGAGACGCAATAATCCATATGCTTTCGGCGTTTATTGCGTCATACAAATGGAAAATGGATCTAGCAGATCGAAATCAAATAATTGGAATATTTTATCTCCAGACTCATCGGCCACAGGCAAGAGGAATCTAACGTTAATTCCAGCTCGATTGTCCATTTATTTCATTGCAATCCATCTGATCAACGTATGATGTCGTACTAAAGAAAGCCATTACTGACAATCAAGGAATCATAAACAACCCCCCCCCCCCCCTTTCCTTCACGCATGATGGAGCATAATGTATACCGAGCATATGCATTTGAATTTTTTAATATAGCGTGTATAGGAACGAAACGCCAACCGATTATGTATAATATGCGTCGGGCCTATAACTCGCATTCTAGGAATTACTGCTCTACACTCTAAAAACATACTTATATTCACGACGGTACTAACACGACAATGTATGAATGGAAAAATATAACGTTCCCACATCCGGAACCATAGATACCCGATGTTGAATGGGCCATAGTAATGTCGATATAGCTATAATATTTAAAAAGTTATAGCCCTGCAAAGAAGGTGAGCGACTCCATAGGCTTACAGCACTGGCAGAGAGTGGTATAAGATGGGCAAACTGTGTGGCACAGAATGTGTTAAACTGGGAAATTATTAATATGGACACTCAAGCAAATAAAAGAAATAAATATAAAAAAGTTATACAATTTAAAATATCAAATTAGCTATTCAGGTAATTATATATATATATCAATAATAATAATAATAATGATGATGATACTATTATTACTACTACTACTACTACTACTACTACTACTACTACTACTACTACTACTACTACTACTACTACTACTACTACTAATAAATAATAATAATAATAATAATAATAATAATAATAATAATAATAATAATAATAATAATAATAATAATAATAATAATAATAATAATAATAATAATAATAATAATAATAATAATTATAATAATAATAATAATAATAATAATAATTACAATACTAATAACAATAATAATAATGATGATACTACGTTGTACGGAAAGAAGCATTTCATACAAAAGTATTCTGTATTTATGTATGACAACTAATAAAGAAACTTGAACTTGAAACTTGTCACTGTATCCCAGGTAGAGGTGTGTTTGATTATTATGACGCTCCTCTCACACACACATCATCTCACCAACACGTCATCCAGGCATCCTTCGAGCTGCCGCCATGTGATGGTTATATTTGAGTTCACGGAAGACTAGTGTTTTTTTTTACAAGCGGATTGTCTACATTGTTTAGACAAGGCTAATGCTCATTGTTCCATAAACGTCACACTCAGCAGTGACGCAGGTCACTTGGTGAAGTGAAGACACACACGTACACACACACACACACACACACACACACACACACACACACACACACACACACACACACACACACACACACACACACACACACACACACACACACACAACATCCCTCTAGGGATGTTTAAATAAGGAAACAGTTTATTTTATTTATTTTTAGCTTGACACAAAACCACAAAACATAACATCAATACCTTCTATTCTGAGCTGTCAAGTGGTGTTTTGATTAGAATTAATTTGTGTCTCAGTTCATATTCTTCAAGGCTGATCCTGGAGAAGCCCTGGTCCTGGAGAACCCCTCCCATCCCCACCCATGAGGAGCTAGCTAAGATGAGGAACAGCCATATATCTTATCTTATCTTATTCTATCAAGTTCCAAGTTTGCTTTTATTTGTCACGTATAAAGTACATGTACATTACAGTGAAATGCTTGGTTCTGTATCAGCCTTTGAGAATTTGCTTCATACAGTAAAAAAGTAAAAGAGGAATAAAGTCCCAACACTATACAAATATACAATATACAATATACAAACTAAAGTACAACCTAAGTACAATGAAAGTAAACGTGCAAGAGGCCATGAGGTACAAAGATGCGGACAATGAGGTACAAAAATGCAAAAAATATTTATAAAATTAGGTATGGATGTAGTGCAAATATTCATAATAAATAGATAAAATATGGTGTAGTGTTAAAGTGTTTAAAGTGTCTAAAGCGAGTGTTAAGGTGAGTGTTTCTAAAGTGAGTGTGTGCATGTGTGGATGTGTGTGCAATGAGTGTAGATGGATGGGCTGTTGTTACAAAGAGTAATTTAGCATCCTGATGGCCTGGGGATAGAAGCTCATTATGAGTCTTTCTGTACTGGCCAAGAGACTCCGGTAGTGCTTGCCTGACTGCAGCAGTGCAAAGAGGCAGTTGCTTGGGTGACTAGAGTCTTTGACTATTATCTTAGCCTTGGCCCTGCAACGCTTGGTGTAAATGTCCTGGAGAGTGGGAAGCCCACCTCCAATTGTGCGTTCGGCTGAACGTGCCACTCTCTGCAGTCTGTTGCGGTCGTGTGCGGTGCTATTCCCAAACCAGGAGGTGATGTTACCAGTCAGGATGCTCTCTATTGTGCATGAGTAGAAGTTCTTAAGGATCTTCTGACTCACTTTGAACTTCCTTAGGCACCTGGCACCTAAGGAAGTAGAGGCGCTGCCGTGCCTTCTTCACTACACTGTCAATGTGTGTGGTCCATGTTAAGTCCTCGGATATGTGGACTCCGAGGTACTTGAAACTGTTCACTCTCTCGACCGGTGCCTCGTAGATGCTGAGGGGGCTGTAGTCCCTGGCCCCCGACCTCCTAAAGTCCACAATCATCTCTTTCGTTTTGCTGACGTTCAGGGAGAGGCTGTTCTCCTGGCACCACAGCGCCAGGTTCTCTACCTCTCCCAGGTAGGCCCTCTCGTCATTTGCAGAGATCAGGCCCACCACAGCTGTGTCATCAAGTTAATGATTGTGTTGCTGTTGGGCTTTAATTGCCACACAGTCATTTGTGTAAAGCGAGTAGAGGAGGGGGCTCAGAACACAGCCCTGGGTTGCACCTGTGTTGAGAGTGATGGGTGAGGAGGTGCAGTTACTTGCTCGCACCACTTGGAGTCTTCCTGTCAGGAAGTCCAAGACCCACTGGCAGAGGTCGTAGTTCAAGCCCAGGTCTCTGAGTTTGACGACGAGCTTGGAGGGGACTATGTTATTGAATGCAAGCTGTAGTCAATAAATAGCATTCTCATATAGTTCCCCTGCCTCTTGTCCACGTGTGATGCTGCCCTGTGCAACACATGGGCTATGGCATCCTCCGTGGACCTGTTGGGGCAATATGCAAATTGCAGGGGATCCAGGATGTTGGGGAGGGAGGAACAGATGTAGCGCTTCACTAGCTTCTCAAAGCACTTGGCTATGGAGGTGAGAGCTACAGGGCGGTAGTCATTGAGGCAAGCGGGTATGGATTTTTTTGGGTACAGGGACAATAGTGGACTTTTTAAACCTTTGAAAAACTCTTGATCTAAAACTCTTGATCTTCAACTCTAGATCTTATCGAGTCTCAAGTATACCTGATATTATTGACTATTGAAGCTGGCTAGCTCTTATCGCCGTTTTGCTGTTAGAAAGTAGCACCAGGGATGTGTGTGTGTGTGTGTGTGTGTGTGTGTGTGTGTGTGTGTGTGTGTGTGTGTGTGTTTGTGTGTGTGTGTGTGTGTGTGTGTGTGTGTGTGTGTGTGTGTGTGTAACCAAACTGCGAGATCTGGGTTTCATGATGCCAGTGATTGGTCTCCTAAGTGTCTCTGTGACAGATACCAGTCTCCCTCCAGAGTGACATAGCAAAAGCGTAATGGGTTTGTGGATTAGCACTTAGTGTTAATTATGGCAATGCGCCCCACTAAACACATTCACATTAACATGACCATAACTAGCCTGGCTCAGCTCTGTCCTGAATGAGGACTATTACTGAATGAAGACTGCTACTGAATGAAGACTGCTACTGAATGAAGACTGCTACTGAATGAAGACTGCTACTGAATGAAGACTGCTACTGAATGAAGACTGCTACTGAATGAAGACTACTACTCAAGTTTCAAGTTTCAAGTTTCTTTAATAGTTGTCATACAGAAGTACAGAATACTTTTATACAAAATGCTTCTTACTGTTACGCTCCAGAGACTGTGCTAGACAAGATAAGTATCAAATAACATAGTATAGCATGTAAATTAGAAGTAGAAAATGAGGTCACAGTGTTCAGTATAGACATATGTACAATGTTCGATGCAGAATAGACGTAACTGAGTTACCATATAATATACAATACTATGCAGTGTACTAATATACAATACTATATAGTGCAAGGCAGAAATGGGATGAGGTACAATTTAGGTACAATTTACAGTAAGGTGTACGAGTTGTAGTGCAAATCCTTTATCAATAAATATAAAGTGTGGGGAGTGGGTGCTACAGTGTGTTTGTTTAAAGTGAGTGTGTGCGTGTGGATGTGTGTGCTATGTGCGTTTGATGGTTGTTGTGTAGCGTTCATTGTTCGTTGAGCAGCCTGATGGCCTGGGGATAGAAGCTTCTTCTGAGTCTTTCTGTGCTCGCCTTGAGACTCCGGTATCGCTTGCCTGACCGCAGCAGTTTAAACTGAATGAAGACTGCTACTGAATGAAGACTGCTACTGAATGAAGACTACTAGTGAATGAAGACTACTAGTGAATGAAGACTACTAGTGAATGAAGACTGCTACTGAATGAAGACTGCTACGGCACATTTACATTGATGTGGAAACTGAATATTTTCATTAATGTGCACTGTCCCTGGGTAAAAAATAAATAAACACGTTTTAAATTGAAAGCAAGGTATTGGCAAGGGCTCGAGCTGGAGACTATAGCAAAAAAGAACCCTAGCCTACTGTTTGTGCATTATGCCCTTTATGAAACATGCACACAGATGCCTTAAAGGGGAACAATTTTACTATTTCTTTCACTATTTGGGCACTTTTACACAATTCCTGTGAGTTTATGGAACACCTCTGTAATTATATATTTTTTTTAATTCATTGTTTTGTATTTCTAATCAAGTCCTCAAAAACAGCATTTTTCTACCTGAAGATCTCGAGCCGTTTTGAGCCTGGGCTCCTAAACCACTGTGTGGCCATCTGGCACATTAACATGCAGCGGTGTCTTTCTGACATCACAAATCATCACATTTTCAGATGACTCAGTTCAGTGAGGGTGAATATTGTGAGAGGAGAATTGGAAGAATGTGCCAATATGAGAATTAGAGACATAGATCATATTAATATAAGTCCATATAGCTAGGAAACAATGCTAAACACTGAAAAAGGCCATTTATAAGATAGTTCCCCTTTAAATACAGTATTTTAGTACTTCAGTAGTATCAGTAGTATCCTACTGAATAGAAATAAACATCAAAATATAGATGTCAATTCATTTCAAACCTATGCATGTATAGGATGTGTTTTACACATGGAAACTGGAATGGAAATTTATTGGAAGTGTAAGAAAGGTTGGAGGGGCATGTGACGGAACTGATCCATACCTTGTGTCATACCGATACCTCATAGTGACCTCTGACCTCTGTTCCTCTTACCACTGTCATGGTCTTCACTGATTCTATCATGATCTTCACTATGCGCTTACTTTTGTTGTATCTTTGTATTGGTGTATATGTTGGTAGCAACCATTTCATGATTAGTTTATCTGGAAACAGGCTAGTGTGCAAGATGTCCATTAATGGCTGCGGATGAGGACTGTGACTGTCCAGTGAAAGCTAAAGAAAAGAGTTATGTAGAGTACATAGAGCACAGAGCTTATATGCTATCTTTCCATTTTCTTTATCATTGGTCTAAGCAAGTGGTTGGCGACCTTGGCAGGCATTACAAGGTCACAAGGTCCACCCCCTTTCTCTCTCTCCATCTCTCTCTCTCCATCCTGTAGCCCCTGGTTATCTCCCATCTGGGTAGATAAATCAGGCCTATTGTTGGTATGGCAGAGCGAGAGAGAGATAGAGAAAGAGGATGGACCTTGTGACCTTGTAATGCCTGTCAAGCTCGATAAATTCCATATTGGCAAAATGACCTGGTAAGAAGGAAGTCCAGGAGGATAAAAAGGAAGTTGAAGGATGTGTTCCTTTTAAGCAAGAATTTTAGCTTCCTGCCGTTACTCCCCAAAATGGCAAATCATGAGAAGCTTTTTTGCACAGGGGTTTTGGACGTTTCATCAAATCAGGCCAGCTTAAACAGTGGTGATGCAGTCTAGTCTTGTGTCCTCTTTTTAGCAAGACAATCTACCATCGTAGGGATGGGTATCATAAGCTAAAGTAGTCATGCTCCTCACTGCATTGGACCTTGCTCATAGCATCACTCAGTGGTAAAGGCATGTTTTTTCCAACTACGCACCATTGCCAAACTCAAAGCCCTTCTCTCCCCTGCAGACCTTCAGAGAGTCATCCACGCCTTCATTTCATCTAGATTAGACTACTGCAACTCCCTCTATATAGGCATTAACCAGTCTTCCCTGTCCCGCTTACAACTGGTACAAAACGCTGCTGCCAGACTGTTGACCGGAACCCGCAAGAGAGACCACATCACCCCTGTCCTTGCCTCCCTTCATTGGCTCCCAGTACGCTACAGGATAGATTTGAAGGTTCTCCTATTTGTTTTTAAAGCCCTTAATGGTCACCCCCCCTCCTACATCTCAGACCTCCTATCCCCCTATTCCAACACCAGGTCCCTCAGGTCAGCCGATCAGAGGCTCCTGACAGTCCGGAGGTCTAACCTCAAGCTCAGGGGGGACCGTGCCTTTGCTATCGCAGCCCCTGAACTGTGGAACAGCATCCCCACCTCCATTAGGCTCACCCCCTCGATAGATGCCTTCAAATCGAGGCTCAAAACCCACTTCTACCTACTAGCCTTTCCCGTTCACTGACTCATGCCCTGTTTTCCTATGTGTTTGCCTGTGTGCCCTCCCATAAAACGGAGTGTGATTCTTGTCATTATGTATCTATGTGTACCCTCTGTACAGCACTTTGGTTGACACGCGTCATGTGAAATGTGCTATATAAATAAATATGATTGATTGATTGATTGATCACATGCAGTAGTACCATATACCATGATGGTGCATGCTTTCATCCGAAGCACCACACAGCGCCATGAGTGCATTCATCAGTATGCCCACCGGTGGGAATTGAACCCCAAACCCATGCTGGCAACATTAGTTCCATACTCTGCGCAATGAATTACCCAAGACCACCGGTTTTCATATATGCAAGCATTAAAATATATATCATTAATAGATATTAGGCAATACATTTCAAGGACTGGAGATCTTGACGTCCCGGAGGGAGGTGTAATCCATGGGTTGTCAACCATTAAAACCCCAACCCCATTCAACATCACCTTCCGTAATGGAATTGTCCATGTCAGGTATCCGGGTGTTGGTCGGGTTTAATGCCGTTGTTTCACGGTGCCTGGTTTGTCTCATTAAAAGCAGAGAGATTCCACGGTGTGCTGGGCTGTCTATTTTTTATTGGCGTTTTCCTCATGCCAGTGGTTTCATGGCCACCCGGGAAGAAGCTCGATAGAGATGTCTCAAGATGCTGAGTCATGGAAGGGTTGGAAAGAAGGGACGTCGATCTAAAAAATCTATTTGATAGATTCGATTTTCTTTTCACACAGACTTTGTTTTCACTCTCTGTTGTACAGTAGCTTGTGGTGAATCTGGTTTCTAGGGTTATACAGTTGGTTGAGGAAGTACATCGGGATTGGCCCTCTGTTGAGAAGAGTGAAGTACTTTAATATGCTTCCTCTGGCGTTAGAATTGGTTGATAATACATGGCAATACACTGTTGCAGTTCAAATGTATTTAAATCAAAATTGTGAAGCTGCAGTGTCAGAAGTTACAGTGGAAACAAAGACATGATGGACGTGACTGGGATTCAGAGAGGTCAAGCTGACTAATAATACACACTGAACCTCAACCTTGAGCACTCTGGATGACTGAAGGGATGAGGAGAGGGGGGGGGTATAGCTGAAGTGAAGAGAAGGAGACGTGAGGGGAAGAACAGAGAACAGTTCAAAGAAGTCAAATACGCTGTAGAGACAGAACTGAAGCCTGATAAAAGGAGGAGAGAAAGGTCGATTGTGTGTGCCATTAAAGCGCTGGACACAAACGATGTAACATGGACGTTCCACTCTATTAAATGGTGGTTTCTGAGAGAGTGAGTGAGTGGTTAAATACACAGGGAGGGTAAGAGGGGCAGTCATGGTTTAACTGTGATGGATTGGTCCCTCCATTTTCAACCCATTCCTCTATTCTCCTTCTGCTCCCCCACTCCCAACAGCATATCTCATCGATCTGCCATCGTTCTGCTATTATCTTGCCCTTTCCTTTCCCTTCCCCTCTCACTTTTTCTTCTTCTTCTTCTTCTTCTTCTTCTTCTTCTTCTTCTTCTTCTTCTTCTTCTTCTTCTTCTTCTTCTTCTTCTTCTTCTTCTTCTTCTTCTTCTTCTTCTTCTTCTTCTTCTTCTTCTTCTTCTTCTTCTTCTTCTTGTTCTTCTTCTTCTTCTTCTTCTTCTTCTTCTTCTTCTTCTTCTTCTTCTTCTTCTTCTTCTTCTTCTTCTTCTTCTTCTTCTTCTTCTTCTTCTTCTTCTTCTTCTTCTTCTTCTTCTTCTTCTTCTTCTTCTTCTTTATGTCATGAAATGTTGCTCTTCAAGTGATGCTAGTGCAGAACCTGAGAACCTGCTGAAGGGTTACTTTCATCAAAGTATGTTCTGACTCTTACCAATGCCCTTATCCTCTCCCTCTCCCTCCCGGCAGGTGACTGGCCAGCTTCCGTGGGATTTGATGTCACCTATAGGTCGGTCCAACTGAAGATGGAAACACTGGAGTCTGAGCTGACCTGCCCGATCTGCCTGGAGTTGTTCGAAGACCCCCTGCTCTTGCCGTGCGCCCACAGCCTGTGTTTCAACTGCGCCCACCGCATCCTCGTCTCACACTGCTCCACCAGCAAGCCCCTCGACTCCATCTCGGCCTTCCAGTGCCCCACCTGTCGCTACGTCATCACGCTCAACCACCGCGGCCTGGAGGGCCTGAAGCGCAATGTGACCCTCCAGAACATCATCGACCGCTTCCAGAAAGCCTCCCTCAGCGGCCCCAACTCCCCCACCGAGTGCCGGCGTCTGCAGCCGCAGCGGCCCTACAGCGGCACCATCAGCGGCGGCGGCAGCACGAGCGGAAGCAGCGCCCGCGGCAGTCCGGCCACGTCCAGCCACTCGTACTCACACAGCAACCACAGCAACGCCAACCACAGCCCGGCCGCCATGGACCCGCGCATCAGCTGCCAGTTCTGCGAGCAGGACCCGCCGCGCGAGGCGGTCAAGACGTGCGTGACGTGCGAGGTGTCGTACTGCGACCGCTGCCTGCGCGCCACACACCCCAACAAGAAGCCCTTCACCAGCCACCGTCTGGTGGAGCCCGTGCCGGACACCCACCTGCGCGGCCTCACCTGTCTGGAGCACGAGAACGAGAAGGTGAACATGTACTGCCTGGTGGATGACCAGCTCATCTGTGCCCTTTGCAAGCTGGTGGGCCGCCACCGGGAGCACCAGGTGTCCTCGCTCAGCGAGCGCTTCGACAAGCTCAAGGTCAGTCCCCTCACGTGCCCTCTCAACTGGCTCACAGTGCATGTGGTGTTATATGGTGCTATATCAACATGTTTCTTTATACTGCCCTTACGTTTTGCTGTGTCCCCTGCTCTGCTTTAGAAGGGCAAGGTAAGTAACAGCTCACCCCCGGATTGGATTAAGAAAGGGGTATCGATAATTTAGTATTTAGCTTCAGTTATTCAGTTATTTTCAAATACTTAACAAGTTTTGCTTTTGCATCACCTATTTCTCTCATTCAAACCTTGCAAAAATGTGCAGCAAATTGTCGTTTTAATCCATCAATCCCCCGGGCAGTGTTATTATTGTGTGCACTACACTACACTCCCCTTGTACACAATCCTACCAACCTTTGTTCAACAATCTATGGAGAGAGAGAGAGAGAGAGAGAGAGAGAGAGAGAGAGAGAGAGAGAGAGAGAGAGAGAGAGAGACATATCACAGAGAGAGAGAGAGAGAGAGAGAGAGACATATCACAGAGAGAGAGAGAGAGAGAGAGAGAGAGAGAGAGAGAGAGAGAGAGAGAGAGAGAGAGAGAGAGAGAGAGAGAGAGAGAGAGAGAGAGAGAGAGAGAGCGCGCAGCAGAGAGCGATAGATAGAGAGTCCATCATTATAATAGTCGATGAGCTGGCATTCCCTGTGGCCATTCTGCTTCCAGACGCTATGTGCTCCCTGCTGACCAGCTACAAAGAGCAGAGGCCTGCTGAGTCAGCGGGAACAACACAACAGAGAGAGGCGCTAGCTGGAGCTAATTCACACTAAACACTAAAGACCTAAAGCTGCTCGCTAACGTTAGCCGGGGCTAAAAGCTGACACGTGTGCATGTGTTTTTGTGTATATGTGGGTTCTTGCATCTCTGGTGTGTAAGCATAATGTGTTTTCCCAATATCTGTGTTGTGAGATAGATTTCAGCATTGTGACTGATGCTTCTTCCAAGTAATTAGCTTGACATTAAATAACTAGGCCTACGTTGGAAATCCCTGTGTGAGAAGGCCATTTGTTATGTATATAGAGATTTATAATAACTAGATCACACATGGATTTTTGGTGTAAATTAATTCGTGAATATTCAAGTTGGATTTCCACTTCCTAGATTAAGTGACAGCAAGTCTTTCCCAACCCGTATAATGTGATGGGAACGTGTAAATTGTGGTTTTACCTTCCTCATTGATATCAATGCGTGACCCATAGGCAGGAATTTGCCCTGTAGAGATCTAGTTTCGAGGGATCGGCCCTGTAGTTTCATTGAGATTCCTTCCCTATTATTGAGAAAATTACGACAAGGTCAAGTTACAGATTGAAGTTAGAAACTGTTTGTTTTCATTGTCCCTGTATTGCATAGCAACATAATAGGACCGCACTCTACATAACATAACGTCGCCTTTTTGTATGTAACATGACAATGTTTCCATTTGACACGTGATCCCTTGTAAATAAGGCTTTGTTCCATAGTTCCCCACATTGAGGAAATTCCATTGATGTTTTGCAACCCCATGGGTCTTGGGATGTGAACGTTGATCCAGGTTAATTGTGTTAAATGAATGGCATTGTTGTACATCGAGAGGGGAGAGAATACCTGAGAACAGGCTACTGACTCCGTCCCAGGGCTGGATGATCACTACTCTGTGACTGCTGTTCTCTCAGGAAATAGCACTGGGATATTTGATTGGTTTGGGCGTTTCACTGTATGTGTTTGTGTGACAGAATCTGAATCAACTTTCTCTCTGAAAATAGAATGAATCTAGTCGGCTGTCCAATATCGTTTAAAGGGAGAGGCAGTCCTGACTGAGAGAAGCAGAGCGGGCAAGAAGGGAACGTTGTGGTGGGATTGGATCCCAGGCTACAGCAGGGGGTGGAACATGTGGTCCCAGAGGCAGGGGTCTTAACCACTGGACCCTGTTCCCCATCATTAGCGCAACATCAGACATGATGTTCTGACACCTCACATCCCTGATATGCCGGTGGAATCAGTTTCATCTTCGTGGTGGAAAACACCATCCTGTTACTTATGCACCGTAAAATGATTAACCCATGCGGACAGTTATGTTCTCACTTTCATCTCTGAACCAGTGTTCCCAACAGGATTCCCGCCTGCTCTGCACCACCTCTCATTGTCTTAGAACCGAGTGGGGTGAGCGGTTTATCTTAATTTGCTCCTGGATTAAAAAAGAAAAAGAAAACACTTGTTTTTCCTCTTCTCCCCGTGCCGCTCTATCTCCACCGGAGTCTGCCGGAGAAAGCTTAAGCGGCTAAACCCCCCCCCCCATCCCCCTTCTTCCTCCCGCCTCCTCTCATCATGGCTGGCTGTGGTTCATTTGAACGTTCCCCCAGCTGAGGCTTTGAACTTCCCTGACTTTGAACTCCGCAATCTCCCTCGAAACCTGGGAGGGGACCAGCGCCGGTCCAAGCCGCGGCTCAGCGCCACAGTGGCAGCAGCCGCTGGGTAACTTCTAATCTTCCTCCGTCGGAGGAATGTCATATTTGATATGTATAGACGATCCGAGGCGACGTGGGTTCCAGGGGCAGAGGGGAAGGCCACGTGCCTCTCGACACACACATATATGTACGCTCTCTACAGGAATGACACAAGGTTTGACATTAGTCGTGGAGTATCTGTCAAATACAGTGAGTAGGCTCATTCCTGCTGCTGCTGCAGTTCTGCTGCTGGTGGTATGACTACTACCATACTGTCTTTACACCTGTATCACTGCACATATTATACTACAACTCTGTAGGCTACGTGTTATGATTAGCACTACACTCAGTAGTACTAATGTGTATATTCTGTACCCAGTTTAATCACCTGGTCCTGTACATTGTATATTGTGGCTATATTTGCACTCTGGTTGGATGCCAAACTTATTTTTGTTGTACTGTACTTGTGCTGTATAATGACAATATATTTGAATCTGATCTAATCAAATATAATTGCACTCTCTCTCTCTCTCTCATTCCACCATATAAGCACTCTGAGCTGTCAGTGCTGTGCATAATGACATTGTTATCGACTGTTTTTATTTTGAGAGGGAGAGATATTTCGACGTAGCCTACCACGCCCTACTTGTCTGACCTTCGATCCACGGCAGCAATTAACGGCAACATCCTCCTCACGCTCCATCGCCTCGGTGAGAGCAGGGTTCACACCCCACCCCCGTGACGAGCATGTTGACCTCCATATGAACCCTGCTTCCATGTAATTCACAGCCGCATCTTGTGTGCGTTGTGCGCGGCGCGCCGGGAGCTGCGTGGCGCTAAATGATTCTTCACAGATTAGGTGGAGAAGCCGCTCTCCCCCGCAGGCGATGAAGCGGTGCGTCTCAGGAGGAAGGGGGACGATGGGGGAATAATGTGCAAACACGGCGGCAGATGATGGCCTAAAGGCAGCTCAACATCTGACACCCCATGAAGCTAGTTTAATTCTCCTCTGCAGCTAGTTAGCGGTCGTCTGGTTGATTCCTGTTACATGTCAATTTGCGTGTTGAGTTGAAAGGACTTGAAAGACGTCTCGGAGCGGTGCAGGTGAGGACTGGAACTGTGACTATTGGAAGTTAAGGTTCTGTGGACCCTGTGATGTGACGCCACAAACCGCGTACTGTATTAAAGGAGAATTCCGGTATCTTTAAATATGGACCCTATTTCTCCATCATGTGGGGTCTAAATGAATAATAGGCACAAACCTGTTTGCTACTTGAGGGTTTTCTGGCCGGCAGCCGCAGAACGGGCTGCTAAGTAATCACACTGGACAAACAACAAGGTCAAAGTGTCACCGACGGGGCCACATCAACAGCGCTGTGGTTTGTAATGGTGATCCATTTTCTCATGTTGTTTTCTGTCAGATCGTGTATCGTTTCACTGATTCGGAGGCGCTACATGAATTAGGAAAACCTACACGTAGCAGTGTAGTTTATTATATTATCGATGCACTGCAATAAAGGTGGAAAGTCTGAAAGTGAGGACATTTAGTGCAGGCAGTGAGGAATTGACAGGAGGAAAGGAACAGAGAGATCAATGGGGAGGGAGAGAGAGAGAGAGAGAGAGAGAGAGAGAGAGAGAGAGAGAGAGAGAGAGAGAGCGGTGACGCATATAGAAGAGGGGAAAGATGAGGAAAGAGGAGTCAGAATAGATCAAATGATAAATGGACCCTTTCCAGTCACATGACCGCCGGTGGTTAACACTGACATGCTGGAACTCTGTGCACTTGCGGAGCGCTAATGAGCCGACATCTTAGCTCGAGCCCCGCAGAGCCGGTGACATCTGTGACACACAAACATAGGTGACGTGTGTGACTTCAAATGAGCTACAGATACAGTACATAATGTCACACACTCAGGCTTACCCATTTGTATGCATAGGAACAACAGCGCAGCTTACAGTAAAAATGTGATTCTAGTTATTGCTTGGCTATTCTCACGTTTTCACACGATTTTATTTAAGAGCCGCGGCCTTAAACATGCCCACAATGCAAAACAAATCCATCTACCAGACAGACACCGGCACGACATACACACAGCGATCATCCATAATTCAACACTGCTCCTCATCATCACAACACAATGCTTTCTAGTGCATAATGTTAACTGCACAAATATGACAAATGTAATTTCACTCACCATTAGTAATGGCATTTGTAAACTGCGTGCAACTTTCTGAGAACAACATCCTTCCATTCCTCCCGACTGCTCTCTCTACCTCTTTCCCTCTCGCTCGTTTTCTCCCTCTCAGAGTGCGTGAGGTTGGCACTAAAGTGACACAGATAATATTCATACTGGTTTAAATTAACAATTAGATGCTACATAAAATGCAGCTCCCAGACAAAGAAGGAATGCAGTCCTTTATTCAAGTAATCCAGCCATAATCCAAAACGCAGTTAAATACTGACAAAACCTGGTTATTATGATAGTGTTTAGGGGTAGGGTCCAGATTGTGTAGCAAACACACAATAGACCACAAATCACTTTTGGCCCCACAAATGCTATGCATAAGTGGTCAATTCAAAGTATAATGGAATGTGCCCACAACACAGGAAAACATGGATGTGTGTGTGTGTGTGTGTGTGTGTGTGTGTGTGTGTGTGTGTGTGTGTGTGTGTGTGTGTGTGTGTGTGTGTGTGTGTGTGTGTGTGTGTATGTGTGTGTGTGTGTGTGTGTGTGTGTGTGTGTGTGTGTGTGTGTGTGTGTGGTTGTGCGTAATTGTGGGCGTATGCGTGTGCCTCCATACAGTATGTATATATGTATGTGTGTATGTTGGTGTGTATGTGCGTGTCTGCAATGGTGTGTAGTGATAGGAACTGTCTGGTTCTCTCACGTGACATGATCTATCACAATATGGAGTGTGGGTATGTATGTAGGTATGTGTCTTTGTGTGTGTGTGTGTGTGTGTGTGTGTGTGTGTGTGTGTGTGTGTGTGTGTGTGTGTGTGTGTGTGTGTGTGTGTGTGTGTGTGTGTGTGTGTGTGTGTATGTACAATTTGTGTTCATCTTTGCCGGCATGCATGCAATTGTGTGGTGTGCGCACGTGTGTGGTTGTGCGTAATTGTGGGCGTATGCGTGCGCCTCCATACAGTATGTATATATGTATGTGTGTATGTTGGTGTGTATGTGCGTGTCTGCAATGTGTGGTAGTGATAGGGGCTGAGTGCGTGGGAAACAAGGCTGCATCTGAAGGATAGTGTGATAGACATCACATAGCCATGCCGATGGACCCGTCAAGGACATACTGTAGTAGAGAGCTTTTAGACGGTATGTCTGTGTGTGGCGCGCGTGTACATGTGTACACGTGTGTGTGTGTGTGTGTGTGTGTGTGTGTGTGTGTGTGTGTGTGTGTGTGTGGTGTGTGTGTGTGTGTGTGTGTGTGTGTCCATGTGTCTATGCATGAGACTTTGTGTTGCTGTGTCCAAGTATGTGCATGCGAGCAAAAGTTGTATGCATCATTGTGTGCCAAGTGCCTGCATTTGTCCAGGCCTGTGTCCTGTCGATGCATGATGCATGATGCATGTGCTGTGGAAATATGTCACGGCAGGTTATCGTAGAAACAGAGTGGGTTGTGGTTTGTGTGTGTGTGTGTGTGTGTGTGTGTGTGTGTGTGTGTGTATGTGTGTGTGTTTATGTGTGTCTGAATGTGTATGCATGTGTGTGTGTGTCTGTGTGTTTGTGTGTCTGTGTGTTCGTGTGTGTGTATGCATGTGTGTATGCATGTGTGCGTGTGTGTGCATGTGCGTGCGTGTGTGTGCGTGTGTGTGTGTGTGTGTATGCATGTGTGTATGCATGTGTGTGCGTGTGCATGTGTGTCTGCGTGTGTCTGCGTGTTTGTGTGTGTGTATGCATGTGCGTATGCATGTGTGTGTGTGTGCATGTGCGCGTGTGTGTGTGTGTGTGTATGCATGTGTGTATGCACGTGTGTGTGTGTGTGTGTGTGTGTGTGTGTTGTGTGTGTGTGTGTGTGTGTGTGTGTGTGTGTGTGTGTGTGTGTGTGTGTGTGTGTGTGTGTGTGTGTGTGTGTGTGTCCTGCTGCGGGCTGCCAGACAGGGACAGTCCTCAGGGGCAGGAGTCAGTGTGAGCTGCTGGGAGCGGAGCGGCACGTCTGCATCGTCAACAACACGCAACTCCAGTTCATCCCTGATACTAAAATAGCACAGCAGTGATTAGCTACTCTACCTTAAAACCTTTATTTTGTATAAACAAAAACATTACATTTCAATTCAATATGTTACGTTACAAGTATAACGTTCTGGATACATGTAGACACATGGGTGCAGTGAGCGAAATGTGGAGCTTCTTTTTCTCTTTGTAGCTGTCGTTGTTTTAACATCCAGACCACGGTGAGTCAGATCCATAATCCAAACACTGACACGTTGGTTCTCGTCTCATGTTCATCTACTGACGTTAAAAGGCATATTATTACCGGGGATGCAGTGGCCGGTAGACCGACTGGAACTCTGTTTAATCATCATTTTGAGCATCAAATAATTTGTTGTTTTATGTTGTTGGCTGTTTGCTGTACAGTCATCACTGATATTTTACACATTTTTTTTTATCTTGCCACTTACAGCACTGCTTATTACCGATGTAGATTAGAGAGTCGACAGCAAACAAGCTCAGCGGCGTCCCATTTCTTATGCTTTTGGCTGCATAATGCATCATCCTGGCATGGAGCTCATCAATCTGTGTTTTGCGAGTGAGAGGCTTGCAGTTCCCCCGGCCATCTCTGGTGGGAAGGCTGGAAATTAATTTCTGTGACTCTTGTGTTGTGTTATGTTTGCCGCTGGAGAGGAATTCCAGAACTCTAAAACATGCCGTTCCCATGTTTGTCTCTTTGTCTCTTTGTCTCCCTGTCTCTTTGGACACACAGCTGCCCGGACAGAGATGTTGCTCTTCTCTTCGCATTCCGTTCCCGTGAATCTCTGGTCACCCAACACACACACACACACACACACACACACACACACACACACACACACACACACACACACACACACACACACACACACATAGACCATTATCTCTCTCCCTGACAGTGACACATATAGCATGGAGAGTCAGCGTGTCTGGCTATGAGACACAAACAATCGAAGAAACCAAGATATGAATCTCACACAGACACATCCCATGTGGGCGTATGGCCAGGACTGTGGATATTAACTGGGAACTCATAAAAAGGCATTGGTGTGTTACGTGCACATTAATGTTCTGGATACAAGCTAATATCCTGGCTAATGTCAGTAGGTCAAAATATGCGTTTAACCTCTTAAGTATACCCCCCATTTTGCAGAAAACTAAAGCGATTTGCATACCTATATTTATATTTTATACTTATAGAACATGCATGAGTCTGTCTCTTTTGAAAGGTACATTCTGAAGTTGCTAAGTCAATAACGGAAAATCACTTTGAGTGAATAGAGAAACAGAGGTTTGAACACACTGAAATAAAAAATCTTCTCCTTACTTTTGTGTTGACTTGTCGCCAGATTCCCGTTTTTTGGTTCCAGCATTTATAAAAATCCATTCAAAAATGAGTGCTTGAGAAACGTTTTGGTAAAGTGTGTACCGGAAAGAAACCGTGTGGTTATCCAAGATGGCCATCCACTTCAATTCATTCTGACGCTCGAGTCACAACAACGGACTTATTCATCAACTTTCACCACCTTCCCCCATTCTCACCCGCTCGGCTGCAGTCTCTTTCGGAGCGGACGCTCGTTGGCTACAATGGTGATCAATCATTTTCGCCATGAATGAATGAATGAAAACTTTATTGCAGAATGGGTACAATACAGTATGGCTCAATATCGGCACCATCAGCTGTTATTGTTCAGTGCTAGACCGTTCAGAAACGGATGTGGTCATTTGACGGAGAGGCCTGTCAAATGGCGCTCACCGGATATATCGCCATGTAACACAAGACCCGAAGCACGCAGCTGGATGAGTGTGGTGGTGATCGAACGGCGGCAAATTCAACTTTCAAATCCATACCACATCCCCATCCAAGACACACCCCCCTGATAAAGCACGTCATGACCGAAGAAAACACAAACAGCCCTCGCGCCACTCACACCGCCATGCACGGTGACAGGAATTGCCACCCCTGTCCAGACTGTGGCGTTTTCAGCCTGGGTAACTGTACTGCTGTTGCGTGGGCTGAGTGACCATGGGCTGACTTTGCCAACTCCAGTACCCTCTGGACTGTGTGCCCTCCTGGTGTCAGCGACGTGCAGAGCAGAGGGGCTTGCGGTGCTGGGCCCCAGTGTCCCACTCTTAAAGCCTATGGGAGAGGGCCGCTGGTGCGTGTTATATAGCAGGCAAGGTCTCTTCTTTATGAACCTCTAGAAACGGATGGTCCGCCTACCCTCTTTCCAGTGGACAGTGCGACAGAGCTGGCCAGTCGGCGCCCCTTGTCCTGGTAATGTTCCCCAGCTGGATACATAGCTACAAGTGTGTATGCAGTTTGTGCCCCCCCCCCACGCATGCACACACACGCACAGACACACAGACACACACACATGGACACATAGGGATTACAGTAGAATTTCTATATGTCTTGATAGATACACATGCACACCAGGGGTTGCGCTAGGATTTTAAACTGCCGGCCAGAATGTCCGGAATGATTATGATTGTTTGTCGGACAAATGATTAAAAAACTGCCATATCTATTTCAATGCATGAACGACAGGCAGGTGCATTTAATGATGTAGCCTAACAATAACAACATATGTTACAGCGTAGTATATACTTATTTTGGACTGAAAAAGATTTGAAAATAAGGGAATAATATAAAAATGTAATGGGCCTATTAGCCTACAGCTTCGCCTTGCACAAGTGGATGGATTGGGGTCCCCAACCCTTTTTGCACACGGACCGGTTTAATGTTGGCATTATTTTCATGGGCCGGCCTTCAAGGTGTGGCAGCTCCGTAATAAACTATCCATTTATATGGAATTCAACGTATTATAGTTAAAGGGGAACTATTTTACTATTTCTTTCACTATCTGGGCACTTTTACACAATTCCTGTGAGTTTATGGAACACCTCTGTAATTATATATTTTTTAAATTCATTGTTTTGTATTTCTAATCAAGTCCTCAAAAACAGCATTTTTCTACCTCAAGATCTCCAGCCGTTTTGAGGCTGTGCTCCTAAACCACTGTGTGGCCTGGTGGCATCTGCCACATTATCATGCAGCTGAGTCTCTCTGACATCACAAATCATCACATTTTCAGATGACTCAGTTCAGTGAGGGTGAATATTGTGAGAGGAGAATTGGAAGAATGCGCCAATATGAGAATTAGAGACATAGATCATATTAATATAAGTCCACATAGCTAGGAAACAATGCTAAACACTGAAAAAGGGCCATTTATAAGATAGTTCCCCTTTAAACGAAATATACAACTCACCATAACGCAGAATCAGTGGGAGCCTGAGCTTGTTTCTCTGCAACGAGATGGTCCCATCTATTGGTCCCGTTCTTTGCTCACGTTTCTTTCTTTAAAAAAACTTTGAATCCAGGGTGCTTGGTCTCAATGTGCAGAAGCAGTTTTGAAGGCTTCATTGCCTGCGTTAGTTGTCCTCGTCCTCAATTTATTAATTGGTTAATCAGGCGATGTAAAATCAGAAAATAATCCAACACAGAGGGTACTGTACATTACTGTACTTAGTAACGTGACTTTACTTCGTGGTAGTCAAATCATAACAACCACAGGTGCGCAAACGCAACGTGCCAACTGGAGGTGAGAGTACTGGCAATAGCACTGGGACAAACCTAACCCAATACATAACAGTTTGCTAGCTTGTCGCAGCGATTTATGCAGAGGAGATTTGGCACGAGTCACCCGTTGAAGAGGCACAGGCGAGAGAAAAGGGCGGTGATGTTACCGTCGGATAAAATCTGGTAGTTTTCAAAATAAATTTTTTTTTATTAAATTTGTACACTGCCCGAATGTCCGGAGGGAATTACATTTTCTGTTTAAATTTTTTTTTATTATTGATCTTTTCCCCCTCCTTTTTCCTCCGATTTACTCCCATCCCAATGTTAGTCGTTATGCCAATTCCCAATCCCCTTCCTGGTCGCTGCGCACTTACCCCCACAGTCGGTCTGGGAGAGTGGAGGCTATCACGTGCTTCCTCCGACACACGTCTAGCCAATCAACCGCTTCTTTTCACCTGGCAGCGCGGACTCTCACTGAGAGGGTGTAACGTGTGGAAGGATCACACTACCCCCCTTAGATCCTATCGCGCTGAGCAGGCGCCCGACCGAACTGTAGGAGTCGCTGTTTACAACAACCCGGACCCACCCCGCCAGCTTTCCCACCCTCTAATACAGCCAATTGTATTAGTGTGAACGGCCAGCCAAGCTGGTGACAACGCCGGAGCTGTGAGCTGGATTCGAACAGGCGAACCAGCGTCTCCGGTGTTGTGACGAACGCAATCTCCGCTACGCCACCTGACCGCCCTTACATTTTCCGGTTTTG
>NC_140180.1:52281386-52331307 GCF_963971535.1 Notolepis coatsorum | reverse complement strand
GTCTCTACACTCTATGTTAAAGTACCTTTCCTCTGCTGGGTATTTGCATGTGCTAGGAGGTCATCCACACTTATATGCGTGCAGTGACTCACTTTATTTCCTAGCTTCACAGCATACATCCTTTATTAGCTCATTGATTTAGAAAAAAAGTCAAATAAAAGATAAATCATTGCTCAGCATAGCATTGTAAATGGAAGGTAGTTAATGAATGCCATTGAATGTTTCCTCTTAGATTTGATCACAACCGCATGTGCAGTCATCCAGTGACTGTGGGAAAACACATCCAGCCATCCGGCCATGATTTAATGTGCTCCTCAACGTGACCTTCAACAAGACCCCTTAAGCAATATGGCTCACAATCATGACTCAAGAGCAAAAGCATAACACTACATTACAGCAGTTGTCAAAGCAAACATCCACTCGCACGGACTCTAAAAGGGCCATAGTTATGACCACATCAAAGGGACCATACTTATGGCCGCTTCATCACAATGTGTAGTTGCAGCCGTTTACAAGCTACTAATTTCTGCACTGTGTCATACAACAGTCAGGGTTCAACACCTCTTCAGAGACATCGTCTTTTCCTGATTCATAGGTTTAAAGGCTCCTACTGGCTACCGTACTGGCTGTACCTAGCTGGATCGTTGGCTGTTCCTAGTCATTAGAGAACAATTTCCCCCTCTTCGTTCTTGAAGACTTAATTTAGTGGTAACCTTGGATGAGAGTTAAAGTAAAACTGTACACTTCTGTCCTGGAGTGAACCTCTTGCCGTTGCTGCCAGCTCCTTTCATTTCAGCACTGTGCTGAGAGACCACACTGTGCTGTGAGACGCACTGTGCTGTGAGACACACTGTGCTGTGAGACGCACTGTGCTGAGAGACGCACTGTGCTGTGAGACGCACTGTGCTGAGAGACGCACTGTGCTGTGAGACGCACTGTGCTGTGAGACGCACTGTGCTGAGAGACGCACTGTGCTGTGAGACGCACTGTGCTGTGAGACGCACTGTGCTGTGAGATGCACTGTGCTGTGAGATGCACTGTGCTGAGAGATGCACTGTGCTGTAGGGCTGTCCCCGACTAAGGATTTGGATAGTCGACTATGATTGGCCGAAATTTGCTGATTTAGTCGACTATGAACTTTATTTTTTTATTTTATTTTTTTTTTTTTTATCATTCCATTTGGGCTGTGGGGGTGCTTAATGTCTGAAGGAGTCGACTGAAGGCTTCTGTCCTCTGCAAAAGCATGCAATTGGTCCACTGATGGATACACTTGATATTGTCTAGTCTAGTGTGTTCATTAGATGGGTGAAATCCTCTTTCAGTGCCTCTGTGCCTGTTTTCTTAGGCAGTTAGCCTCTGGTATGCGTGCCATTAGTGTTAGCCACACTTCTAGGCCTCTTTTCTTTTGGAAAGAATGATAAAAAAAAATCAATAAAAAAAAATTATTATAATTTTCGACTTAGAGGTTGGCAGTTCACTACGGCTCCTTTCGATCGATTTAGTCGACTATTCGACTAATAGGGGTCAGCCCTACTGTGCTGTGAGATGCACTGTCTACAACCAGCTGGTGGGCAACATTGCACCACACACCCCCAATAACACACACACACACACTCTTAAGACAATCCTACAGTTATATATCGTATTTGCATCGCGTCCCGCTCTGAGCCTTACGAGATACTTCTATCTCCTGTGATACTTAATGTATCTCCCACGAATAAAAAACCATGCACCCACCTGTATGGGGCCCCGCCCCTTACGGTGGCACCACCCATATAACCATGACTCTGGTCATGAAACACCCTTCCTCTGTTTTCGTCCCAGCGTATTGAATGCGTGCACCATACGAGACTAGCGGAATGAAAAGATTAAGGAAGATTAATAATGTTGGAAGCTACCGGAGGTTGCTGGCCCCTGGCATCTTCGACGCATGTTTTCGGCGACACGACGGGCCTGTGTTGATGTTCCTCGTTTGATGACTGCACATCGAGGTTCAGCTGTACAAGGCTGGCTGTCGGGCCAGCTTGTACTCAGGTAGGCCCTGTGTCTTCAGGCATGGGTATTAGTGTTAGTAATGCTGGTTGTTTTGTTAACACAACCATGTTGTGTGTTGGCGCCGGGGGCAGGATGGTTTGGTGAACGTTCTCTGCAGGGAACGGTTTCCAAGCTGTCTTGGGCGTGCTGCTAAAACATCTGAAGCTATGCTACATGCTATCGCTACTGCCGCATGCTATTACTACTGCTAATTGCTATGCTGTTTTAATGTCTCCGCCGTGAGATGTTGTCACTCTCCCGCCTCTTGCCCGGTTCATCAATGAAGGTCAGTCGGTAGCTGTTGTGGGGCTTTTTGAGTTCTATTTACCTTTTTCGGGTAAATGGGTTGACAACGGGGTAGGTCGTGGCTAGGTTCCTAGCCAGGTATTTTACCTTGTGTTCCGGCGGGGTTTGGAACGGTGTTCCATCTGGGTTGGCGTCGGGTAGTGGGGCTATGGGTCCAGCCGACATGATAAACATGTTGCGTGTCTGTGCACAGGCAATTGTTGTCTTGGGTCCCACATTGCCTGGCGTTAGGCTGCAGTATGTATAAGGGCAGGGCCGCCTGGGAGAAATGTGAGGCCCTGTGCGTTTTTAGACGCGAGGCCCCCCACCTCCTGGGGCGGCCCTGTGTAGGGGGCTATTGTTTCGTTTTGTCACTCTGCTATGAGAAGGTCTGTCTTGCTACAGCTTTCTCTCCTCTCAAACCATTCATACTGATGGTCAATCGGTATACTGGGGGAGTAGTGCGGGGGGGGCTTTGTTTACCTTTTTTGGTAAATGGGCTAAACTAGGGCTGGTGTTCTGTTGTGAATATTTGAATGAAGACGGGTCTGGTCCGTCTCCCCCTTAAACTTTGTGTGTATGGGTTTGCTCATTCTACAGTTTTTTGTGGTTTAGCTCTTTTATTCATTTAACCCTTTCATGGTGCACACCACAGTGGAGGGTGCTGTTTGCAATCACCACTGGTGCTCCATGTTAACGTCAGTCCTTTGTTTTTGATATATTGAAACAATGCCCCGCCCGGCCGACACCATGGGTGGGTCGGCCTGGCGAGTGGCTGGGGGCTGTTAAGGCTTGTACCGCCACGGTATGGAATTGGCAACGATTAGAACTGTGTTCGAATTGCTGGTTTTTTCTATTAAAAAAATGGTGTCTGGTGGAGGGGCCTTGAGGGCCAGCCGACGTCGACACATCGCGCAAGGTTGTTGACGTTATTAGCTTTGACCCAGCCGCAAGCTATAACCGCTCAGGGTTCCCCTCTCCGCAGGGATTTTGGTCTTCTGCTGGAGCGCGGGCGTATTGTCCTAGCCCTACACCGCCTCACACCGCGCAGCCAGAAGAAGAGAGAGCACGGCCTCGTCAGCGGCGATGACGGGGTCCTCGACAGGCGGCCATGTTTTTCCCCGCCGAGGTATCCTGGGCGTTGATTCGACAGGTGTCCACAAGGCCGACAGCCTTGGCGGCCGAGATCGGCCATGTAGGATGGGTTCGGCTTGAACAAACAAGCCGTCACCGTCCTGCCGCGAGCAGCCGCTCTCCGATCACTCCCTTCCCCAACACCAGCGGAAGAAGTGGGCTCTGATTGTTTCCTTTGGCTGCGGGCCGCGTGCCTTCGTTGCTCGGGCGGCCCCCCTTTTCGCTTCTCATGGGGACAGGGCTGACACCCAGTTTATGGCTGAGCCTGGGTCTGTCCGTGAGAATGTTGTGCTGTCAAGCGGCTCCCACACCTTGAACTGTGTTTGGTTGAGCCTGGTGTTACGTCTGTCAACTTAAGTGTTGTCAGCAGGGGGCTCGAAACCTTTTGAGGCACACAGTGCGGGCTTCCCCGGCCTCGCCTTCGCCAGGCCAGGTATCATGTTGGTGCCTCCCACTCCTGAAATATTGGCAAGTGGTCGAAGCTCACATGATTTGGGGTGGTAGTAATATCACTGCAGGGCTACGGTGTGTAGGAACCCATGGGGGCCTTACACCTTGCATGTCCGGCTGCAGAACAAACTCCTTCAGCATGTTCTGGAGGGGTGTCAGTGGGGGGCTTTTTTCATCGGAAGCCCCATTATCAGACCGGCCCTTTCTGTCGGGGTTCCCCCTTGGGTGCGATTGCCTCGTGGGTGGTGTCAGGGTCAGGTGTTCGACACGGAACGCGCTCCTCGCACGGTTCCAGGTTTGGCTACGCACAGCGGGGGGACCGGGCCAACTATCTACAGTTCCTGGCGGACCTGCGCCACGTGACGGCGGGTTCGTTGGGAGTGTCGTCACATATGACTACGGCAGTACCATATGTCGAGGTGGATGGGAGAACGCTGAGGCGGGGACTTGTGTTTACACAACCCCACCCGTTTTCAGGTTTGGTACAGACCCTATTGTCAGGGTCTCCAGCAGTGACAGCTCTGGTCAACGAGATCCATCTCTGTGGACGAAGCAAGCCATCGTCGTGGCGTTCTCCTCCCGGTGTTCTCTGCCCGAGGAGTCGGGGGGAGGGGTGTAAGACCCAGGCTGGACCTGTCCCATGGGAAGGTTCAGCATTTTTGGATCGTCTCCTACCTGTTGAACACTGTCAGGTGGGGGTCTGGTTCTCCTCCATAGACCTGTAGGATGCGTATGCGCATCCCCGATCTTCCATCCTAGGGCTTACCTACGCTTCCTTTGCAGGGTTAGCGTATGAGTACCAGAGGCTGCCGTTCGGTTTTCTCTGGCTCCCCGCATCTTCACCAAGTGCGTGGAGGCCGCACTGGGGCCTCTGCGTCGTCCGGGGTTACGGAGTGTTCTGCCCTGATGACGTTCTGGTCCTTCGCGGTCAAGGTGGATCGTCAGGTCTCGTACCAGGCAGGTCTCTACCAGCCTGGGGTTGCTGTAGACTGGATGTAGAGTACTCCTCTCCCAGTCAACGGTTGGAGGGCTATGGGCATCCATCTCAGAGCGTGTGTCAACACGCTCGGGAGGTTCCGTCCTAGGACGGTTACGGCGCTGTCTCACGTCGCGTTTTCACCGACGCCTCCTCGCTGGTGACGCGTCGGGCCAACGCAGTAGGGGGCAGCTGGCAAACCATGCTGCCCGGTCTGCGCTACGTTCAATGTGTTGGTATTGAAAGCGGTCCTCTGGTCCACATATGGTGATCAGGACGGACGATACGACGTCAGTGTCGTGTATCGACAGACAGGGAGGAGTACGCTCCCCCTGTCTGCACCAGGCGGCGGGCGGCTGGCTATGGGCGTCATCCATCTGCGCGGCCTGAGGGCTCCCCACATCCCCGGCAGGGAGAATGTGGGTGCAGAGGTACTGTCGCGGGCGGTCCTCATCCTGACGGGTGAGGATTACGTCTGGACATGGCCAGGCAGGTCTGGGACCGATGCCGTGCCGCCAGGGATTCTTCCCCATACATCTGTTAGGTCAGTTGTTGGGACGGGTACGTTGAGGGGCGCAGGTTCTTGATCCTGATGGTGTTACCATCTGGAATGCGCATGCTCCCTCCACTGTCGCGCTTACGCGGGCAGATGACGTATGTTCCAAGTGTGGTGTAAGGCGGGGGCCGGGACTCAGTCTCCTGCCCCCTGGATGCTGTCCTTGGTTACCTCCAGTCTCTCCTTGATAGACTGTCGGCTTCGACGGTGAGGGTATATGCAGCAGCTATATCCTCCTATCATGAGGGGTTTGAGGGGATGTCTTGTTCAGCCACCCTCTTGTGAAGCGTTCCTGCTTGGCGCTCGACGCGTTGAGCCGGGCAACGCTCCTTGGCTCCGACTTGGGATCTTCAATTGGTCCTCGGTCGGTTGTCCTTGGCCCGTTTGAGCCGCTCGAGCAGGCGCCGTGGGGACAGCTGTCCTTCAGGACCGCGTTCCTTCTGGCTGTCACTTCCGCTAAACGCGTAGGTGAGCTCTGTGCTCTCTCGGTATGTCCAGAGTGCCTGTCTTTTCGGACCGATTGCGGTGTCACTCTGCGACCTGATCTTGCTTTCGTGCCTAAGAATATCCGGAGTTCCTTCCGCTCCCGGGATATTGTGGTTCAGGCGTTCGTCCTCCTCCTCACACTAGTGAGTTAGATGCGGGCCTTCACCTGTCATGTCCAGTCCGTGCTTGGGGGATTTACCTCAGCCGTACTCAGGATTTCAGGGTTACCGTCCAGCTTTTTGTCTGTTACGGTGGGGCTCGTGCTGGTAAGGCACTGTCGGAGCAGCGCCTGTCCCATTGGTTGTGCGAGGGTGTTACCCGCTGCTACACGTTGGCTGGGCAGGATCCCCTGGGGGCGTCAGGGCGCACTCCACTCGTGGGGTGGCTGCCTCTGCCGCTCTCCTGGGTGGGGCCTCGGTGGAGGCCATCTATGCTGCAGCTTCATGGTCCTCCCCGGGCTCCTTTGTAAGGTTTTTCCTCATGGACATGACCGGGGGTTCTGTCTCCCAGGCGGTTCTGGGGTCTGTGGCCTTTCCTGCTTCCCGTCCTTTGGTCGGGTAGCAGGAGTGTATGGGTATGGGCCACAGTGTGTGAGTCACACGTGTTCCGCCTTTACGGTGTGTTCAAGGGTTCTAGTTTCCCTCTTGTTCGCATTCAGGTGGAGTTGACTGCGCCCCCCTTCATTAGGGAGGATGGGTGACAGGGCTCCCCGCACCCTTGATGTGGGCTTACGGGTCCTCAGGGGGTACATCTGTCGGGTCTCGCGCCCGCTCTTCCCCATTATCTCGTAAGGCTCAGAGCGGGACGCGATGCAAATACGATATATAACGATAGGTTATGTAGATAACCTAGTTATATTAGTATTTGGCTGAGCGTCCGCTCTGCGCGGCCCTGAGTTCCCTCTTGAGGGATCTTTTCCTGGGACGGGTTTTGGCGAGGAAGGGTTTTCATGACCAGAGTCCTGGTTATATGGGTGGTGCCACCGTAAGGGGCGGGGCCCCATACAGGTGGGGTGCATGTGTTTTTTATTCGTGGGAGATACATTAAGTATCACAGGGAGATAGAAGTATCTCGTAAGGCTCAGAGCGGGACGCTCAGCCAATACTAATATAAATCGTTCCTGTCTGTGAGTTGACAGTAATGACCAGAGAGAACAGCTCCCCTGCTCACTGTTCCTTCCACATCACCCCCCCCCCCGACTCCATCTCCCTCATACTCAGAAGTCCACCAGCGCTCATCTGATCATATTTAATTATCGTCCAGTGATTCATTCACTGGACAGATGTAGCCGTCTGTCACCGCGGCCCGGCGTGGGGTGAGACAAAGTGTCTGTCTCCCCCCTCTTCTCTGTCTGCATACCAATGTACCGCCACCACCACCAACAACAACAACATCAACAACAACGCAGACAGCTTCTCATCTCTCATCTCTTATTTATTGAAGTGAATGAAGGAGATGCAATGTAAGAGAAATTTCAGCTGAAAATTAGCAATAGAACTTTTTTCTTTTCTTTTTTCACTCCTGCCTCACTGGGAGCTAATCTGCCGTGTGATGTCCACGTCATACACCTGGCTTAATTATTAACAGGGGAAATGAAGCAAGGTAATAGTTTCAGGTGAGGTGGTATTAATGCAAGCCAGGTCCTAATGGATGGTACTGGTAGGGGGGACGTGAGGAGAGGAGAGGAGAGGAGAGGAGAGGAGAGAGAGAGGGAGAGGAGAGGAGAGGAGGGGAGGGGAGAGGAGAGGAGAGGAGAGGAGAGAGAGGAGAGGAGAGGAGAGGAGAGGAGAGGAGAGGAAAGGAGAGGAGAGGAGAGGAGAGGAGGGGAGGGGAGAGGAGAGAGAGGAGAGGAGAGGAGAGGAGAGGAGAGGAGAGGAGAGGAGGGGAGAGGAGAGGAGAGAGAGGAGAAGAGGAGAGCAGAGGATAGGAGAGCAGAGGAGGGAAGGGAGGGGAGGGGAGAGGAGAGGAGAGGAGAGGAGAGGAGAGGGGGGAAGGGAGGGGAGAGGAGAGGAGAGGAGAGGGAGGAGAGGAAAGGAAAGGAGAGCAGAGGAGAGGAGAGGAGGGGAGGGGAGGGAGAGGAGATGAGAGGGGGGAGGGGAGGGAGAGGAGAGGAGAGGAGAGGAGAGGAGAGGAGAGGAGAGGAGAGGAGAGGAGAGGAGAGGAGAGGAGAGGAGGGAGAGGAGAGTGAGGAGAGGAGAGGAGAAGAGGAGAGCAGAGGATAGGAGAGCAGAGGAGCGGAGGGGAGGGGAGGGGAGGGGAGGGGAGGAGAGAGGAGAGGAGAGGAGAGGAGGGAAGGGGAGGGGAGGGGAGAGGAGAGGAGAGGAGAGGAGAGGAGAGGAGAGGAGAGGAGAGGAGAGGAGAGGAGAGGAGAACTCAGAAGGAGCTTCTATCCCCAGGCCATCAGGATGCTCAATGACAATGACACTATGTAACAACCCATCATCTACACTCACTGCACACATCCACATGTACACACTCACTTTAAAAACAAACACTCACCTTACCACTCACTTTACTCACTTTAGACACGTTAACACACTTTATATGTATCTATTATTAAAGAGATTTGCACTACATTCATACCTCATTTGCACCCTACCCTAATTTCTGTACCTCTGCATTGTACCTCACTGTTACTCATTTTACTCTGTATTGTATATTGTATATGTATATTGACTTTACTTACTTATTACTTACTTCATTTTTCTACTTACTTTCTTTTACTGTATGTACCACACTCTCAGGGGCTCATACAGAAAGAAGCATTTCATCATAAAGTATTCTGTATTTTGTTGTGACTAATAATAAACAAACGTGAACTTGAAACTTGAACTTGAGAGGGTAGGAGGGGAATAGCCCCTGTGTCACATCATCATGCCTGCCCCACAACCCTCTGTGTGATCTTCATACTCAGACACCCATAGGTATGTGTATGACCCTCGGCCCTATCTGTCGTCTCTGTGGTAAACTGTATACGTTTGCCTGCCGGGATCGAACCCGGGTGCTACGTTGGTAGGTGAATGCTTTTGACCTTGACACTACCAACCAACACACACTTTCCCACAGCCTTACCCAAACTATAACCCTAACCATAACCGTGCCAATAGGTGCTGAATGAGCTCAGTGGCAATTCTTCATGTCTGATACATTTTAGCATGGTGTTATTCACCGTCAAAAATAAAGAAAGAAAATGGAAAAAAAAATAAATGTATATGGTTCATTACAATTTACTCAAGCCTAGTAACAGACACAATATTCTGACACTGGGAATACATTACATACATAGATGTCCTAGATACCAAGAACATGCTAAATGAAGTTGAGCAATCTTCCATTTACTTCCAGGTGTACACACCACTTCCAGGTGTGTATTTTTGGGAAATATTCTGAAAATATGTCTAGGCTTAAGAGGTTAAACAAACCTTAAAACGAACTTTAACACTAACCATAACCGGGCGGCAGATTGCACAGTGGGCAAGGCGCTCGCCTCTAAAGCAGGAGACGCTGGGTTCGAGCCCAGCTCTCGGCGTTGCTACCGGCTGGCCGGTCGTTCATACTAACACAATTGGCAAGTGTTAGAGGGTGGGAAAGCCGGTGGGTGGGATTTGACGTTGTGGACAGCGACTCCTACAGGTCGGTTTGGTGACGCCGGTGCGGTGGAAGCAGGAAGTGACGGGGGCAGCGTGAGCCTCCACGCGTTACTCCTCGCCACTGAGAGTTCGAGCTGCTGCGGTGAAAAGATGTGACAGGCTGCCTCCTCGTGTACCGGAGGGGACATGTGATGCAAGGCTTCTGTCCTCACTACAACCGACCTGTGGGAGGCATAGTCTAGCAACGTTAAGACAGGGAGGGAATAATTGGATACACGAAATTGGGATGGGAGAAAAATAGAAAGAAATGGGAGAAAAAGTGTGTACTAGTGTAGAGGTGAAAGCACTTCCCTATTACTGCAGTGACTGCTGGTTGAGCCCAGTTGTGGAGTTTTTTTAAAGGGGGGACTAAGGGGTTAACACTCCCTGCTGGTTCTGCAACTTAGCTGCACTTCATACCTGCGTGTCATTTCATGCACCATAACTGACCTGACACGCTATCCTGTAGTGGACCGGCAGGCTTGGTTGGGAGAGGAGAAGACAAGAGAGAGGAGTGAGAAAGACTAGAGAGGATAGGGGAGGAGGGAGGAGAGAGAGATGGGAGGATGAGAGAAGAGATAGGAGAATAGAGGAAAGGAGGGAACAGAGCTTGGATGGGGAGAAGGAGAGCAGAGGAGGAGGAAAGAGGAGCGAGATAGCGTGACTACCCACAATCACTCAGGTCGGAGCGGGGAAGAAAACAGTCACTAATAATGCAACACTGAGAGGGAGTGAGGGAGGGAGAGGGAGAGAACAGTGAGGGGCAGAGATTTGGAGAGAAATAGGTGCAGAGAAAAGACGAGACAAGAAAAGAACAGAAAGAGATCTCCGAAGGGATTCTGGCATGACCTGAATTCCTCTTCTTTTTTCCCCTCATACTGTATTTGCGTGGAAGGTAATGTTCAAAAGAACCCAGTATGAATTGTCTTTGGCAGCAGACACACCCACACCCACAGCAACCATCTCTCAGTCCTCCTAGGCTTGCCGCTGGGAGTTGCCATCGTTCCGCGGTACTTTGAAAAGATACCTTCATCTCATTAGGCGTCAGGGTGGTGTTTCCTCAGGAGACCCTGCTGTAAAAGATATTTGACTTAGTGTTCTTACAGGTGTTAATGAGTGCATGTGGATGTGTGCACGATAGGGTTGGGTACCATTCATAGTTGAACCGGTACCGGTACCTGTGAATCGATACTGGTACCCAACGGTACCTTTTTCTGGTACTTTAGTCTCAAAAAATGTAATCTACCTACCTCATTGTAAAAAAAATTGTCCAAACTTCTATTTATTTATTATCATAATTATTTATTTAGAACAATTTGTTAATATATATATATAATATATAATATTGCAGTGAGCGTTGTCTGCATCTAGCTTTGTAAAGTGTAACCACATTGCGACCGTTTTCGGCTTGTCATTGCCCTGTTGTGTTGAATCAAGTACCAAAAAATAAATACCGAAATGTGGCAACAGAGGATATTACGTGAATTGGTACTCGGTACAGTACCGGCGTGATTCGGTCGTTACCCTTAAAAGTACCAGATTCGGTACCCATCCCTAGTGCACGTGGAGTTGGCAGTGTGACAGTGTGCTGTGCGAGGTTGCAGAGGGTCGCAGAGTTGACACATACGGTGGATGTCATCCATTTTATATCAGGGTGACTGTGCTGGCCGTGTTTTGCTTGAGAACAGAGGACAGGCGGCCCCCCAGGGAGGGGACTTGCACTTAGCCTCTTGTGCTCACCACTCTCTCTCTCTCTCTCTCTCTCTCTCTCTCTCTCTCTCTCTCTCTCTCTCTCTCTCTCTCTCTCTCTCTCTCTCTCTCTCTCTCTCTCTCTCTCTCTCTCTCTCTCTCTCTCTCTCTCTCTCTCTCTCTCTCTCTCTCTCTCTCTCTCTCTCTCTCTCTCTCTCTCTCTCTCTCTCTCTTCTCTCTCAATCACCCCCGCTCTCTCTCCACTACTCAGAAGCTATAGCAGCTAGTACCTACCGCCACCCTTTTGTCCACTACTGCCGTATACTCATCCATGGTCTTGTGGTGTGATGTGGAGGGTCTGTGCGGTGAGTGCCTCAGCCTCAATCCAACTTTGCAGAGCTCCTCACAGATAGATGTCCTGAACGCTGAATGGTCAGAAACACCAGGAAGCCTGCGAACGCCACAGGAGTCCAAAATATGTTATGTCCACTGTGGTAGACTATGGCTCTCCCTCCCCCCTCTCTCTTCAACATTATCTGAATTTAAAAAAAAAAATAAAAAAAAATCTAACCCTAACTAACTATACTGTCAGGCACTTGTCCTAATAACTAACCTACACTGTAGCACTCAACACTTTGATGAACATTGTTACTCAGCTGATAGAGTTGTGCTCTTCCTGATGGCTTGTCGTACAGAACTTGTAAGTCGCTTTGGATAAAAGCGTCAGCTAAATGACATAAATGTAAATGTAAATGTAAACACTCCCCCTCTAACCAATACCCTCCATTGTCTCTCATCTTGACATCCTCTCTACCTATCCTCCCCCACCCCCCATCTGCCCCACTACAACCCCCCTCCCTCCTCCGATCCCCTTCCCCAGCCCTCCCTTTGAATCACCTAACCCCGCCTCCAGGTATCATCCTCCTATCCTCCTTCCCACCTGTTACATGACCACCCCCCCTCAATCGTGTATAAAGATCGACATACAATGTGATCCTGGGAGCCACTTCTGGTGTCCCAGGCCACGACTTCCGGTCGGGTCTTCTGAAGCCAACTCCTTTTAATAACATAATAATACAGGAGTCTAAATGTTATGTCCACCTGGCAGACACTGCAGGAGTCTAAATGTAATGTCCAGCCTACGAATCGAAACATGCAATTGCACCGTGGCAGTGGAGTTTTACTTAACCCCCTCTGTTTACTCGTTCTTTTTAACTGTTATACGTGTCTGAGCAGACCTATCATATAATTGCGTACCGTAACTACGTGTATAGTGATACAGTTCTATTTTACAGTAGATCTTTATCCACAAACTGGAGTGGATGGCAAGATGTTCACACAGTGATGCGTTCCTCATGGGACGGGGTTGCACGTTTGTGAGCAGAAGCGTGTACACGCACGGATGTGCACGGCACGCGCGCACACACAGGAATGCGCTGCACTCGCCACTCCTAAGTACCCACCTGGCCTACTTTGCATATCAATAGTGCCGGTCGTCAGGTGTGTTAAATACGTTCTCAGATACATTCACACAGAACTTGTGAATGAAATGTGTTACATTCCATTCGTAGAGGCAATTAGGCCTGTCTTTAGTCTGTGCTAAAGCGAGGGAACATTTATGCGCATGCCCGGGAGCGCGCGTGCATGTGGCGGCATTAGCGTGCGTGCAACCAGTGTGATATGAGGAACACAACATGGTTACACACCAGAGCAGATTTCGTACTGCCATGACAGAGGCTCTTCCTATGTGTGTGTGTGTGTGATGGCAGATTTACCTCAATGCACAACAGGTTGCACAGCCACGCCTGCTCCCAGTCTGATTAGCTTGACCCAGGGCAGGCGTGGCTGCTTAAGCCTGATCGTCCCAGTACCGGGCCGAGATTTATTACACGTCATAAATATATCAATACAGTCCGTATTCATTAATTGCGTTCTTTTTCAAATGTAGCCAAGAGTTAAAGACCCCAACCCTATCAAAACAGCAGTCATAGTGTATATTTTCGGCATAGTTTGTTTACCAATGATTTTTAAGTGTTATTATTGAAATATGAGCTCATAAAAATATCTGCGCATTGCATCGGAACCGGATGATTTACATGCGACGAAATGACGCTGTCAGGAAATGTTGTAGAGACCCAGGGCTTTTAATGGACGTAGGAAATTTCATAAATCTACACTACCCAGCTCACACCAGCCGCTGTCAAAGCTGCAGCCGGCTGACGTGAAAAAGAATATTGGCGTGATTTTCGTGATTAATCTCACACGTCGAACACAACCTGAACGTTATTGCCATAAATACAATGTATATTGTTTCTTTACCTTTCTGTGACCGTCTGCCTGTAACGGGCACCTGGTGGTACTAAATCCAGATCTAACACTGCCATTGGAAAGATGAGATTTGGCCCGATCCATAGATGTATGACCTTGGCCATTATAAGGTAATTTATGGCCTGATATTTCAAATTACTGTTGTCCAGATTGGCAAAATTCAGTACTGTATCTACAAAACCCTCTGTAAATCATCTGCCTTTTATTAATTTGCTGAGATTTTAGTACACTTGTTCTCAGAAGGTGCTGAATGAGCTCAGTGGCAATTCCTCATGTCTGGTCAATGTTAGCATGGTGTTATTCACCGTCAAAAATGGAAAAAGAAATAATAATAATAATTGATATTCTCCTTTGGTTCATTACAATTTACTCAAGCCTAGTAACAGACACAATATTCCAGACACTGGGAATATAGTCCTGAGGTCCATAGATGTCCCTAGAAAATAACATGCAAATGGAACTTGTAGAAGTGGAGAAAATTTCCATTTACTTGGGTATGTATTTTAGGAGAATTTTCTGAAAATATGGCTAGGGCTTAACCATTGAGCGCCATAGCTTCCCCATCCTTCACTGTCTAGCACCAGCTTTTCCATGACCATTTCGCGATTATTTCACATCTTTGCGGACACTATGTATATTCTATATTATAGCTATGGAGTGTTGGTGATGGTTTAGAATATTATACCCGTCTAGTGTTGGACACTATTTCTAGTCCAACATGTAAAAAAATAGTTTGTTTCTACACACTGTGGTTGTAGTTTATTACACGCTAAACACGTCATTCCAAGATAATCCAGTCTTTTTCCATACAGTAGATCGCGAGATAAACGTGTTATATGCAATAAGCCCAAACCGTTCTGGTTGATCCCCTGAAACCCCAAATACTCCCAAATCAAAGGTATATACCATGTACATAATGTGCATTCACAAAATCATCAGGGGGGGGGGGGGGGGGGGGGGTCGTTGAACTCAAACTGTGATTGTGTTTGTCGAGCATGTTTTACCGTCCAGTAAAACACAAAACTGTGATCGTTACAGAAACATGTTTCAGGTTTGGTAAAATAGACTTAGGGGGTCCTTACCTTAGCCAGAAGGTAATCCAAAAGAATAATTCCAATGATCCCATCGGCGATCGCGATTACCTCGTTTAAATGTAATTACACGTGTTTACGGGCACATTAGGTTTTGAGGTGAGCAGATCTACTAGCGATTGCTTTGGAAGAGCTCCTCCCCCTCAGAGCGAGTCTCGATAGTCCGGTTCATTCCTTGCTCTCCTGACCCATTTCTTTCTGAGTTCAAAAGGTATGCCACCTGGTGAGATTCGATCGGCATTGCATTCCATGTAGGCAACGAGCCAGGACACATAGAATGATCCGGATGATGGTTTAGAATAGGGATCAGAGGAAAAAGATCAAAGGATCAAAACCCCGAGAAATTCTGGTATGGCGCTCAACCACTGGCGAGATAACCCGAGAAATGTCGGGTATGACGCTGAATGAGTTAAGAGGTTAAGCCAGCCACCCCACAGCGCCACAGCCTACAGTGCATGTGAGAAAAAGAGTAAATGTGAGGAAGTTCTTGAGTTCTTCACATTTTCCCCTCTCTCTCTCTCTCTCTTCCTCTCTCTCTCTAGCTCACTCTCTCTCACACACACACACACACTCTCTCTCTCTGCCTCCCTCCCTATCGCTCTCTTTGCACTCACTCAAGAGGTTACTTACTTGACTTTACATAAAGTAGATATCAGCATTCTGATGAGGCGACTTCGCTAGGGGCAGTTTAATGAGGGCCCTCATTAATAAGGCATGGTGTGTATCAGCCCGTCTAGATAGTGAGCTGTACCCTTATGCTAGCTAATACAGGGAAACCAGTGTTCAAGGAAGTAGCACCAGGTGTTCTGGCCCAGAGACCTGCGAGGATATGAAAATGCGATTTGTACAGTGTGTGTGTGTGTGTGTGTGTATGTGTGTGTGTGTGTGTGTGTGTGTGTGTGTGTGTGTGTGTGTGTGTGTGTGTGTGTGTGTGTGTGTGTGTGTGTGTGTGTGTGTGTGTGTGTGTGTGTGTGTGTGTGTGTGTGTGTGTGTGTGTGTGTGTGTGTGTGTGTGTGTGTGTGTGTGTGTGTGTGTGTGTGTGTGTGTGTGTGCGTGCGTGCGTGCGTGCGTGCGTGCGTGTGTGCTGCTACTACTAACTAATAGAACAAGAGAAGGGAATCGTGTCAGACAGAGGTCTAGTGGGCTCAAAGCAAAGACACGTCCCCTGATCAGGGGCTTGTGGTCCTGCATGTTGATAGCTTACAGGACAGCCTATAATCCTCTGTATCAGTGGAGACATCTCCCTTATATTTCCTCTTACGAGTCTTGTTTTTATTTTTTTTATGAATGGGCAGTCAACCTTCCTTACGCAATGTGTATAATGTATGAATGAATGAATGAATGAAAACTTTATTAACAGATTGCAGAATGGGTACAGTACAGTACAGCTCAATACATACAATTGTTAAGGGGATGCAGACCAGAGAAAGACTTTCATCTGGTTTACATCAGGGTCCCCCATTTTCAATTCATCGTAACATATATGACATACATGACATACAGATAGACAGTACTGCTACATCTATACATTTATGACATACCAGATTTGCAATTACAGTACTGTTTGTGATACAAAAAGAGTCCAGAAAGAAAAGAGTATATACATTAGGCGTAGAAACTGTACATTGGATTGGGTAGGTGGGGGTGGGGGGGGACTGTACATTGGAGGTGGTTGGGTGGGTGGTTGGGTGGGTGTTCAGACAGGGAAATCAGATGAGATAGCGAGAGAGCTGGCGAGAGAGCTGCTGCTGGGGATTGACCCTCATTCAGTAGCAGCAAAGACAAACAGAACGGAGAGAGAGAGAGGCAGAGAGACACATTATGCAGAAACGGACAGAGAGGAGAAGAATAAGAGACATGCGATGTGAGATACTGTAGAGATAGAAGGAAGTGAATGGGAGAAAGAGAACGAAAGAAAGAAGGTCTTCATTATGCCCGAGGGACAATTTATGGTACTGTACAGCCAGCAGTAACCACATCTCTATCAGAAACCAAAACACTATACTACAGAAATCACAGAAACACAATGAATAATTTAAAAACACAACAATGGCAGCAGGGACAAATGAGTTCTTGAGTCTATAGGGAGGTGGGGTGGTTACGTCATTGTTGTTTCCGGTGAGGTCCACCTCGCTTGAAATTGCAATGTATATCCAATGAACACATTTCTAAATCGTCTTGTTTAAAACAAATAAAGCATGAACATTGACATGGTGTACCTTTCTGTGTGTATTCATCCACAATCTATAGCTCAACATGAAACAATTTGCAATTAATCGTAAAATAATTACGTATAATTTTATTTCAACCAAAAATGCTTAAACAATAATGTTAGTGATAGAAGGGAACTCATTTTGTGCAAAAATGGAAAGCTTGCCAATGTTCATGAGGCATAATTATTACAATAGCAGATACATTACAACATATGGCTAGGGCTTAACAGGTTAAAGTGAGTGTGTGCATGTGGATGTGTGTGCAATAAATGTAGATGTGTGTGTGTGTGTGTGTGTGTGTGTGTGTGTGTGTGTGTGTGTGTGTGTGTGTGTGTGTGTGTGTGTGTGTGTGTGTGTGTGTGTGTGTGTGTGTGTGTGTGTGTGTGATTAATGAGGCTTAAGTGGATGTAAGCGCTGTAATGAGCTTTGTGGAGTGATGAGTGGAACAGGGTTGTGTAGGGGTAAGTAGTCGATAGTCTGCAGCGTGACACAGAGTCACAACCCTGTGAAATGTATGTGTGGGGGAGCCAAATCAAGAGGAGATTAATCTTTTTATTAATGCTCTGCTGTGTCATAGAGGTTAAGACTGTATTTTTAGTCACACCAATAGATATAATGTAAGCAAAATGTTTAATCCCAGTCAGACGGCCATATAACTTTGATCAGTACATTAGCATAGAGATTGAGTTTGTCAGTAATTTGCTGCTGGTCATAACATTAGCTCCTCTGCTGCAGCTCATCTGAGGTGAGTTTCAGTTTGAAATACATTTTAATAAAGACAGTACCTGAGCGATGATGAGAGACGTGTTTTGTCACTGTTGGAAAACAAATACAGACCCTATTTATTGTAAAATGTGGAAATCATTTGCAAAAGTGCACTTTTGAGCTTGCTTTATTTCAGCTGGACATGTAAGCTCAGTCATGCTAATTTCGCCAAAACTGCCTACCCTGCCTTTAATCCAAAATTGGCTAAATTAAAACATAGCAATAATCTATCTTTGAAAATCCACTTGACTCGTAACTGGGACAAAATAATAGTGCATACCATAATATGTATTATAGGTGAAATGCCTATAATACCCCAAAGGGGCAATTATTAGATGGTATTCCACACAGCAGCAGAACTATGTTGAGCCCGTCCAACTCATGCCACAATGGGACGATAAAAAGCAAATAACCCAATAATAATTTGCGGGGATCAAGGTCGACTTTTGTACTGTGGTTGTCGGCCTCATCGGAAAAATAAAAAGGATCCGTGTGCAACAAGTCAGGACGACAGATCTAGCTATGACGATGACAAGCACAAGAAGTGCTGCCAACTCAAATCTTCTAAATCTAGTGATGTTTGGACCAGAGTTGTCCTACACCATGTCCACAAGGTTGTCTCGCAGAAAAATATCATCATGAGCACGAGAAGTGCTGCCAACTCTCACACAAGTGACCCTCTTCACACAATCTCAAGAAGCCACCCCTCATATTTCTCAGTCAAATAAATAGATAAGCCATCTCCATGAAGCCCTGTGAATAGATGTAAATTATTAAACACTTAAACTAGACTCAACAGTTGTGCCATCAAACCCAGAACCTTGTGATTCAAAGGCGAGCACTCTACCGGCTGACCTACTCGGGCACAAGAGTTTCCTACTGCATTCTACCAAAACATTTCTTTCTGGGTTTTGCTTGAGGCTGAATTAGTCAATGGTGGCAATTAACACCTTGAGTGCCAGCGACGAGATTTCTCGTTAGTTCATGCCGACCGTTGAGTGCCAGCGACGAGATATATATATATATTTTTTTTTATTAGCGATTTTAATTCAAATTTCATCAATCTAGTCTCACGTTAGTGCTGCAAACTCTCTCTGAGCTCCATTGGGAAAATACCGCCCCCTATCGTCTCTCCCTGTTGTACTGCACCCCTTTGGAATGGATTGAATGAAACACATGGGGCGGGGGGGGAATCCTGCTTCCTCATTTTACTTCTCGGGCAAGTCACCCGAGAGGATCGGATTCATTGCCGAGCCCCAAAACAGCATGGAATACATATTTCCAGTACCCAGCGTTGGATCAATAAACGCGATCGATATTTGGAATGGCGCTCAGGAATTGGAATAATCTTTTTGGAGAACATCTGATCTGAGGTTTAGTCTTAGGATAATCAGAACTTTTTTCACAGAGATATCAACGTGTGCCCTATGTGTGTGTGTGTGCATGTGTGTGTGTGTGCTGATCAGGAAATGAGAGAATCGATTTTTCAGCTCGCTTCTATAGCGTGCATAAGTACACATATACTATCGATAATCTAGCGTTTATTTGAGAACTATTCATAAATAGGCAGAAAAATTACAACGTTTTTTGTGTATTCCAGAATATTCCAGTAAAGGGCGATTATCACAGAATCTTTATATTTTCCTGAAACTTAAAAAAAACTAGCGTTTTTCAACATGGTATCAAACGAAAATGAACCGATTAAAAAACAATCCGTTTCGACAATGTTGACTGCAAACAAGTCATTGATAAGCGACGGCCAGATTAGACACATAGCCATAATTTAAGACATAGTTTATGCGTTTGCAAATATGAGAGCTCTATCATTGAAGTGGACGCTGGCATACGGAGGCTTTTAGCGCTCCGCATGGCTGGCACTGAGTGTGTTAATATTAGTAGTTAAAGGGCATGACTTCCCAACTTGGGAACTCTATCACCAAAACGTTGTCAGACATTCCAACATTGTTTATCCGAACCGGTGGGCAGTTCATATTTCCTGGTCAGAAACTCATTCATCCGATAGACCCGACACCACATGAACAGGGCCATATTCATTTTAAAATGTTATCGAAATTTGGTCGGACGCATTCTGTTCATGGTTAAACACGCTTGTGGTGGCATGTGCTTGGAGCCGGTACAGGTGCACACAGCGGTCTGCATGGCTGTCACTTCAACTTCCAGAAGCACTGGGCCAGTTAACCAATTGGATTTGTCTGTGCTGGAAGTCAAGTGGCTGAACGTCACGTCTCTATAGAGGATTTAGTTCATGGAGAGTAAAAGGAAAAGTGAGCCTTTATGTGTGTGTGTATGCGGGTGCATGTGTGTGTGTGTGTGTGTGTGTGTGTGTGTGTGTGTGTGTGTGTGTGTGTGTGTGTGAGAGAGTGTGATGGTGTGTGTGTGTGTGTGTGTGTGTGTGCGTGCGTGTGCATGCGTGCGTGTGATTAAGGAGGCTTAAGTGGACAGAAGTGTGGTCGTAGTGAGCTTCATGGGGTGATGAGTGGGACAAGGCTGTGGAGGTTGAACAGTTTGACAGGAAGTCACAACCCAGAGGTATTTATGGTCCAGGGAGAGAGGGGAGAGATGGCTTTCTATCGTAAAAACCTCCCATATCATCACAGTCGCTGGCGTTCTCATCAACCATAATCCCATTTTATTAGACAGTCTCGGTCATTGGGATCCTATTGATCCTATTTCTGAACGTGGTAAATCATCGGTCCAATCCTAAATATCTGCCATTGTGATTAAATATCCGTATAGGTTTTATTAATACACAGGGATTTATGTGTATGCGCGTTCGTGTGCAAGTAAGGTCATGAGTAAGGGCAAAGGAGGTGTGCGTGTGTGAGAGAGAGAGAGAGAGAGAGAGAGAGAGAGAGAGAGAGAGAGAGAGAGAGAGAGAGAGAGAGAAAGAGAGAAAGAGAGAGAGAGAGAGAGAGAGAGAGAGAGAGAGAGAGAGAGAGAGAGAGAAGCCTAATGGAAACTCTTGTTGAGTGGTGTTTGACCATGTGTTTATGAAATGAGTGTGTCTCTGTGTTTCTCTAGGTAAACACAGCGATGCACGAAGCCAAGCTGGTGGAGGAGTGTGACGAGCTGGTGGAGATTATTCGCCAGAGGAAGCAGGTGATCGCTGTCAAGATCAAGGAGTCCAAGGTAGCGTACACTACTACTACTAAACACAGCAAACAATGGGGGTCCACACTTTTTTCTCAGGAGGGGAAAAGGATGGGGGTGGGGTCAAACGTAGGCTACTGTACTTCTATGCAGACAACTGCCGTACCAGGTAAACACGGGGAAAAGGTTTAAATCATCCTGCTTTTGAAGATGTGCTGTGTAACAAACTCATACTGTTTGTTGTACTGTGAAGCTCGTATCACCTGGTAGCTCAGTTGTTCATCATTTGCACCCAGTACCTTAATGTGGGGATTATATTTAAAGTAATTTCGTTTTTCCCATTACCTGTAAAAATTCTTCCTAACTATTAAATATAATATGTTGTTCTTCCTGCATAAAAGATGCAGAGATTTTTCCTCTTTATTGCTTTACACTTCAGTGAGTAGGAGATTCAACTGAGGGGAGCCTATGATTTTGGATGCCTTGTTGACAATCCGCTGTAGTCTTTTACGTGTTTGACTGTCCGTGCTGCCATACCATACTGTCATAGGGGATGTGATGATGTTGTTGCTTGATCGGGTATTTTCTCTTTTCTAAGGAAGGAAAGTCGTTAGTAGTTTTGGCAATGCTGTGCTCAGTGTTCATTTTCCACTTCAGGTTATTGCTAATGTATGTTCAGAGGAATTTTAAACAGTCAGTGGTGATGGGGTCTCCATTTATTTGTATGGGTATTTTGGGGTCCAGCATGATGCGTCGGGAAGTCAATAATGAGTTCTGCCTGCATTAAGCAGGAGGTCATTGTTTGCGCACCAAGTGACAGCTTGGACCACCTCAGTGCGGCACTGGGTTTCATTGTTTTTGGAGATGCCGCCTACCAATGGTTGTGTCTGCGGCGTTTTTGATTGTTTTCACAGAACTGTCCTTGGATGTAACGTGGGTGGTGGACAGAGTGAGAAGAGCCAGGGGGAGAGAACACAGCCGTGACTGGCTGGCTGGATCAATGTTCATGTCCAGGAAGAGTGGGTTGATGGCATTAAAGGCGGAACTGAAGTCTATGAATAGGACATGTGTGTAGGTGGTCCTTGGTGTAGCGGAACATGGTGGACCACTATGCTAACTGCATCCTCAACAAACCGGGTGGCTTGGTGGGCAAATTGATATGGGTCCATCGGTGGGGAGGTGTAGGATTTCAAGTAGGATAGAATGGTAGACACTGTGGATAGAATAGGAGAGGCACAACTCTGTCTTAATTTTTTTGTAGCACACATTGCTACATTGTCATGCATCGAACACACACATGTGAGATGGGTGACACACATAGGAACACACACATGCATTTTTTGGGGGTCGCTGATGAAATGTCCTCTCTGCGCTTGACCCATCCCATCATCCTTCCCGCCAAGGGCAGCCGGGAGCAGACATACGAGGCTGCGACGTGGGCCATGCCCCGGGACCAATCGTAGTGCACCTGGCTGTCCATCTTCATCAGGGATGTGACAGTGTTAGTGATCTGTTCTGCATGTTTTTCCATTTGGTTTATCTTATTTTTCGGGAGCACAGGGAGAACATGCAAACTCCACACAGAAAGGCCCGGAAGATACATTACCACAATTGGTACCTGTTCAAGTTTATTTATTAGTTGTCATACAAAAATACAGAATACGAATATGAATATGAAATGCTTTTTTCTGTTTAGCTCCTGAGAGTGTGCTAGATAAAAATAGATAAAGTATAAAATAGAAAGTCAAAAGTACGTAAACAAAGTGTAAACAAAAGTGCATCAATATACATATACAATATACAATACAGAGTAGAAACAATGAGTAACTGAGTTACAATACAATACAGTATACAGTACAATGCAGAAATGGGATGAGGTACAATTTAGGGTAAGGTGCAATGAGGTATGGATTGTAGTGCAAATCTCTTTACCAATAAATATAAAGTGTCTAAAGTGAGTAAAGTGGGTGCTACAGTGAGTTGTTTATTTAAAGTGAGTGTGTACGTGTGGATGTGGGTGCTGTGAGTGTATTTTAGGGATGCACCGAATGGGAAATTCTTGGCCAAAACCGATACCGAAAATTAGGGATGCACCGAATGGGAAATTCTTGGCCGAAACCGATACCGAAAATAGGAAACAGTTGGCCGAAAACCGAATGCCGAAAGGCCGAAAATGATTAATATAAATATATATATATATATATATATTTTTTTTTTTTTTTAGCTACCTGATTATGGCAAAAGACATGATTATGGCTAAACTTAACTTAAATAATATTAATAATCACTATTATGGGCCCATAAAACATTCAGCACTTTTGAATGCATACATTAATTCCAGACTGTTAAGACTAAAAGACTACAATGATTGATGACGACTTCCTGTCCTCGCATTTCCATTTTCGGTTTAACGATACATTTTCAACAACGGATTGCTGCTAATTAAACACTTCATTTAAACGGAGTAACGTTAACGTTATGTCGAGTTCATACGTGTAGTGTAGTATGAACTCGTCATAACGTTAACATTACTCAGTGTCCACTGTTGCTGCCACCGTTGCGTCGCAGGTGGACGGTACACTGTTAGCTCCGTAGCTAATCCGCTCCTAGACTACTGATGGCAGTACCGTTAACGTCGGAGCTGATCAATACTCCGGTTTTTTCTAATTTAGTTTAGAACCGGGTTTCGGGGGGCATCCCTACTCCCAAGAGGAGTTAGTTATCACAGGCTGTAGAATGCAGGAAGAGCTGCCAAGCTGCTCACGTTACATGTTGCGCATGCTACCATAGATATCTATGATGCTACCGGTATGTCTGTAGTCGCGTTTTGATGACGTCATCACAACAACACGTTATTTGACTTTCGGTCATATATTTTCGGTGCTAAAACCCTTTCGGCCGAAAGCCGAAAGAGCCTTTTTAACCATTTTCGGCCGATAATTTTCGGTAGCCGAATTTTCGGTGCATCCCTACCGAAAATAGAAAACAGTTGGCCGAAAACCGAATGCCGAAAGGCCGAAAATGATTCATAGAATAGATAATTTTTTTACCAATGTTGTGGAACATTATCATTATGGAAAAATATATGATTATGGCAAAACTTAACTTAAATAATAAATAATCGCTATTATGGGTCCATAAAACATTTATTCAGCACTTCTGAATGCATACAGCACATTAATTCCATCTTTTCTCTGGCTGCCGCAGCGGACATCTGTGCTCTACTGAGCGCACCTTTCTAGTCCCCAGTTGAATGTGCTCTCTTGACTCGGCACAGTAGACGTGCGACGTGTATGCTCGAGAAAGATTATATTATCAACGACAAACAGCGTCAATGTGAGAAACACTATCCCCCCCCCCCTCTCGCTCTGAATAATATGCATATTAGATCACTCAGTGATTAACCGCGACGGGCATATAGTAAATAAGGATGTTAAAGACGCATTTATTGGACGCGTTGCGCGCAGAGTTGACATACTGTAGAAACAGCGTGACTCCCGACAGCGCGACATCATCACAACAACACGCGTTAGGTTACAGGTTGTTTCTGTTTCGGTATTATATTTTCGGTGAAAAAACTCTTTCGGCCTAAAGTCGAAAGGCCATTTTTTGCCATTTTCGGCCGAAAACTTTCGGTAGCCGAAATTTCGGTGCATCCCTTCCCTAGTGTATTTGATGGTTTTTACATAGTGTTATTGTCGTTGAGCATCCTGATGGCCTGGGCCCAGGAGTTCAAAACTTGTAATGATTGGATCAGATTTGTATTCATTCATTTCAACTCATTATTAATTGAAAATGGGGGACCCTGATGTAAACAAGACGAAAGTATTTTTCTGGTCTGCATCCCTTTGACAATTGTGTGTATTGAGCCATACTGTACTGTACCCATTCTGCAATCTGTTAATAAAACATTTCAATCAATCAATCAATCAATCAATAGGGATTCAATGTTTTGAACTCATGGGCCCAGGCGATACAGACTCACACCCCTACGGTAGTATGTCAAGCAAACATCCAACCGCAGACCCTGACCCAGGTTGACATTGCTCTGACAACTCAAAGGGAGTGTAATAAGACCGGGCAGTGATACATAAAAGCGTCAGTAAAGATAAGCACATCTTAATGAATCCATAAATAATGGAAATAGTCTTCAGACATATTTTATTCATAGATCTGAGAGAGAGAGAGAGAGAGAGAGAGAGAGAGAGAGAGAGAGAGAGAGAGAGAGAGCGAGAGAGAGCATATAAATATAGAAGAGAAGAGAGGAGAGAGCATAGAAAGATAGAAGAGAGGAGAGAGAGCATAGAGAGATAGAAGATGTGTGTGTGCAACCCTATATCCTGCCAATGCGTGAACTACTTGCTGTGAGGAAACAGTACTAACCACTGTGCCACCGCGCCGCCATGGTTGGGAGGTGAACAGAGGTTGAAGCAGAGTTAGTAGGAGGAGATACTGAGGGACTGAATGAGAAGAGGGCGGGGGCTATGAGGTATTGGGGTTTTCCTCCAGGACCAGGCAAAGAGACTCTACACTACTAAGAGAGAGAGAGAGAGCATAGACATATAGAAGAGAATAGAGGAGAGAGAGCATAGAAAGATAGAAGAGAGTAGAGAGAGAGCATAGAGTGATAGAAGAGAGGAGAGAGAGCATAGAGAGATAGAAGAGAGTAGAGATATCATAGAAAGATAGAAGAGAGGAGAGAGCATAGAGAGATACAAGAGAGGAGGTGACTCCAAACCAACCGGATTATGGAGGCTTGATAACAGTGAGCCGAACTGGAGAGGGAGCTGTCAATCACACTAGGGCTGAACAACTTATTTTCATCTAAATCGCAATATGGAGGTGCAATATCTGTTAAAGGAAAAATCTGTGTAAAAATACCTTTCTAAAGGAAGTACTATAGTGCTGCAGAGATGTCCCAGCATACAAATCATATTCTGCAGATTTAAGAAAACACCCCTGCAAAACACACACACACACACACACACACACACACACACACACACACACACACACACACACACACACACACACACACACACACACACACACACACACACACACACACACACACGCAGAGATCAGAGAACAGACTGGAGGCTCGGCGCCTCTTAACAAGCTCTGTCTCTCTCTTAGGAGGCTCAGTCATGCTTAATCTCTGCCTGCAAAAAACAAACACAGACCCTTCTCATGCCCTGGTGTGCATGTGTGTGTGTGTGTGTGTGTGTGTGTGTGTGTGTGTGTGTGTGTGTGTGTGTGTGTGTGTGTGTGTGTGTGTGTGCGTCTTCCTCTGCTTTTTATTGTGATTGTCTGTTTCTCTCTCCCACCCGCCTGTCTCTTCTCTCTCTCTCTCTCTCTCTCTCTCTCTCTCTCTCTCTCTCTCTCTCTCTCTCTCTCTCTCTCTCTCTCTCTCCCTCTCTCTCTCTCTCTCTCTCTCTCTCTCTCTCTCTCTCTCTCTCTCTCTCCGTCCCGCTATCTCTCTATCTCTCAATCTCTCTCTATCTCTCTCTCTCTCTCTCTCTCTGTTTATGCTGCCCTTGTATAGCTTTGAACAACATCAGGTTCACATCTCCCATCTCAGCTTTTCAATTTCTGCCCAAAAAAGTGCAATGTCTTCACTGGAAACCGGAGGGGTTGAATGAAAGTATTCAGGGTTAGTGAGTGTGACGTACAGTATGCAGTATGCAGGGTTAGTGAGTGTGATGTACAGTAACAGGGTTCCCACGGTACCTGGAAAACATGGAAAACATGGAATACATTTTTTCATTTTCCAGGTATGGAAAAGTCATGGAAACTGAGCAAAAGTGAACACTTACATGGAAATAGAAACAGTTGTCCTGGAAAATTGTATTGGATGATGTGTAAAATAGTAATAAAATGAAACTATTGAGCACTAAATTATGATGAGTTTATAAAAAAACCTTTACATGTGAACAGCTTTTACTGTAGATAGAAATGGATGATCCCATGTTGTAGACTAGAGCATGCTCTTGGCATCCTATATGGTATATTGGATGTTGGAATTTGATGCAGGCAACTTGGTGATATGGACTTTAAAAGTATAGTTTCGGATTGGTGGACTTCAGGAATAATAACGTTACTCGCAATCTCAATAGAAGGGTCAAATACATGCATTTCCCAGCCAACACGGGAGCCTTGACATCTACAGTGAAACTTCTTATGCAAGTTTATCCTCAAATGTAAGTACTGTAGCTGTGTTTTAACTGTGGTAAACCTGGGTTTATCAACGTTAGTTAGTAAGCAGTGCAATCTTGCTAACTAGCTAGCAACTTGAGTTTGAGTTTGTTTTGAATTTGGATTTTCTTAATGATGCAAGCACATGGAGTGCAATCTTGCTAGCCAACATTCAGTTTGCTAACTAACTAGCTACTAGCTAGTGTTGGCTAGCTTGCATTGCTAGCTAACTACCAATACATTTTCACATTAGGCTGTGACATTACTTCTATACTAGTTGACATGAATAGTCTAGTCTTGATACATTTTGTAACATTCATTCTTATATCTACTTTTAGCTATTTTGTGATTTTTCGTTTTCTTCTTAAAAAAGATTATACTACTAAATAGGAACATTTGGGGTGAGACATTTTTGAAAAATCATTGATCATGCCTAGACTGATTCTATACATCTATACTGTTAAGCTAAGCTTACTAGTGGGGTTGCTGTACTGAGGAACCACAGGGGAACCAGCCTTGTGTTTTCCCTTTTAGGTTCATTAGTTTGATTTACAAAAGATTTTTACAGAGTAAGAGTAGGCATACTACCCCTTCTATGTAAGACTCATAATCTAATAAGACTAATAATAAAGGAAAGAGGGAGGAGGAAGAGAAGAGGCGTGACGATGAAAGAAGAGGAGGATAAGAGAGTAGAGGATGACAGAGGAAAAGGGAGAAGAGTGGAGAGGAGTTGAGAAGAGTAGGAAGAGACAGCTGCAGCCTGCAGGGTCATTACAATTGTACAGTTTTTTTTCGTTTTCTTTGCCCAATAATGTTAACCAAATGAAACCAATGGAAAGACACACACACACACGGCACGCATCACCAACACACGCCGCGCGTCGCCAACACACACACACACACAACCGGCACACATCACCAACACACGGCACGCGTCGCCAACACACACACACATGCCGCGCATCGCCAACACACACACACGCCGCGCATCGCCAACACACACACGGCGCGCATCGCCAACACACACACACGCCGCGCATCGTCAACACACACACACGCCGCGCATCGCCAACACACACACACACGCGCGCGCTATTGTGTTTAAATCCAAATAATCCTCTACCATTCTGTCATCTGTTCTGTAGTATTCAGTCTCGTGCAGTTAAATCCTCTCTAGAAGTGAAACTGAAACTTACCAAGTTGTTAAAGGGGCACTAGACAATTAATTTACTCTGGATGCCTGAACACAGAATGACACCAGTATCACTGACTACCACGGCAATCCTATAGAAAATTATTCTATTTAATAATAATAATTATAATAATTATCATAAATATAATATATATTAAAAAAAATATTTAATTTAAACAATAATTATATTAATAATAATAATTATAAATATTTTTTTTCTGTTTTACCGAACTGTGACCCCAATACCGAGGTACGTACCGAACCGTGGCTTCTGTGTACTGTTACACCCCTAGTATGCAGTACTCAGGGTTAGTCAGTGTGACGTACAGTATGCAGTACTCGCCAGTGTCCAATGAACCTGCACACACATAATGCTCTAGAATAAACTTAATTTATAACGTTTCGTCAGGTCCATGAGGAGCTGGAAACACGGTCAATGAAAAGTTTATTCTGGAATCTGGAGTATATGAGAATGTGGGTTCTAGTCTCTTACCTAAACATTAAATACAACTTAATTTCTCACTAAATATTCCTAAGTCTGAAAATATTTTCACTGGCACAGTGCCTAACTTCGGCCTAAACTTCGCCAACGTGAATGAATGAATGAATGAAAACTTTATTTAACAGATTGCAGAATGGGTACAATACAGTACGGCTCAATACATACAATTGTTAAGGGGATGCAGACCTGAGAAAGACGTTTGTCTTGTTTCCATCAGGGTCCCCCATTTTCAATTGATATAGACATTTATGACATACACAACATACATGACATTTATGGCATAGGGACATATAGGTATTTAGTACTGATACATTTGTGACATAAACGGTATTCCAATATACAGTACTGTTACCCCTAGATCCTGACAGAGTATATACATATGATGGGGAGGGGACTGTACATTAGGAGGGGGTGGGTGGGTGGGAGAGAAATATACATACGGCGGGGAGGGAATATATACATGCGGTGGGGAGGAGACTGTCTATTAGGAGGTGGTGGTGGTTTTGGGCATTTACGGTGGCCAGTTTCGAATTGCAGCCTCCCGTAGGTGCTCTTTAAGAGCGGTTTTGAATGTGGGCAGGGATTCACATTCCTTTACAGCTTTGGGTAGGGCGTTCCACATTGTTGTGGCATAATTGCGAAACGTGTTTAGTTCCATTGTTTGAGCCGAATCTGGGTTTAACATGATTTGTTGAGCTTCCTCTGGTGTAGTGGTTGTGGTATTCACTGACCTTTGGGAAGTATTTTGACATGTACATGGGCACCCCGGTCGTATAGTGTATCTTGTAGACCAGGCCCATTGCAAGTTGCTGTACTCTGTCGTCTACTCTAAGCCATCCTAGGTTGTCAAAGTGGGCATGGGTGAGGTGGGTTCTGGGGTTCAGGTCAAGTAGTAGTCTGACCAGTTTGTTTTGTGATGTTTGTAATTTTGTTTTAAGCGCCTTTGAGGTGCTTTGGTACCATGAGGTGCACGCATAGTCATAGTACCCTTGAATGAGTGCTCCTGCCAGAGTCTTCAGGGTATTCTTTTTTTATTACATTGGATGCCATTTTGTCACAGGAAAGATTTGCCTCTAGGATGGAACCCAGGTAGGTAATTTCGTCTTTCCTTGTGACAATATTGTCACCCACTGTAACTGAGAAGCCGTCGGTCTTGCTGAGTTTGTTATTTGAACCGAAGAGAATGGAATGTTTTGCCCATGTGTAATGATAGTTTGTTATCAGCGAGCCATATGCAGATTTTGCCTAGTTCCGAGCTGAGGGTTTTTTCAACCTGCAACTTGTTCTTGTCAGAGACCAGCAGGGCTGAGTCGTCCGCAAACAGGAACAAGTTGCAGTCACAGGCTGACGACATGTCATTTGCATCTGCTCAAACAAACTCCATGAGCCAACTGCACTGCTAGATATCAGGAGAAAATTGCACTCAACTGCAACACCATATGGGCGTGTTTGTGCTAGTATATAATTTGTGCAATATCTTTAGTGAATAGGTCCTTAAAGGCCCTCCCATAGTTGAGCGGACTGGACTCAGCGGAGGTCCACTGGACTCTTTGAGCTTTCATAGTCGAGCGGACCTCCATGGACCAATTTCCTACATGTCACGCGCCAGTTTACACAATTGTCCCCACGCTGTTCAACTTCTGTCATGTCGTCGTCATCCGATGTCAAAATAAAGAGTATGTTATCTCCGTTTCCAATATTTCGATAATAAAACGGGCAGTTTTACGCACTTGAATAACAGGTATATAGGCAGCGATGTATAGGCTTGAGGTGGACAGCGCGTAGTGCTGAAATGACAAACACGCATTGCATGAAATAAAAGCACCAGTTTTATTTCAAAATATTGGAAACGGAGATAACATTCTATGTTATACGGAGATAACATTCTATGTTATCTCCGTTTCCAATATTTCGAAATAAAACTGGCAATTTTACACACTTCATTTAGAAAAGCCATTCAAACATCTCTCTTGGCACGGAGCGAGTGGTCAGAGTAAAATGCAGATCGGCGTCACATTAAATGCAGTTCGATGTCAACCAAAACGCCGAGCAGCGTTTTGTGTGACACCAAGTCAGCGGCGCGGACGTCTGCGCGTCAGAAAATAGGAGCTTCGCACTTGGACTCTGCTGTGGGTCTGCTGTCCGCTGAGATCAAAGCTCAAAGTGTCCGCGCGGACCTCCGCGGAGTCTGCTCTGTGTACAGTCTGCTCGACTATGGGAGGGCCTTAAGACGGAGCACATAGCAGGCACACATCACACACAGTTAAGGGTACTATTAGTGGCCGCAATCCATTCTTTGTGAATTCACCCCTGTGTGTGTTTGTGTGTGTGTGCGTTTGTGTGTGTGCTTGTGTGGATGTGCATGTGTGGTAATTCTTCATTCTATAATTTCTGGTGTTTTCATTTTCCATGTTTATAGGGCACAGATGTTTATTTTTATTTAACCATCATTACTAAGCAGGATATTGTATTACGACCAACATTAAATTTTCGCTGTCATCTTTCCACTCCCAACGCACCAAGTGGTCTGTGCTGGAACACAAAGCTCATTTGATTTGCGCAGTCAGGATGCAAGCCGCAATGGATGTAAATAGAGTAATACAATTTGAGCAGAATTCCTGCTTTTGCGAAGCGTAAAATTATATTATAGCGATCATTCAGTCATATTACAGTCAAGAGGCTTATCAAGAAGCATCACTGGGCACTGCAGAGTGTGCTCCTGTGTGTGCTCCTGTGTGTGTGTGTGTGTGTGTGTGTGTGTGTGTGTGTGTGTGTGTGTGTGTGTGTGTGTGTGTGTGTGTGTGTGTGTGTGTGTGTGTGTGTGTGTGTGTGTGTGTGTGTGTGTGTGTGTGTGTGTGTGTGTGTGTGTGTGTGTGTGTGTGTGTGTGTGTGTGTGTGTGTGTGTGTGTGTGTGCGTGCGAGTGTGCAAGTGTGCGCGAGTGTGTGTGTTTGCAACCCTATATCCTGCCAATGCGTGAACTACTTGCTGTGAGGCAACAGTACTAACCACTGTGCCACCGCGCCGCCATGGTTGGGAGGTGAACGGAGGTTGAAGCAGAGTTAGTCGAAGGAGATACTGAGGGGCTGAATGAGAAGAGGGCGGGTCTATGAGGTATTGGGGTTTTCCTCCGGGACCAGGCAAAGAGACCTCTACACTACCCACCCGCACCAGCTTGCTGTACTATGTTGGGGGAAATGGAAAAGCATTGCGTATGCTGTAACATACCAGCATGTGGTTGGGGGCATGAGGGAGGAGGCTGTGAGGTTTTATGCTGAGTCATGTGACCATGTGTGTGTACACCGAAGTGCTGTTAAAAGAGCTTCCTTGGTTTTCTGACCCAGAAAAGACAGAACTAGACTCTCCCCTGTCTCATGAGGAACTCTCTAATGCCGTCTCCCATAAGGCTTGTGGGCTGTTCTGTGGATTTTTACAAGGCCAGTTATTGGCCAGTCTTGGGTGACTGTGTCAAAGTAGGATATCTGCCAGTGAGCTTCCGTTATGCTGTTCTGGCTCTCCTGCCGAAAAAAGTGTGTTTGAGTGAAAATACTGGAGTCCTGTGGTCTTGCTCTCTGAAGACAACCTGCTGGTGGCTAAATCCCTGTCTAACTGCAGAAGCACATTGAGACGGTGGTGCACCGGGTCTTATGGTATGCCAGATTGATCAGTGATGGACTATTTATTCCTATTATGAGGCATGTTTGACTTATCTGGGTTGAATAGCATGGCTTTTGGAGCTGTTTCATTGGATCCAGAGAAAGCCTTTGACGGGGGTGGACCATGGCTACATGTTTGAGGAGCCATCTGCTTTTGGTTTGGGGCAGCACTATCTCCACTGTTAAAACGCTGTATACTGGGTGAACATGTGCGATATAGGTGTGGGCGGGGGCCTGAGTAGGCCAGTCTAGGTTTGTAGGGGGATCCAGCAGGACTGCCCACTTTTAGGCCAGCTCAAGTTACCCTTTGGCCAAAAAACATATATTGTGTTTATTGAGGAGTAGGCTGCATGGTGTCAGGTAGGACTATCAGCCTACGCAGATGATTTAACTATTGTCAGAGGCAGGCTGGATGTCAGTGCAGTGGAGGAAATCCTGGGTTGATTGATTGATTGAAAACTTTATTAACAGATTGCAGAATGGGTAAAATACAGTACGGCTCAATACACACAACTGCTAAGAGGATGCTAAGAGGGTGCAGACCAGAAACAGAATTTCGTCTTTTGTTTGAGCTTTTGACAAGCGTTGTCTGACTTTTATGAAGTTCAGAGCTCTCTCTCTCTCTCTCTCTCTCTCTCTCTCTCTCTCTCTCTCTCTCTCTCTCTCTCTCTCTCTCTCTCTCTCTCTCTCTCTCTCTCTCTCTCTCTCTCTCTCTCTCTCTCTCTCTCTCTCTCTCTCTCTGCAATTTATGCATTGTTTTTTATTCTGTCAATTGTGTGCTGATTTTATTCCTGTTAATTTTATACTAATTGCTGTGGGGCACTCTGGACTGCGGTCCATGTGTGAAACATACTATATAGATAGTTATTCATATGTACTATTATTATATTGTAGAAATGTGTGCATTGAAATGTCTGTAAAGTCTCAATGGCATTGAAAATGAGGGTGACCTCAATTGTCTTTTCGAGAATAAATAAAGGTTTGAATTGAATATACCTACAGTATGCATTAAAATAAATTAAATGCAGTTAATCTCTTAGTTACATCAATATTGGGAAGTCAGAACAGTCTTGTGATTGCAGGTTAAGTATTATAATGTTATAAGGTTACATAATCTTCGCTATTGCCCAGCTGGCCACACTGTCATCCAGGAAATGCAGATGTGAGACTTGTAGTATAAGCAATAAGGGATTTTTGTTATATATGAGGGTAAGCTTTGCTAACGATTTGGCTAGTTTTGACATAGAATTGAGAACATGTTTTATTTACAATATTGAAATTGACATTCCTGATATTTAAGCAGCTGATTGCTCTTGCACATGTCAGTTTTGCTAATGACATGAATGGACATGCGTTGAGTTTTCAGTGAGGACATCGCCTCACATTCCTGGTTGATTGGGTGACTGATCCCTCCTTTAGTTCTTATTTGACTTTTTGTAGCCGGTCAATTGTTTTTAAAAGTGCACTAACTAAGATTTTTGATAATTAAAAATTAGGCCAGTGTCGAGTCAACTCAACCACTCACAATAAGCATGTTATGTATTGGTTCAGTCTACAAGGTCCTACAAGGTGTGTGTGTGTGTGTGTGTCCTAGGTGATGAAGCTGCGTAAGCTGGCCCAGCAGATCGCCAACTGTCGTCAGTGCCTGGAGCGTTCCAGTGCCCTCATCACACAGGCCGAACACAGTCTGAAGGAGAACGACCACGCTCGCTTCCTGCAGACCGCCCGCAATGTGGCTGAGAGGTGAGTGGGGGGGGGGTTCCTAGTCCAGAGTCTGTGGGGGCAGAGTAAGAGAGGGGGGAGAGCTGGGAGAGAGTTCAGCTTCCTGACAGCCTGATGGATGAAGCTGTCTTTCAGTCTGCTAGTCCTAGCTCGGAGGCTCCTCATTCTCCTCCCGGAGGGGTGGGTGATGTCGCCCGCGATGCAGAGTGCTTTGCGGGCCAGGCGTGTGTTGTAAATGGCCTGGAGGGAGGGGAGGGGGGCACCAAACGATCCTCTCAGCTGTTCTGACCGTGCGCTGCAGGGTCTTGCGGCAGGATGCCGTGCAACTGCCATACCACGCAGTTATGCAGCTGGTCAGGAGGCTCTCGATGGTGCCCCGGTAGAAGGAGCACAAGATAGGAACTGAGGCTCCAGCTCTTCTCAGTTTAGGCGCTTAGGAAGTAGAGGTGCTGCTTAGCTTTCTTGGCCAATGATGCAGTGTTGGTGTTCCAGGAGAGGTCCTCTGTGATGTGCACACCAGAGAATTTGGTGCTGCTCACTCTCTCCACTGCTGCACCGTTGATCTGACTGTTGGTCAGTGGAGGGTGCTGGGTTTGCACTCTCCGGAAGTCAAAAACAACCTCCTTAGTTTTCTCCACATTGAGAATGAGGTTATTGTTCCCGCACCACATGGTCAGTTGGCTCACCTCGTCCCTGTAGTGAGACTCATCGTTGTTGTTAATGAGCCCCACCACAGTTGTGTCGTCCGCAAACTTGACGAAGAGGTTGGTGTTGTGTTTTGGTGTGCAGTTGTGAGTCAGTAGGGTGAAGAGTAGGGGGCTGAGCACACATCCTTGGGGGGCCCCAGTGTTCAGGATGATGGTGCTGGATGTGTTGTTGCCAACCCGAACTGCCTGTGGTCTCCCGGTCAGGAAGTCCAGCAGCCAGTTGCACATCGAGGTGCTCAGCCCCAGCAGAACGAGTTTCTCTATCAGCTGTTGGGGGATTAGCTTAGTGTCCATATGGGTGAGCTGAGTGGAGGGCAGTGGAGATTGCATCATCGGTGGACTTTGGCCCGATATGCAAACTGGAAGGGGTCCAGGGAGGGAGGGAGGATGGATGTGTTGCATGACTAGCCGTTCAAAGCACTTCATAATGATGGGTGTCAGTGCAACGGGACAGTAGTCATTGAAGCAGGCTGGAGAAGCCTTCTTTGGGACTGGGATGATGGTAGTGTCTTTGAAGCATGTGGAGACAGGGAGGTGTTAACGATGTCTGTGACTGAAGACATTAATGAGCTCCACTGCAGAGTCCTTCAGGTATGTTGTCTGGGCCCGCAGCTTTGTGAGCATTGATCCTAGAGAGGTAAGAAGTTCGTAAGAGGAAACCTACCATGTCCTCCTATGGATTCCTGAACACGTGGAGAGGTGCTCGTCAGTTGCCAAAATTATCTTTGAATATGAATGAAGAACATCACCCATTAAACTGAAAGTGTGTTCTCGTACACATGGCTTAGCATACAGAAACACATCCTTCCCTCTCTCCCTCTATCCACCTCCTTCCCTCTCTCTCCACCTCCTTCCCTCTATCTCCCTCTCGCTTCACCTCCTTCCCTCTCTCTCTCCATCACTCTCCACCTCCTTCCCTCTCTCCATCACTCTCCACCTCACTCCCTCTATCCTCATCTATCTCCACCTCTTTTCCTCTCTCCATCACTCTCCACCTCCTTCCCTCTCTCTCCATCACTCATCACCTCCTTCCCTCTCTCCATCACTCATCACCTCCTTCCCCCCTATCCATCACTCTCCACCTCCTTCCCTCTCTCTCCATCTCTCTCCACCTCCTTCCCTCTCTCTCCATCACTCTCCACCTCACTCCCTCTCTCTCCATCACTCTCCACCTCCTTCCCTCTCTCTCCATCACTCTCCACCTCCTTCCCTCTCTCTCCATCACTATCCACCTCCTTCCCTCTCTCTCCATCACTCTCCACCTCATTCCCTCTATCTCCATCACTCTCCACCTCCTTCCCTCTCTCCATCACTCTCCACCTCCTTCCCTCTCTCTCCACCTCCTTCCCTCTCTCTCCATCACTCTCCACCTCCTTCCCTATCTCTACATCACTATCCACCTCCTTTCCTCTCTCCATCACTCTCCACCTCCTTCCCTCTCTCTCCATCACTCTCCACCTCCTTCCCTCTCTCTCCATCACTCTCCACCTCATTCCCTCTCTCTCCATCACTCTCCACCTCCTTTCCTCTCTCCATCACTCTCCACCTCCTTTCCTCTCTCCATCTCTCTCCACCTCATCCCTTTCTCTCCATCACTCTCCACCTCCTTCCCTCTCTCTCCATCACTCTCCACCTCCTTCCCTCTCTCTCCATCACTCTCCACCTCCTTTCCTCTCTCCATCACTCTCCACCTCCTTCCCTCTCTCTTCATCACTCTCCACCTCCTTCCCTCTCTCTCCATCACTCTCCACCTCCTTCCCTCTCTCCATCACTCTCCACCTCCTTCCCTCTCTCTCCATCACTCACCACCTCCTTTCCTCTCTCCATCACTCTCCACCTCCTTCCCTCTCTCTCCATCACTCTCCACCTCCTTTCCTCTCTCCATCACTCTCCACCTCCTTCCCTCTCTCTCTCCATCACTCTCCACCTCCTTCCCTCTCTCTCCATCACTCTCCACCTCCTTCCCTCTCTCTCCATCTCTCTCCACCTCCTTTCCTTTCTCTCCACCTCCTTCCCCCCTCTCCATCACTCTCCACCTGCTTCCCTGTTGATCGTGTGTACTGTAAAAAGAAACGATAACAATAATCCCTTGCTCACTCACTCCCTCACTCCCTCTCTCTCATCTCCACTCCAGCCATTTTCTCTCTTCTCTCCAAGGAATGATTGAGCCTCAGCGGTATTCTGAAGTTTTATTTTTGCTGGGGCCACCGTTGTTAGTTCCTGCGTCTGCCCAGCCTTGTCATTAACGGAACGTCGCTTTGCATTCAGAGCTCAAGTCTCAAGGTCTGCTGAGTGGGGCCTGGGCTCGCTAAGTGCTTCAGGTTGGATAAGGCCACTGTGTAGTTTATGTGTAGCTGTCCCAGAAGCTGTGAATGCATTGTGTGTGTGGTGTGTGTGTGTGTGTGTGTGTGTGTGTGTGTGTGTGTGTGTGTGTGTGTGTGTGTGTGTGTGCGTGCATGCGTGCGTGCGTGCGTGCTCTCGTGTGTTGATGATCACCCCACGAGAGATTCTCTCTCTATCTCTCTCGCTCTCTCTCTTCTCACAGCACATATTTTACCTTGTTCTCTTCACCTTTTCATCTCTCTTCATCCTCCCTTCTGTTGCTCTTTCTGTCTGTCCCCCTCGCGTGAATACTTTTGGCAAGCAACAAGCCCTTCCGCGTTGCTCTGATTGGCCGAGCGTGCGCATGCGCCGCGACAAGCCCCTCAGCCAGGCAGCAATACTAAGCTCCAGTTAACCTAATTTATACCGTAACGAATCATTAAAAAAATCTACCGTTAACTGGAATATGTTGTTTCTTTACACATATGTTGGATTATGTAATTGGTTTGTCATGACAAACCAATAAAAAACCGCGCGACTCTGGCTTCATCCTCGGCTTCGCGGCTGCGTTGCGGGTCCACGACCCTCCGTGCTCCGATAAGGCTTTCAACAGCAGGGAGAGTATGCTGCCGTGGGGCGGCATCGCTGAGCTCATCAACGACCCTCCGTGCTCCGATAAGGCTTTCAACAGCGGGGAGAGTATGCTGCCGTGAGCGGCATCGCTGAGCTCATCATGGTGTCCGCTGGACGAAGCCAGAGACGGTCTTATTATGGGGCTTATGCCAAGAAGCAGTAACACAACAGTGAACACATAGTTAAGTACGACTGACAGATGCATTTGCAACTATGTGTTCACTGTTGTGTTACTGCTTCTCGGCATAAGCCCCATAATAAGACTGTCTCTGGCTTCGTCCAGCGGACACCATGATTAGCTCAGCAATGCCGCTCACGGCAGCATACTCTCCCCGCTGTTGAAAGCCTTATCGGAGCACGGAGGGTCATTGATGAGCTCAGCGATGCCGCTCACGGCAGCATACTCTCCCTGCTGTTGAAAGCCTTATCGGAGCACGGAGGGTCGTGGACCCGCAACGCAGCCGCGAAGCCGAGGATGAAGCCAGAGTCGTGCGGTTTTTTATTGGTTTGTCATGACAAACCAATTACATAATCCAACATATGTGTAAAGAAACAACATATTCCAGTTAACGGTAGATTTTTTTTATGATTCGTTACGGTATAAATTAGGTTAACTGGAACTTAGTATTGCTGCCTGGCTGAGGGGCTTGTCGCGGCTCATGCGCATGCGCGCGCTCGGCCAATCAGAGCAACGCGGAAGGGCTTGTTGCTTGCCGAAAGTATTCACGCGTCCCCCTCTCCTCTTCCTCTTCCTCATCTTCATCATCCTCATCTGCATCTTCCTCCTCCTCCACCTCCTCCTCTTGCTCATCCTCCTCCTCCTCATCGTCCTCCTCCTCCCCACACCACCACCCATCCACTCTCTGCCCCTCTCGTAACCTCTCCCCCTTTCCTCTCTTCTCACCTCCAGGGTTGCCATGGCGACGGCCTCCTCCCAAGTGTTGATCCCTGACGTCAACCTGAACGACGCGTTTGACAACTTTGCCCTGGACTTCTCCCGGGAGAAGAAGATTCTGGAAGGGCTCTCTGTCGGCTAACTGTGGCTCCTCTGTGCTGATAGAGGATGTACTAAATATATACACCACAGTGAGGCGTTGACACCAACTTCACGGATCATACGAAGTGAAGAATGACATCCAACCCACATGTATAAAAATAAATAAAACAAAAAACATATACACGTAGGCCCATAGGATTTTCTGAGTCGTATGAAAAACTACGTACGTAGGTAGCCACACAGGACAATAAAACAGGATTTTCTGATATATATAAGACATAAACCCTATCAGATCACATGATACATTTAAAGAACATTTTAGACCCCTATAGGACAGTCTGATAGCTAGCATTATTGATAGCTAGTCTTACCAGTGTAACCAGTGTTATCAATAGGACTTTCTGAGCCCTATGATATTGAAAACCTCTATGGATAATTTTGTAATGTTGGATAACCCTGTTGTTTTGACCTCATGCAGCTCCTAACCCTCCGTCCATACGGGACGAACTCTGTACCGCCTCCCACGACACCATCACCGTCCACTGGTCGTCAGAGGACGAGTTCAGCGTCACCTCCTATGAGCTGCAGTACACCATCTACACTGGCCAGACCAACTTCATCAGTGAGTCAGCACACACACGCACGCACGCACGCACACACACACACACACACACCCACACACACACACACACACACACACACACACACACACACACACACACACACACACACACACACACACACACACACACACACACACACACACACACACACACACACACACACACACACACACACACACACACACACACACACACACACACACACATATACACACATACACACATGCACTGGCTAGTATTGCATGCACTATCTACATGGGAAGGAGCAACTTTATGAGTTCAGTGAGTTAAGAGACACACACAAACATATACATGCATGCACACATGCGCACGTTATTGTAGCATGCACACAAATGTGTAAACACACACACACAGACACACACACTGTGAGGCATACGTTGTAAAGCGCTTTGGATAAAAGCTGTTATAAATGCAGTCCATTTATCTCTGAAATGAGCTGGCTGTGCTTAGTTCTCATACACACAGATGTCTTTGTGTATAGTATACGCACACATACACACACCATCATAATAGGAATTGCCAGCTTGATAATTTACACCCATATGCAGTAATCACTCACACTCACCATTAGGCGGCAAACACACACACATACATACACATACACACACACACACACACACACACACACACACACACACACACACACACACACACACACGCACACACGCACACACACACACACACACACGCACACACACACACACACACGCACACACACACACACACACACACACACGCACACGCACACACACACACACACACACACACACACACACACACACACACACACACACACACACACACACACACACACACACACACACACACACACACGTACACACACCATCCTCAATGACCTCTCCTTGCAGTATGGTAGGAATTAAAATAGAACTGTATAACCCTTACTTACATCTACAGAGGTGAGCGACGTTTTATATAAGACTGCGTTGTTGCCTATACTGTAGATCTGTTTCAGCTTTCTTTTCCCCTGCTCAATGCTGGTATTTATAGATCAACGGAGCTCACAACCACTGTAAATACTGTAAAAGTAGTATATTGTATTAAGTCCTATGATAACTTGGTTCTGTGTGTCTTTTCCAAGCACAGCTGCTTCATGAAAGATATGTGTTTCTTCTGTCAGGGGTCTGCAGTCTGTGTGTTTGGTTTGTGATCAAGATGGAGGTATTTTTTGATATTTGATTTGATTTGTCATATGTATGTTAAAACACAAGGTCAGCGGTACGATGGAATGTGTTTGACAAGAGAAACAGGTCAGTTCAGCAGTAGGAGCACTAGTCATATGAAGGTAGAATAAAGTAGTTAAATGAGTTGAGTTGAGAAGTCTGATGGCCTGGTGGTAAAGCCTTGAGTCTGGTGGTACATGCAGCCCTACTCCTGTATCGTCTGCCATACGGTAACAGGGAGAACAGTCTGATGGGTGGCTGTGGTCCTTGATGAAGAAAGATGTCCTGAATGGTCAGGTCTGTTGCCCATCATGTGCATCCCTGTAGTGCGGCTGTGGACGGAAGATAATATTATTATGTTGAGAGTATGGAAGAGCCAGAAGGCCTATCTTTTAAACAGCTCCAATCATTCGTATTGCAGCAAAATGGGATTGTTAAGCACATTTTTTTTGCTTTTATTTATTATTATAATTTTTTTAATATCGATACTGGCGTCTGTGTATCAATATAATATCGGCACACAAAATATTGCGACATATCGCTGTATCCTTTTCTTTTCCTTTTTTTTTTTACACCCCTACCAACCATCCATCCGTGCTGCCCAGTCATTGAAACAGCAGGATATATTTCAGCAGTGATGGACTGAGTGGCTTAGAGATTCAGCAGAGCCCTGCCACAGAGTCCACAGGGACTCACAGCTGAAACAGAGAGAGAGATATAGAGAGAGAAACCCATTTAGTCTGTGCCACTCCAGTTTCTAGTATTGCTTTTCTCCGCGCCTCTCTGAGTGGCTAAACGCTCCCACTTGAGCAGCATCGTCTCTGTGCCCCGGCCCAGGCCTCCGTGCTCCCAGGAGAGGGAAGGGGAATGTGAGAACTTGCTAACCCTCCCTCTGCACGCTCACCCAGGCATGGCCGCGGAAAATGGAGCGTACAGCCGGATTCATGTGGGGAAACCAGATTCTGTGGGAAACCCAGATTCTGTGGGGGAACCAGATTATGTGGCTGAAACCAGATTCTGTGGGGAAACCAGATTTCTTTGGCTAAAAGCTATTTTTATTGTTATCGTTGGACCTCCTCTTGTCCTCTCTGTGTGACGGGCAGTTAACCCTCCACTTGTCCTCTCTGTGTGACGGGCAGTTAACCCTCCACTTGTCCTCTCTGTGTGACGGGCAGTTAACCCTCCACTTGTCCTCTCTGTGTGACGGGCAGTTAACCCTCCACTTGTCCTCTCTGTGTGACGGGCAGTTAACCCTCCACTTGTCCTCTCTGTGTGACGGGCAGTTAACCCTCTGCCTTCTGCCTTCCTCATGACATTCATGGAGACATAATCAAGTACACAGAGACAGACTTACTCTCATCTGTCTGCTTTAGTTTTATGACGATTGCACCTGGGGGGCAGAATGAGAAAGACAGTCATTTGGAGTGACTGTGTGTGTGTGTGTGTGTGTGTGTGTGTGTGTGTGTGTGTGTGTGTGTGTGTGTGTGTGTGTGTGTGTGTGTGTGCGTGTGCGTGTGCGTGTGTGTGTGTGTGTGTGTGTGTAGGTGTGTGTGTGTGTGTGTGTGTGTGTGTGTGTGTGTGTGTGTGTGTTGTGTGAGAGAGAGACAGGGGGGGGGATTCATCAAAAGAAAAACATTGGTTGAAGGAAATGAATAGAATGATAGCCTGTCCTCTTGAAGTCACTCTCAATAATGACTCTCAGTCATGCGTGTCTCTCTCTCTAGCTGCAACACTATGGAGGCCAGTATTGCTGATGTGAACACAGTGTTTATATAACCCCATTAATCAAAGGCCCCGCTCCATAACACTTCTGTCAATAATCCCATCAATAACACAACACTGGCATGTAATGATGTTCATTATAAAGTAGAGATCACATTACCATGATGCAAATTGAATGCACTGTTGAAATCGAACTGAGGGTAACTCACAGTGTGTGTGGTAAAACATGTATTTATCCACTTAATACTTTAAGAAGAATATTGAATATACTAGGCTAAAGATCAATTAGCATGCTAGCACTCAGACTGGTGCTGAGGCTGTTGTGTGTTGTCAGGTGACTGGTGCTGAGGCTGTTGTGTGTCGTCAGGTGACTGGTGCTGAGGCTGTTGTGTGTCGTCAGGTGACTGGTGCTGAGGCTGTTGTGTGTCGTCAGGGCCCTATTCCCCGTACCTGGTTCAACTAAGTCGATCAAGAGGGCCATTATCCAGCTTCAGTTAACCCGATGTTTGAAGCCGGGATTTTCATGTTCCTCGAAGGTGGATTCAGTCTCGTTAACTAGAACCAGACTTGAGACCCAGGATAAGTGCGCGCGGCCGCTTCAGTTGAAAAGCCAGCACGTATCGATAGCAGAGATCCTGATTCTCTAGCGGCATTGATTGATTAATTGATTTAAAACTTTATTAACATATTGCAGTACGGCTCAATCGCCTCGCCGACAAGTTAAATGCGTTATCTATAGGCTAATTTTAAGTCCCTCATTACCTCAATCAATCAGATTATATTTCTTTAAACTTGCCTGCTGGATTGAATAATCAAATGAGATCTTGCTAGCGAAAATAATTAGTTAAACTGTTATACAGAATAACGATACGGCTCTCTTACCCATTGATTGATGTATGGTCGATCTTTTACTTATCTCCACTGTGGTGTAACGGGTTCTTCTTTTGACTTTCACGCAGACGACCGGGGTTCGAAACCTAGTCTTTTCCTTCTTCTTGCAATGTAGGAATAATTCAATTTGGTGCACGTTGAGAGCTATATAAGGAATGACATCCTCAATGCATGTAGATTTATAATATTTTAACTTAAAACTAGGCTACCTTTGCGTATAATCATTAATATTATATTCCAAAAAATTATATTGGAAACACGGGGTTTCGAACACCGGTCGCCGGGTTGCCAGGATTGAGCACTACCGCTGCGCCACTGTGCCAGATGGGATAAATTCATTGTTTATACATTAATGAACGAGAGACCCGTGTTTAGAATATTCTTTATTTTGAATGAAGTTTAATCTCTTTATTCTCATTCATTAATGTGACGTCAACGGCTCATTCAATTTCTCAAATCCGTCAAACAGCGCATCTCATCAGACATTTTAATCCCAGTTACAATATCACACAAGATCCACAATCCACGCATAGACACTTCAATTTTATGCTTGAATGAAACAAAATCCAGGCGCTCCTCTCCTTCCTCGCTCCTCATCCACAGCGGAGAATATGAAAGGAATCAGAGCCAAACGAGCGATAGGTTTCAATCATTAAGGATATCCCCGCGGGATTCACATTTGCAATGCTGCGCGTTGTTAAAATAACCACATAATGTGTACATCGCACCGAGCGAGCGCCACGGTATATAACGTGCATTATTTAGGACAAAGTGAATTTAGTATCAGCATTTTGGGTCTATTTTACATTTCAAAAGCCCCCTCTGGAAGAATGGAGCACAAAAACGTAATTCAGAATGGTATAATGCAGATCCTAGACTGTGGGAATAATTTCAGGGGGCGTGGCGATGGTTCATCCGGCTAACTTGAACTTAAACCCTGCTCTCGACCAGGCTCAAACTTTTTGATCTGTTGTCATGGTGATTTAGACAATCCAGCTTCGGGGAACGGGAAAGTCCGTCTTAAGTCAGACTTGACCGAAAGTTATCCGGCTAACTCAGTTATCCAGGTACGGGGAACGGGGCCCTGTGACTGGTGCTGAGGCTGTTGTGTGTCGTCAGGTGACTGGTGCTGAGGCTGTTGTGTGTCGTCAGGTGACTGGTGCTGAGGCTGTTGTGTGTCGTCAGGTGACTGGTGGCGAGGGTGTGAGTAGAGCACAGGGCGTTGTGTGACGGGCAGTTAATCTGCCTTCTGCCTTCCTCATGACATTCATGGAGACATAATCATGTACACAGAGACAGACTTACTCTCATCTGTCTGCTTTAGTTTTATGACGATTGCACCTGGGGGGCAGAATGAGAAAGACAGTCATTTGGAGTGACTGTGTGTGTGTGTGTGTGTGTGTGTGTGTGTGTGTGTGTGTGTGTGTGTGTGTGTGTGTGTGTGTGTGTGTGTGTGTGTGTGTGTGTTTGTGTGTGTAGGTGTGTGTGTGTGTGTGTGTGTGTGTGTGTGTGTGTGTGTGTGTGTGTGTGTGTGTGTGTGTGTGTGTGTGTGTGTGTGTGTGTGTGTGTGTGTGTGTGTGTGTGTGTGTGTGTGTGTGTGAACTACCCATCCCAGTTAGGACAGCCGAATCCTGTCCAATATTTCGCCGTCGACTAAAGACTCACTTCTTCAACCATTATCTGAAATGATAAAAAAAAAAAAAAAAAAATCTAACCGTGACTAACCTTACTGTCATGCACTTGTCCTAATAAACTAACCTACACTGTAACACGCAACACTTTGATGAACATTGTTACTCAGCTGATAGAGTTGTACCCTTCTTGCTGTCTTGTCGTACAGAACTTGTAAGTCGCTTTGGATAAAAGCGTCAGCTAAATGACTAAATGTAAGTGTGTGTGTGTGTGTGTGTGTGTGTGTGTGTGTGTGTGTGTGTGTGTGTGTGTGTGTGTGTGTGTGTGTGTGTGTGTGTGTGTGTGTGTGTGTGTGTGTGTGTGTGTGTGTGTGTGTGTGTGTGTAGGTGTGTGTGTAGGTGTGTGTGTGTGTGCGTGTGTGTGCGCGCACCTTGTAGAATTCCACACATAAGAAAGAAAGATACTGGGATGAATAAACAAAATAGGAAATAAAATGTAGAAATGCATGCAATACATAAATAAATATGAATCTCCATATATGAAATATAACATTTAGATAAGGTGCTACTGAGATGTTTTGGTGAGTTCTTTGTTTTTTTGTGGAAGTTGCCCTTCTTAAAAATGCATGAACATTCACTGATAATTGGTCTGTAGTGGAGTCTACAAGGTCTACATTGCCGGACCATGTAGAATCCGGACCTTGTAGACTGACATAATTCTGTGCATAGTTTAGTCTACACAGGCCATATTTCAAATAATCAAAATCTTACTTCATTCATCTTAAACATTCTTGATTTGGGGGATTGGTAGTTCCCATGAAATCTGAAGTTGTTCAAACGACAACAGCGATCCACCTTGAATTAAATCACACAGCCGAGTGAAACCTTGTTGGATGCGTCAGTCACGAAAGGGGCTACTTAATTAATTAATCCAACCCACTTTATTTATAGAGCACATTTAAAAACAACAACGTTTACGAAAGTGCTGTACAAGTCCCACAACATAAAAAAAAAAAAAAAAAAAACATTAAAGAAAAAATATTAAAAAAAATATTTTTTTTTATTTTTTTTTTATTTTTTTTGAAGCTTCGAATTAAAATCGAAGCTCGGCCCCGAAGCTTCAATTGCCAAAAAAAGCTTCGAAGGTCAGCCCTAGTTGCCAGTCAGGATGCTCTCTATTGTACATGAGTAGAAGTTCTTAAGGATCTTCTGACTGACTTGGAACTTCCTTAGGCGCCTGAGGAAGTAGAGGCGTTGTCGTGCCTTCTTCACAACACTGTCAATGTGTGTGGTCCATGTCAAGTCCTCGGATATGTAGGCTCTGAGGTACTTAAAGCTGTTCACTCTCTCAACTGGTGCCCCGTCGATGCTGAGGGGGCTGTAGTCCTTGACCCCCGACCTCCTGAAGTCCACAATCATCTCCTTTGTTTTGCTGACGTTCAGGGAGAGGCTGTTTTCCTGGCACCATCCCGCCAGGACCTTGACCTCTTCCAGGTAGGCCCTCTCGTCGTTGGCAGAGATCAGGCCCACCACCACTGTGTCGTCAGCAAATTTGATGATTGTGTTGCTACTCCGCTGAGCCACACAGTCGTGTGTGTACAGGGAGTAGAGGAGGGGACTCAGAACACAGCCCTGGGGGGCCCCTATGTTGAGGGTAATGTCTATATGAATTGAAAATGGGGGACCCTGATGGAAACAAGACAAACGTCTTTCTCAGGTCTGCATCCCCTTAACAATTGTATGTATTGAGCCGTACTGTATTGTACCCATTCTGCAATCTGTTAAATAAAGTTTTCATTCATTCATTCATTCATTCATTCATTCATTCATTCATTCATTCATTCATTCATTCATTCATTCATTCATTCATTCATTCATTCATGATTTTAGAATATTGCCATCAGAGATGTGGGTGGCGCTTTAGGTTGGCTTTGATTACTGTCCTAAGTGTCACTTTTATTATAGCCTATTGGCATTTCAGTGCAACTGGCACATGCACATGTATCTTGTAGTACTGTATAATTGTGTCTTTATTTAAATTGAAATATAGCAACAGCTAATTATTTTGCCCCTCATGTAGTTTTGCCGATCCTTTGATGTCATTGCTGACACTCACTTTTGGCCACAGCTCAGACTGCAGCTCAGACAGCAGCACTTTATTGATCCCCTTGGGGAAATTCGGGCATCATAGCAGCATGGGGGGGGGGGGGGGGGTACAGGTATGGGCAGGGTAATAGTAGAAAGACATAATTATAGGCAATTTGATCTGAATATAAAAATATGAGAAAAATAAACAGGTGCAGATGAGGGTCTGTATGCCCTATCGATTATATATATTACAGTAAATATAGGCAATAAATAATTTGAATCTGAATATATCTAATACTGTATCTACTATATAGCGTGGGCTATCAGTGAAATTCCTTTTCTCTGTGGTTTGCACACGACACGACAACTGGTGAAACAGTTGAAACATAACAGCCGGTGTTCGTACGTGCCTAAAAACTATTTGAGGGATTCAGAACACCATCTAAAAGAAAAGTGAGAGAAACTTGATCCGTGAGCCCATTGTCTCCTCTGATGATTATCATAAGTTGTTGTTGTGACACCGCACCCACTCACTAACAGGAGAAGCAACTGTCACACTGGCCTTGGTTAATGAAATTACCAGCAACACACAGTTGGCTGAGGTGTAAACACAGCAAAAAAATACGCCTCACTAAAGCCTGGGCCTTATTACACCACCCACTTCCAAGCAATGGACGGTCACTAATCACACTGGTCTGTTTGCCCGTATTCCATTCTGTCCATTTCCAATTTGTGGACTGGACCTTCGCCTTGGACGATTGGTCAGTTGAAACAACAGATGCCAGATACAATCTTTCTTTCTTTCTTACTTTCTTTCTTTCTTTCTTTCGTTCTTTCTTTCTTTCTTTCTTTCTTTCTTTCTTTCTTTCTTTCTTTCTTTCTTTCTTTCTTTCTTTCTCTCTCGCATGTTGTTCCACCTGCTTTACGCCACTTTTACGAACGTCAGTTACCGGGCCGCTTGAAGCCTTTTTACAACGCATCCGCGTTTCCGGGTTCCCGTTTTGTGCTCTGATTGGCCAGGTCATGTGACATTAGCGCCAATCGTGGGACGGCAAGTTTCTACACTGGTTAAGCTTAGGCACTCTTCGAAGTTGGTTAAGGTTAGAGTTTGTCTTAGAGCGTGATGGCAAGTTCTTTCGCCGGTTAAGCTTATGCACTCTTTCGAAGTTGGTTAAGGTTTGTCTTAGAGCATGGCGATAGAACGGCAGGTAGTTTGCAGGCTGTTCGACGCGGAAATGGGCAAACACGCTATTGGGCGCACATGTCACATGACCTGGCCAATCAGAGCGCCGGAAACGCGGATGCGTTGTAAAAAGGCTACACGCTGCCAGGCCTTGTGTTTCTACAGAAGGCCTGCATGTTGCCAGGTTAGAAACAGCCCCATCCCCCTGGCGCGGTCTCCCTTTCATGTGTTTCATTCATCAAGTGCCTTGCCTGTAGTGAGGTATTGAGATGATTATCACAGGTGATAAGCCGGCATTAGGAAACACATTGTGTGCTTATACTGTATATATATTATACACAGGATTGTTCGGGATACATTTGATCTGCTTCACACAGCACAGTGTTTCTTTGGCTGCTGACAGAAAGTCACACAGGAGCACAGACATAATGACGCTTAAAAAACAGGTGCAGGTGTATATGGCTTTGTTTCCATCAAACACAGATGTTGCCATATTACATACACACAATTTTGGTTGGTAAATAAAGACATTATAATTGTAATTAGAATACTACACGTACACACACACACACACACACACACACACGCACACACACACACACACACACACACACACACACACACACACACACACACACACACACACACACACACACCACACTATCTGCCCCGTACAGATAAACAGGGTGAAGTACCGGCATGCTCAGACACTCACGCATGCACACATACACACAGATCACATTGCATCATCAAAGGCAGACCCATTCCTGATGTTTTGTGTTTCTCTTCCCCCTTTCATCCACCCCCGAGACAGACTCCCACGCACGCACGCACGCACGCACGCACGCACGCACGCACGCACGCACGCACGCACGCACGCACACACACACACACACACACACACACACACACACACACACACACACACACACACACACACACACACACACACACACACACACACACACACACACACACACACACACACACACACACACACACACACACACACACACACACACACACACACAGGTCTGTCTGGAAGCAGGCCCTTTTTACACAGAAATCCCACAGTAATGCCACAAAGGAGGACTGTCATTCTGCCAGCTTTGCTTGTTTACACTCAACCAAGCAAAGACCGCACAATGACACCACAGTGCGTTCGTTTAGACAGAAAGCCACGCTCCTGAGTCATAGAAGCAGCACATGTGCTGAGGTTCTGAAACAGGTTTGATAGAAGCGGCATCAGGCTGTGGTTCTGAAACACTGCTTTCATCTCCACTCCTTCATACATTGCAGGCTTATTTGAACTCCCTCTTTGTGCTTAAAAAAATTTAAGTTTTATATGACGACCCGGATCTCCAAAGGCGCACGCAGTGATGAATATAATCAATTTGACATGCATAACTCATGAGGATAAGTTAAGACAAGCTTAAGACCAGCTTTCTAGCCTTTTCAAATGTAGGGGAGACCTTGCTTGTCACGGAGCAGCCAAGCCTTTTTTCTTTCTTTCTTTTCTCTCGACCCACAACTTTCCAAAGATAATATTATTTCCGGCGGTCCAAATGAACAGACAGGGCAGTCCTGTAGGTAGTTTTTGGCGGCAGACGCGATGGCAGAATCCAGTTAAAAATGCCACCACTGGAAGTGCATTTTTCGACACCGAATGGCCCCAAAAAAATCTCTCCCCACATTGGGGGGGGGGGGGGGGGGGGGTAATGTCAAGCCCTGCGGTGCTGGCAAGATTATAGGTTCAGTGAGTCGGGACCTGAGTGTAATCTTCAAGTGAATTCTGTTCAGTTTTGATGAAAGAATAAAAACCGTGAAATGGCGTTATGTGTGGGGTCTACATCCGTTTGAATATCGGTTAGGATATGAAATATCTTCTACTGCGTGCCAGGCATTAC